>NW_005871224.1:2398445-2451455 GCF_000147115.1 Myotis lucifugus | reverse complement strand
GTAACAAGGAAAGCTCGAGATGAGCGCACGCGAGCAGCTAGAAGCTGAGGCAGGAACAGAGAATGGGCCAAAGCGTCGCGGACAGGGAGATGGCCAGTCCCAGAGGGCCTTCTAAGGAGCCGCCTTCAGACCTGAGCCCTGGATGATAAGGAGACACCGGGGAAGATCTGTAGGAAAAGAACCAAGTGCAAAAGCCCTGCCTAGAGGAATTGGTGGAGGGAGAGGGTGAGAAAAGGGTAGAGATTAAGAATTGGGTGGAGGTGGGGAAGAAAAAACTGGAGTAGCAATACTCATATCTGACAAAATAGACTAAGATCTGGAAACAGCCCAAGTGCCCATCAGCAGATGAGTGGATAAAAAAGCTGTGGTACATTTATACCATGGAATACTATGCAGCAGTACAAAGGAAGAGTCTCTTACCCTTTGAGACAGCATGGAAGGACCTGGAGAGTATCATGCTAAGTTAAATAAGTCAGAGAAAGACAAGTATCACATGATCTCACTCATGTGGAATCTAACAAAATAAGCCTTGCAAGCCATTGTAAGGAGTTTGGACTTTTCAACCTAACTCTTAAGTAGTGTTAGCATAAGAAACATTCAAACTTGTAAAGAATCTTTAAGAGTTTAGTTGAGCCAAACTGTCAACAACTGCTGGGAATCAGAATCTCAATGTATTGAGATAATGCTCCGGAAAATGACAGTTCTTCAACCTATTTTTATAAATTACCATCAAAGGAGGAGAGTAAGTGGGTTACGTGAAATCCATTGGTGATAGATTAGGGAAGTGGTAGAAAGCAAAGCGGGAAAACCTCTGGGATTGGAAAAAAAGTAAAATGATAGACACATGCTTCTTTTACACAGGTGGGTATAGGATAGTTCACAGTCAACAATTAAGGATAACAGTAACATTGAGGGGATTTGCACACTGATTGTGCTCTAAGGGGTCTGGAAAATGGGGAAGGTACAAGTTACTGGTGACATTCCAAAGGTATGTTATCTATATGCAAAAAACTTAAAAATGGAACTCCCATTTGACCCAGAAATCCTACTTCTGGGAGTATATCCCAAAAAACCAGAAACACCAATCAGAAAGGATATATGCACCTCTATGTTCATAGCAGCACAATTCACCATAGCTAAGATTTGTGAACAGCCTAAGTGTCCATCAGCAGATGAGTGTATGAAAAAACTGGTACATCTACACAGTGGAATACTACACTGTTATAAAAAAGAAGGAACTTTTACCGTTTGTAACAGCATGGATGGACCTGGAGAGCATTATGCTAAGCAAAATAAGCCAGTCGGAGAAAGATAAATATCACATGATCTCACTCATATGTGGGATATAATGAACAACATAAACCAGGGGTCCTCAAACTACGGCCCTCGGGCCACATGCAAATACAAATATTGTATTTGTTCCCGTTTTGTTTTTTTACTTCAAAATAAGATATGTGCAGTGTGCATAGGAATTTGTTCATAGGTTTTTTTTAAACTATAGTCCGGCCCTCCAACAGTCTGAGGGACAGTGAACTGGCCCCCTGTTTAAAAACTTTGAGGACCCCTGACATAAACTGATGAACAAAAATAGATCCAGAGATAAACACTGAACAGACCCTCCAACCTCAGAGAGAAGGCAGAGAAGCGGGGGAGGGGTAAGAGATCAACCAAAGAACTTGTATGCATACATACTAACAAAACTAATGGACGCGGACACTGGGGCGGTGGGGGCTTGTCCTGGGGACTGGGAGTGGCCGGGGCGGGGGGGGGGGGTCAATGGGGGGGGAAGGGAGACATATGTAATTCTTTAAACAATTAAAAAAAAGACTAAATAAGCTCAGTTAAGATCAAAGTTGATCTCTGTCAGGGAAGATACCAACCTAGGACATGACTACCCACTATAAACTGCTTTTTTGAAATATATAATTTTATTGATTTCAGAGAGGAAGAGAGAGAGAAACATCAGTGATAAGAGACAATCATTGATTGGCAGCCTCATGCACGCCCCCTACTGGGGATTGAACCTGCAGCCCAGGCATGTACCCTTGACCAGAATCAAACCTGGGACCTTTTCAGTCTGCAGGCCAACGCTCTACCCACTGAGCCAAACTAACTAGGGCTAAACTGCTTTTTAATTTAAAGTTTTAATTTCAGACCATCACTTGTGGTTACTTTAGGTCTCTGAGTTTGCAAGGCTGCCACACAGGCCTTCTCTGAGTTAGTCAGGTTGGCATGTGGCCCCTTTTCACTCACAGTAGGTAAGGGAATAGAAAGCCATTGCAAGAATTTAAGCAGAGGGATGACACAGTCTGAATTAGGTTTTTAAATGATTATTCTTAGGGTTTGAGAATGAACTGTAGCAGGACGGTGGAGAGGGGGCAGCTGGTTAGGGGGGCATTGCAATTGTCCAGCAAGAGAGAATAGTGCGTAGGGCTAACATGGTGGCAGTGGAGATGAAAATAGATCATCATGTGTGAACACATGTTCACAACAATCTTAAGAATCCATTTTACTGCCCCATCTTCCAGGTGGGGGTTAGGGGACCAAGAAATATTAAAGGAGCATTTGCTCAACGTGTTTGCCTGCAACCCAGAGTAAAAGAGTACCTTTTCATCACAACTCAATACACACATGCGTTTATTTAAATAATTAACACTCAATTCTGAACTTAATGTATTCTCTTGTACTTTACTTTTTTCCCCCCTCAGGGAGAGGGTGGAGGAGGGGAAAGGGGAGCATGGGGGCATGCTCCTGGAAAGGAGAGCCTACTTTTTTTTTTAATGCTGACTGAGAGAATTGATCCACAAATATGCCTTGAAACACAGTTGAAAACACTGAGTTGTGGACCAAGTCCCACTGGGAAAAGGAGCCAGAATTCCAGCATGGCCTTTCTGCTACATTGCCTCTCAAAACTTAATCTCTGGCCCCTGGGAATTTACTTTTGGACTCAGCAGAGGTCAAGAGCTCTTTGGAGAATGATGCTCAGGAGCATCTATAATAATAAAAGAGTAATATGCTAATTTGACCGGACCTCCTTCCAGACAAAGCCGGGGCCGGAGGGAAGCCACCGGGTCCTGGGTGCTGGAGGGAAGCTGGTGCTGGCAGCCGGGGGAAGGAAGGCCTACTCTTGCACAAATTTTCATGCATCGGGCCTCTAGTTTTTTTATAATAATGAAAAAGTTGCCCTATCCAGTTTGGCTCAGTGGATAGAGTATTGGCCTGCGGACCGAAGGGTCCCGGGTTCAATTCCAGTCAAGGGCACGTGCCTTGGTTGCAGGTTCAATCTCCAGTGGGGAGCGTGCAGGAGGTAGCCGATGGGTGATTCTCTCTCATCATTGATGTTTCTATCTCTCCCTTTCCCTTCCTTTCTGAAATCAATAAAAATATATTTTTATAATAGTGGAAAGCACCAAAGCCCAACTACAGTAGAGTAGCTGAGCAAATCATGGCGCACCTCATAAGGAATCTCTGCAGTAATTGAAAATTAATTATAAAGATTATGAGAAAGTGGGAAAGGCCGCTGATAAGACATTAAGTTTAAAACAGCCCCATGCAAAATGGTCTGTACACACCATGATGACAATTTTGTCAAAATACAGCCATGTGTAGGGAGAATTTAAAAATGAAAATAGTTGTCAGATGGGTACTAATCGGGGTAATCACGTTGTCAGTTATCTGAATGTCTAATCACTATGTTGTATACTTGAAACTAATATATTTCAACTGTAGTTGAAAATACTTGTGTGTTTGCTTGGTGGGGTTGCTTTCCCATTTTCAAAATTATACTTGGCAGTTGCTCCTTTGTTATTCTAGTTAAAGAGTGGATGTGTCTGAATCCTCCCCTAGAAAACCTAGCTTAGGCCTGCCTACCCCTTGTAACCTTTGCTAGACCATCACATACCTGTTTCATGGAGCTGTGACGAGGATGCTGTTATACTTTCTCGTCGCACCCTGCACCTTTCCTTCACATCACCTGATGCAGGATATGTTATTGAAATTGTAGTGTGTGCTTAATGTTTTCTACCACCAACCATCTCCTCGAAGTGTTATAATTCCTTCTTCCCGAGACTTTAGCCTGGTCCTGGAAGACCAGGAATCAAAAGCCTAACATCAACTTTTGAAAAATCTAAATTCATTGAGGTTATACTGGGTGTGAGGGGATAGGAGCAGCTAGGAGCAATATAATAGTAAAGGAGTGTGTGGCTGCCCTCAGACTCGACCTCAAAGGAACTAATAAAAATCATCATAGCAGTGTAACTAACCAAATTGCTTATTATGAACCAGATACTTTTATGGGGGAAAAATGTGTGTGTTCGTGTAACAGAGTAGTTAAGTAACTTCTACTAACAGAGCCAGGATTCAAACCCAGGCAGTCGGGCTCTAAGAACCAGTGCCTTAACCACTATACTGTTTTGTCTCCTGTGGCCCTGAAAGGCCTGAAATGGAGCCATGATGGGCCCCAAATGGGTAAAAAGATCCCGCCAAGGTTCCCCATATCCCCATCCTGACACAAAAGCTCCAAAGCCCCAAGACCTTGAAGATCTATGCTGTGGCGCCAATGGGCATCTTAATGATCAAAGTCAATCGATTATCACAATGCAGCATCTGTTGCATAGCCTTTCCATGAGGAGCTTTGCACAACCCCAGAAGAGGAACCCTCCCCCAGGCCTATAATGACTAAGACTGTAACCCAAACAGATGGGGAACTCGGAAATGGAACTAAGTTGATGTGAAGAGAAAAAAAAGAAAGAGATCAAGATGTCTGGGTTTAAATCGTGGCTTTTCCATTTACTGGCTATGTTACTTTGCTCTGCCTTAGTTTCTGTCATAATCTGTAAAATGGAGATGATGCAGGATAAAACTACACCCACCTTGTAGTTTATGGTATGCATTACATAAGTTAGTACAGGTAAAGCACTTAGAACAGTCCCTGCACATTAGTAACGATGTAAGTGGTAGCGATCATTATTACCTGCATTTGGGTCTGAAAATTATACCTAGTAAACTTTAATCGCAGTTTGTAATTCGATCCGTATTTATATGATTATAATAATGCCTGAGGCCTCCAGTAGACTGGAAACTCACAAGGTCATTGCACACTGAATTAGCACGGCTGACTCTAGGCTTCTCCCACCTACAGAAGTACACAAAACAACCTTGCTTGCCTTTAACCATAAAGAGAAAAATTCAATTGTTCTGAAGTGCATATGTGCATGTATAGGAGGGAAGTGGTCCAGCCGCAGAAAGGCGTCACTATGGGATCTACACATTGCAGTCCTTTTTTTCAGTGAGTCAAGAATTTAATCATTGAAACCAATGAAGTTTCCACAGTTAAGCTCCCAACAGTAAGGTAGAGAAATATATCGAACATAATGATTTTCTAGAATTAGAGGACAGAAAGCTCTATCGGCCACTGATAACAGTCATCCTAAAGACACCTGATACCCCATCCTTTCCTCTGCCAAAACATTTTCAAAGTAGCTCTGCATCACTCCAAATGGTTAATTATCTGGTGGAAATGGATTTCTCCATCCTTGTGAGACTCTCAGCAGCGAGCAGGCCACTGCAGTAGCCGTTCGTTTTCGTGGTGACAAGGATGGTTGCGCCTTCCTCCATTGCTGGCAGTGGAAAGAAATGGTCAGAATCGACCTTTGGTTGGCTCTTGACACAGTCTTCACAGGTACAGTCTTCTACTGTGTACTCCAGGCTTCTGGAAAGAATTTCCTCACCGGTCCTGCTGGCTTTTCTATCATCCAGGTCAGCATTCGCCTTGTTCTGGAGAGGCGATCCTGATTACACAGAAACAGAAAAGTTAACCTGAACTTCCCAGGGCGTGTGGTTGTGACAGTCTTAGCAGTACACCTCAGGCTGAAAGCCGTGCCAGACAGATCTTCCCCTACAAAACCAATGAGTATGTCCTGCACTAGAAGCCAGGAACTAACAGGCCACAGGACACAAGAGGCTCAAAGACATGCTGTAGGGCATAGAGTGTTTTTATGTGTTTGCTTATGTTGACCCACATTTTAAAATCAAGTGATTGCCCTGGCCGGTGTAGCTCAGGTGGTAGAAGTCTTGTCTGTGCACCAAGAGGTGGCAGGTTCAATTCCCCGTGTGTGGGAGGCAATCAATAGATGTTTCTCTCACATCAATGTCTCTCTCTCTCTCTGTCTCTCTCTCTCTCGCTCTTGAATTAAAATAAAAGTATTTTTAAAAATCAAGCGATTTTAAATACAAATCTAGACTGGCCTTGATCTTATTTTACACAAATTACCATATGTTACAGCACACCAAAATCAGCCTATAGTAACACGTTAGAATTCAAAGTAAAGATGCTTCTCTTTTCACGCTTTGTGTCAGATTAAAAAATTTTAATGACTCTCCATGATGACATAAGGAAGGAGCCTCCATTATGCCCCCACCATATGCCTGTGAAGATGTTTTACTATTTCCCCAACCTTCCACAGTATAACTCCATCTTCCAAAACATCAGACTTAGACATCTTTCCCCACCTGTTCCTCAAATTCCAAGCAAAACAAAAATAAAAATGAGTAAATTATATAGGACAACCATTTACCTCTCCTTCCTGCACAGGAAAGTGAATAAGGTGGATGCTTTGCAGATTGTGCACAAAAATGCAGAAAGAAATAGGGCAGGGGCTGCAGAGTGTTTGGGAATCAGATAGTAAGCGAAGGTGCCGCAGAAGTAGTTTTATCTTAAGAAGCCCTTCAGACCTTGAGGGTGTTAAGGAACAATCACTTCTCTGGAACATTCAGTCCTCTGGGACTGGTTCTCTACTGATTAAAAAGATGCTAATCTTTGAGATGATTGCTTATGTAACCCAGGAGCAACTGGTTATGCAGTTCTAACATTTTTCAGCAGTAGAATGTTCACCCAAGCAAATAACACATATTCGTATTAAAAACGTGGCCACGGACCGTGCCGAATACACCTTTCCTGATCGCAGCAGACCTGGCTAGCAGTGACATTTAGTCAATGTGTGAACTTTGATCAAAAAGATGGACGTTTGCCAAGAAAGCCTCAGTAATTCAAAAGAGTGATTTTCAAGGGAAGAACATGGGAGGAGGCTGACACTGTAGGACCCCTGCAAAGAAGGTGCAAACACAGGAGAGAAGTGCGTTTCACGTATCTGTCCTCTGACACACTCAAAAGGGCTCCAACCTAATGAAATCTTCAGTGTAAAAAAAGAAAAAGGAACTGAAACTCGCAAAAGCCACCCCTGGGAAACAGATTTCTAAGATTGGCCACCAAACTAACCTGTGCTCTTAAATTTGTCCTTTGATGGTTCGGAGCTCATCTTCCTTAGCAAGATCATCAGCACGAAAACTGTCAAAGACAGCAGCAAGCTCAGGCCCAAACAGGTCCAGAGAATGGCATTTGTTCCTTTCACTGAGTTAAAAGAGATGTCAGAGAGAGAGAGAATGAACCGATAACATCTACATCAAGTAAAGATTACTTGCTATCCAATTCCCCTAATTCATCAGCATTGACTTTCCAATTTTAAATAGCACTTCATTAGAAGAGCTGATAAAATACTGGGTTGCTAACAGTGCTGCATGAAGTTGAGTTCAGCTCTGAATAATTATTCCTGTTGGCATTTAAATAGCGGCCTCATTACCTTTCTCTTTTTGGATTCAGAAAAGCTCACCACCTTCCCTGTAATGTTTATTCTTTGAATAAACACTTAGTATAGAGAGAATACTTCACACCAACGAATAACTGTTCAAGCAGTAGTACTTACCTGTATTACAATAACGCTGACATATGAGAGGAGGGGTATTAGAACACCGAAGGTGACACGGTTTGCAAGCATTCAGCAATCTGTCAAAATATTCATTTGGAGGGCACTGTTGAGCCATCTGGAACTTGATCACAAAAAGAAACAAACCACAGAGAGAACCGCATGGAAAGACAAGCAAAATCTCTTCAAGAATTCCCCAGCAAGTGGAATGACAGCAGCTACCACGTCGAACAACTTCGAGGAAATAAAAGAAGCTCACATCGATGGCTCTGTGCTTATAGGGATGCCTGTCTGTACTGCGGCCAAAGATTTGAATACCAACTCTAATTCCCGTTTCGTCGTGTGAGGCTTGGGTGGGGTAAGAGATGGAGTGTCAATATCAAGGGCAAGCCGTACCTGAAACAGAAACTGCTTATTTATAGTGACAATGTCTCAGCCAGGTGACAGTTGCAAGATGTAGACAAGCCTGAGGCACCAGGCAGAAGGTTCTATAACCTTATTCGGTGCATCTGTTTATGAGCTGAGCTGTGTGACAGGCCGCAGGGAGCTAGGTAAGACAAAGCCTGTGCCCCTTAAAAACATACAGTCTAACAAAGGGGATCAAAATTCAGGCATGGAACCCCAAAGCATAGTCGGAACTGATGGAAAGTGAACGAGGGAAAGGGGTATCAAGCACGCCTACCAGGTTGTGAACCTAGGAAGAATTCCAGAATTCTGACCGAAAGAGGGAAGTCTAGGGTAAAAGCTAAACTGGCCTGAGGGTTGAAGGAAAAGATGTTTGGAGTATTTTTTTTTTCCTTTCTTGATTTTGAGAGAGAGAGAGGAAGAGAGGGATAGAGAGAAACATCGATAAGAGAGAACCTGCATGCCCACTACTGGGGATCGTGCATGTGCCCTGACTGGGAATCTAACCAAGGCCTCCTAGTTCATGGGTCGATGCCCAACCATTGAGCCACACTGGCCAGACTAGCACCTTTTTTTTTTTCTTCCTTTTTTTTTTTTAATGAAGGACTTGAGCCTTGAAGAGAGTTTGGACTTGGACATTGATCAAAACCTTACACTCCTCTGGGGTCCAGGCGGAAGCCTGGTGGGATAGCCAGGAGCTGAAAGGGCTGGCCCAGCAGGTTCCACTCCCTCAAGCTCCAGGCAAATGGGACTTTTGAAAGGCAGGTAAAGGACACAGGAGAAACATGATTAGAGAAAGAGGAGGACAAAGATTATCTCACAGCCAGGCAAAAAGGGAGTTTCAGGATAGGATGAGTAGTGAGGGTCAAAGTCTATGGAAAAGTCAGAGGTGAAACGCTAAGGTCATTGGTAGCCTCTGAGTGTGTCAGCGGATAGAAACCATATTGTAGATATTTAGAGAGTAGAGAGAAAGAGGAGGCAGTCACCCTAGCCGAGTTGGCTCAGTGGATAGAGCGTCAGCCTTCAGACCAAAGGGTCCCGGGTTCGATTCTGGTCAAGGGCACGTATTTAGGTTGCAGGTTCCTCCTCGGCCCAGGTCCTGGTCAGGGCTCGTTCAGGAGGCAACCAATCGATGTGTTTCTCTCACATTGATGTTTCTCTCTGTCTTTCCCTCTCTCTTCCACTCTCCCTAAAAATCAATGGAAAAATATCTTCGGGTGAGGATTAACAAAAAAACAAACAAGAGGAGGCAGTCAATGTGGGCAATGCCTGGGAAGTCTGGTGGAAACTGGAAGAACAAAGCTTTGATAACTCTTGGAAAAGAAAGCACTGTTGTGGGGGTGGGTCAATCAAGGAAAAAGGAGACATATGTAATACTTTAAACAATAAAAGAAAAAAGAAAGCACTGCTGTTTCTGATAGATGTGTTTACTTAGGTGCCTGAAGTCACATGTAAAGGGTGTCCCAAAATTCACGCAAGATTTGAATTTTGCATGAGCATTAACAACAATAACAACAACAAAAATAAAAACCTAATTTTGCTTGGTTTATTGAATCAGATTATAATATCTGTTGCCCTTTGATTTCAATCCCTTCAATTTGATAAGCATTACCAAGTACCAATTATGGCCCAGAAGCAGGGACAATGAAGACCAATGAAGACCACGGCTTTGCGTATGTGCCAGCAAAGCCATGGAGGCCATTTACCCAATGTGCTATTCCATACATAACCCTATACTGTATACTTTATGAATCAATAAAAAATTTACAATTTTTAATTATAAACCTGTGTTTTCTGTCAAAATTACCTCTTGCGTGAATTTTGGGACACCCTTTACAAGGGTGTTCACTGCAGTATCATTTGTATTTGCAAAAGCCTGCCCATCAATGGGGGCCTTGGAATAGAATACTACACAGCCATAAAAAAGAATAAGACAGGAGTGTTTTTTGTTTGTTTGTTTGTTTTTATTAATCTTCACCTGAGGTTATTTTTCCTATTGATTTTTTAGAGAGTAGAAGGGAGGAAGTGATGTGAAGAGAGAGAGAGAGAGAGAAACATCAATGTGAGAGAGACATCAATTGGTTGCCTCCCTTAACCTACCCCAACCGGGAATGAACCTGCAGCCCAGGTAGATGCCCTTGACCTACCCGGGACTCTTCAGTCCACAGGTCAACACTCTAACCACTGAGCCCACCGGCCAGGGTGAGACAGATGTGTTTTGATATGAGCAACACATCGCTGAGCAGAAAATGAAAGGTACTCAACAGTGTGTATAATCTGCTCTTCTGTGTTTACAAATAAAATAGCCTGGGTTTGTATATAGAGACATAAACATAGGCTATTTACATCTGGAAAGATACACAGCACACTGATAGTAATTGCTTCTGGCAAGAGATAAGAAGTAGCACAGGGAAAAGACTGCATTGAAAAATCTTTGGTACTATTTGAATACTTTTTAAAAAATTTTTAAATTGATTTTTTAGAGAAACACCAATTTGTTGTTCCACTTATTTATGCATTCATAGAACCTGAAACCTTGGCATATCAGGACTACACTTTAACCAACTGAGCTACGTGGCCAGGACTGAATAATTATTTTTTAATAATAAAGATTATTTTTAAAATAAGAATCATTTTTTTAAAAGGTGGTGTCTTAGTCTGTTCTGACTGCTATAAAAAATACCACAGACTGGGTGGCTTAGAAATAACAGAAATTTGTCTCTCACAGTTCGGGAGCCTGGAAGTCCAAGGTCAAGGTACCAGCAGATCTGGTGTCTGGTGGGAGCCCAATTCACAGCCATCTTTTCACTATAACCCCGCATGACAGAAGGGGCAAGCGATCTCTCTGGAGCCTCTTCTATAAGGTCATTAATCCCACTCATAACGGCTCCACCCTCCTGACCTAACACCTACCAAAGGCCCCCACCTCCTATTACCATCACATGGGGGGTTCATTTTCAACATATGAGTTGGGGGTGGGGATGAACACTCAGGCTATAGTGGGTGGGAACTTTGAGGAAAAGAGAAAGTAGAGTGAAAGGGAGGTTTCCTAAGGCTGAAAGCACACACTAAGGGAAAAAAAATATAGAGTAAAGATGTCAGAGAGACCAACCTGGGCAGAATCTGGGACAGCGTGAGGCCTGGAAACCAAAAGCACTGAAGGAAGCCTTTCCCCAGGTGCACTCACTGGGCCTTAAGAGCACTGAAGCCCACAGAGGTTATTCTTTTTATTTATCTTTAATTTTCTTTTTTATTGATTTCATAGAGGAAGGGAGAGGGAAGAGAGAGAGAGAGAGAGAGAGAGAGAGAGAGAGAGAAACATCAATGATGAGAGGAAGTCATTGACTGGCTGCCTCCTGCACACTCCACACTAGGGATCAAGCCCGCAACCGGGGCATAGGTCCTGACTGGGAATCGAACCGTGACTTGGTTCGTAGATCAATGCTCGACCACTGAGCCACGGCGGCTGGACGCAGAGGTTATTCTTCATCAACTCTAGGCCGCAGGCAACCTGGAGAGGCCCAGGGGTGGCTCCTTCCTCAGAGGTTACAGCAGACCCTTCCTGGCCAGTCCCCAAGCCTCTCAGATATGCAGAGTGCACTCGCAGGAACCAGGGCCAAAGGCCTTTGCCTTCTCTCCCTCCTCGCCTTACCCTGTCGCCCCTCAAGTCTATTCTCTGTCCTGGTCATCTCAAGGTTGAACACCGAGAGCGCTGGCCTGGTAGTCGCACCATTTGGAAATGGCCCAGAGAGGGATTTGGTGAGAGCCCAGGGAGGCTCCCCCGGGCGACTCTGGCTCCTCCCTTCTCCAGTCTTTGTGCAGCTTGCTCAGCTCTGTCTCTGATTTTGTGGGGCAGCCTGGTGAATCATCCAATAGAGTCCCCCTTTGGCTTAAATTAGCCAGAGTCAGTTTTGGCTGGTTGCCAACAACCCAAAAGTAAAAATAAAATCCTTAACCATATTAACCAATTCTTAACTGATTCCTCCACTCGTGCCTGAAATGTTGACAACCGACACTGGCTGGGGCAAGTCGTGCCTTCCCTTTGCACCTCAAGGTGGGGGTGACATCTTAGGTTCAGCTGATTCTCCTCCATGACAGGTAAGCGGATGGGGAAACAGAGACTAGGAGGAGACAGAGATACGTGTGCAAAAGAGGTTGGGAAATGTCCTAGTAGTCGGAACTCTTTCCATGAGATATGACATAAAAACTTGAAAAAGAATTTACTGGCATTGTAGCTGAAAAGTACAATGGTAAAGTCAGCTTTAGTGGCTTTAGTTATGGCCAACAGTATCCTGGTTTCTCTTGGTCACTTGGCTCAGCAGTGCCGTCTTCCGAGTCTTGGCTCCATCCTCAGGTCCTCCCCTCACGGTCACCTGTGAGCTACGGCACCTCCAGACCTCACATACTCTTATTTCTTCTAAACCCTCTCCTGAGAAATCTCATCTGCTCTCATGGTTTTAAACATGTTAAATTGCAAACCAATGTATCCAACCTCAACCTTGTCCCTGAAATCCAGACCGACCTTCCCACTGCCTACTTGATGTCTCCACCTCAAAGACTAAGAGGTGTCTCAAAATTTATTCCTTAATTTATTTTTTTAATATATTTTTATTGATTTCAGAGAGGAAGGAAGAGGGAGAGCAAGATAGTAATATCAATGATGAGAGAGAATCATTGACTGGCTGCCTCCTGCACGCCCCCCTCTGGGGATCCAGCCTGAAACCGGGGCATGAGCCCTGGCCGGGAATTGAACCGTGACCTCCTGGTTCACAGGTTGACACTCAACCACTGAGCCATGCTGGCCGGGCTCAAACTTTATTAACGTGCATTTGGATTCTCCAAAAGGGAGCATGTGTGCTGCCCTTCTCAAACCGACTTGATCATAGGATCCCTTTTTTCAAGGTCCACCTACGAACATTTAGGAATATATGTTCCGTGGAACACAATTTGGAAAAATTTTGACTACATTATTTCCATGATTCCCTCCAGTTCTCGAAGACTGTAATTTTGGGACTTAGCAGGACCACAGTAAAACAGAGGTCGCCTGGTTTTTAAAAAAAGGATGTTTAAATGTTTCATGAAAGCGTTTGTTCATGTAATAACATCACCAAAAGGGTGCTGGGCGTGACCTCCCTCCCCGGAGAACAGAGAGGAAAGCCTCCCAAGGCACCTTCAGGCTTCTGCACTCACTCACAGCTCCAAAGAAGCAAAGAGATGCTGCCTCAAATGTCCAAAGCCATTAGCACGTTCTGCAAGGAAAATTCCATCCAACTAAAAGATTCTTTTTCCAAAATTACTCAATTACAAGCAAGTTTCCACAGCAGAACGCTTTGACCTTTAGCAATTAAATCCAAACCAAAAGTACACAATTTCTTCCAAGAACTTCCAAGTAGATTTTTTTTTTACTCAGAAAGGGAAATCTAGGCCTGTGTTAGGGTTCTCCAGGGAAACAGGATGTATACAGAGAGAGAATGAGATTTATTACAAGAAATAGGTTCACACAACTTTGAAGGCTTGTGAAGTCCTCAGATCTAAGGTTGGCAAGCTGGAGAGAGTCAATGGTGTAGTTGCAGTCTCAGTTTAAAGGCCTGCGAACCAGGATAGGCAACGGTGTATGTTCTAGTCCCGGGGTCGGCAAACTGCAGCTCGCAAGCCACATGCGGCTCTTTGGCCCCTTGAGTGTGGCTCTTCCACAAAATACCACATGCGGGCGCGCACGTACAGTGCGATTGAAACTTCCTGGCCCATGCGCAGAAGTCGGCATTTTGTGGAAGAGCCAGCAGGCTCAAGATCCAAGAAGAGCCAGTGTTTTAGTTTGAGTTCAAAGGCAGGAAAAGACCAGTGTCCCAACTCAATAGTCAGGCGAGAGGGTTCCTTCTTACTCAAGGGAAGGTCAACCTTTTTATTCCATTCAGGTCTTCAACTTATTTGATGAGGCCCACCCACCTTGGGGAGGGCAATCTGCTTTATTCAGTCTAGCCATTCAAATGTTAACCTCATCCAAAACACACCCACAATGATGTTTGGCCAACTAACTGGACAGCCCATGGCCCAGCCATGTAGACACATAAAATTAACCATCACAAGGCCCTTGACTACACATCCAAGCCTTGCCTTCTTTCAATTTCCTTGAATAACCTCTGTACTACATTGTGTTATGTCCACTTAGTTACTCTGGGAATTGTGTCTCCCCAAATCTCCATCCCTGTATGGTTTCAGGAAAGAGTTGGCCAAGGAGAAACATATGTGAGACTTGGAAAACAGGTGGGAAACAGCAGCCACTGTTCTCTGAAGGACATCATTGCATGCAGTGATGCATGGTCACGCAGATAATCTAATAGGTTCAAGTATATGCTCTACCTCCTTTGCTCCACTTCCAGCTCTTCTTCCCAACTGCTGGCCCTGCTGACCAATGATGGCCTCAGTCCCACCACCACATGCTTGGTTCCTGATTCACAGAGGTAGGGGCTACACCGAGGAAACCTGGACCATCCTAAAAGTTCCCCTCACTACCCCATGTTAGCAACTGAATGTTCCTGATCTCTCAGATCAAATGGTAGGTGACTCCTCTAGCCCTCATCTCCCCGGCTCCTCCCACAATTGTGGAAGGTCTGATTCCTCTAATGCAGCAGTTCTCAACCTGTGGGTCGCGACCCCTTTGGCAGTCGAATGACCCTTTCACAGGGGTCGCCTAAGACCATCCTGCATATAAGATATTTACATTACGATTCATAACAGTAGCAACATTACAGTTATGTAATTTTATGGTTGGGTCACAACATGAGGAACTGTATTTAAAGGGCCAGAAGGTTGAGAAGCACTGCATCTAATTTATCTCTTATGCTGTAATACTCATAGTGATGCAGCTCCCCTGCCC
This sequence comes from Myotis lucifugus, assembly GCF_000147115.1. NCBI lineage: Eukaryota > Metazoa > Chordata > Mammalia > Chiroptera > Vespertilionidae > Myotis > Myotis lucifugus. The sequence continues at coordinate 2,436,413 of NW_005871224.1, read as the reverse complement.
ATTCCTGACCAATACACATCTTTAATGTTGTTGTTTGAACTTGCAGTTTAAATATTCACACAGAACTGTCCACATCCTGCCCACAGAGTGACACAAGTTTTAGATTCAGAAAAACCTGAAGCCCAGCTGCACCACAATGGATCCTGTGCAGCCTTGGGCAGGTGGCTTACCCTTCCTAAGCCTCAGTTTCCTTATCTGTAATAATGTCCTTGATAATAGTACCAACTTCCTGGGATTGTTGAAAGGATTAATTTATAGAGCACATAAGCTTATAAGCAAATAATTTATGACCAAAGTTCCTAGCCCAGAGTAAGTGCTCAGCAAACTTTAGTGCCTGGCTGGCGTGGCTCAGTGGTTGAGCATCAGCCCATGAACCAGGAGGTAAGGGCACATGCTGGGGTGGTGGGCTCCATCCCCAGGGGGAGGCGTGCAGGAATCAATGATCCTCTCTCATCATTGATGTTTCTATCTTTCTCTCTTCCTTTCTTCCTTCTTCTCTGAAATCAATAAAAATATCTTTTAAAAAAAACAACCACTTTAGTGATTTTGTTTTTATTAACTAGAAGCTCAGAGCCAGTCAGTTTCTGGGAAGGTTGTTTGTGCATGGCTGGCTAAGGCAGTATAAGCAGAGGGAGACCCTACATAAATAGGGTCATCCCAAAACAAAGTGAGGAAAACAGCACTATGCATTAAATGTTAGAATTGTGAGGGAACATGTTACAGTAATAAGTTTAGCGAGTATAAGATAGTATAATCAAATTTCATTTCTTTATTAGAGTGAATTTTAAACTTTACTTAGAAGTGAAACTTAACTTGTGTGTGTGTGTGTGTGTGTGAGACCCTGATAAGTAACTTGTAACGCCCTGCAAGCTAACTCCTGACAAATAACTTGTAACTCCTGATCAACAACTCCCTGCATGTTAACTCCTGATAAGTAACTTGTAACCCCCTGCGTGTGCATCCTGATAAGCCCAGAAGGCCACCGGAACACAGTGACAAGAGACACTGAAGAAGCCTGTTATAGTAATAAGTTTAGTTAGCATAAAGTAAACTCCATTTTGTATTAGCATAAGTTAGCATAAAGTAGACTCCACTTTGTATTAGCATAAGTTAGCATAAGTAGACCCCATTTTATTCTTAGACCAAAACTTGTAAACAACCCCAAAAATAAGATGTATGTATGATTGATAAGCTTTGAACATGGTCACAACTTTCCCACCTGAGTGTATACCTAGATAACAGGGCGACACCCGTGTATGGCACCCGATATGAGACACTGAAGACGCCCAGCTTCAAGGATTTAAGGAGAGCAAATCTGCTGCGGTTCAGACGCTTGTCTGCCCTCCACAGACAGGATGCTCTCCTCCCCCCTGGAAACTGCCAAACTGCGAAACTGCCATTCTTGCTCTGCCTGAGCCCAAACTGCTAGAGGCCTCTCTCTGCAAGTCAAGAGACCGAGCTCCTTGCTGCAGCGTATTTTTGACGACCTCTGTGTGTCTCCTCTGTCGGCGAGTGTCTCCGGGTGGCCTGCCAAGGACTGAAACCCATCAGCTCTCTGGTAAATAAACCTGTGTGATTTCTTGCATTGTTTATCTCCTGTGTCTCTCTCTCTCTTCTTAGTTTTTGGTTAAGCTCGGCCATATTAATTAATAGTAAGTACCCTTTGACGTTTGTATTGGTATATCCAAATGAAACGCTCTGGGTCACCTGTGCTTACGTTCCTATAGATAATTGGAACAGAACATGAGGAAAGGAGGCAGTGCAAGACTGGAGGGCAGGCTGCATTTGAGTTTGAGAAATGAATTAAGGCAAGGGCTTAGGACTAAGGAATGGACTTGCAGGCAAATGCCAGATTCCCTTTTTACAGGATGACTGATTTGTAGCACAGAGCAGGCACAGAGGCCTATAGAAAACCTACAAGTCAGACCACAACCCTTACATTTTCTCAAAGTCAAGAAATATCCAGAAATTCAAATATCATTGCAATACTGCGTCTATAGCTAGATGCTTCAATGTCATTTACTTTGGTGGTTATAGATGGTATTTATTATGATACATTATTTTGGTAATTATTATTTAGTGCTTTCTATAATACTCCAATATGTGTGTTTTTTAAATATCATAAGCATGCTTTTTCTCTCTAGATGCTCTCATGTGTATTATGTAAAACTCCTTTCTCACATATTTTTGGGTAATTTCTTTTTAACTACTTCAGGTAGTTAAAAGCAATCGGGCCCCCCATTAAAACAGAAACAGGGATTTACGTCCTACTCAATACATGTAAAATTTGTACAAAAATATCTTCTATGAAAATGATTTGTAATCTGTAGACTTACTACCTGGGAGATGTCTTGAGATGTGAATCCATCCTTTGGGTTGTGGGGTTTTTTGTTTTCTCCAAATAAATCTGATCTTTAAAGTTCAAAAACTAAAAAAGTAATAATAAAAAAAGCAATCGGGTATAGATAGTATATTTTAACAAGGAACATGGTCCATCCATAATATTCACTATTATATGGGCCTATATGGATACAGGCCCATATAATAGTGAATATTATGCAGCTGATCCATGTTCTTTCTTTAATGCATTTTTATTGATTTCGGAGAGGAAGGGAAAGGGACAGAGAGATAGAAACATCAATGGTGAGAGAGAATCATCGATCGGCTGCCTCCTGCACGCACCTCACTAGGGACTGAGCCCACAACCTGGGTATATGTACCCTTGACCAGAATTGAACCTGGGACCCTTTAATCTGCAGGCCAACGCTCTGTCCTTTGAGCCAAACCGGCCAGGGCTGATCAATGTTCTTTTTGAAGAATTTTTAATTTTATGAGACAAGTACAGGATAAAAAATATGTGTATATATATACACATACATATATATCGCTATAGACATATATATATATATATATATACACACACACATACATTTATATAGCTAGATATAGACATAGATATCACACACACGCTCTCTCTCTCATGTAAGTAAAAGATATGTATATAGGATGTCCCAAAAAAATGTATACACACACTTTGAATAACTATCAGGGAAGAGTTTATTAAAATACATTTCATTTTCAAAATTGAGCCATTAGCTGTTAAAGTATGTATACATTTTGGGGAGACACCCTGTATATAAAAGATTAGAAGGAAATTCTAATAAATACCCTCCAGCCAAAAACCACAGGGAACACACCTGTAGTTGAACACCGACCTGGTGCACAACCATGGGGAACCGTGAGGTGCTCCGGGTCCGCCTGTGTGGGCATGTGAGCTGTGAGCGCCAGGCCATGTTCAACGGAACAGGCCGCAGGTCTTGTACTCAATTGAGTGCCCTGCTGTTGTCTTCTTGAAACTCTTAATAATTTTTTCACAAGGACCCTGCATTTTCATTTTGCCCTGGGCCTCACAAGTCAGGAAACCATCCTAGTGACTCAGTTGGAGAAGGTTAGAAAGTTCTTATTATAGGATTTGGACTTGCGTTAGGTGATTTGGGAGAAGGTTCAAGGAAACGGGCTTTGCTCTGGGCTGGGTGTTGGCATAGTGTGGGGGTAGTTCTATAATTGGGGTATAACTATGTCAGTCAAGGTTCTCCAGGGGAGCTGAGCCCATCGGAGATCAGATAGATGGATACAGACAGACAGACAGGCATATTTTAAGGAGCTGGCGCGTGCAATTGTGAGGGCTGGCAATTCTGAAATCATGGGGCAAGCCAGCAGGCTGAAAATTCTGGAAAGAGTTAATATTGCAATCTTGAGTCCAAAATCCACAGAGCAAGCCAGACTGTCTAGAAACTCAAGTAGGGTTTCTGTTACTGAGGCAGAATTCCTTCTTCTTTGAGAAGCCTCAGTCTTTGCTCTTGAGGCTTCAATTGATTGGATGAGGCCCACCCACATTATGGGGGGTAATCTGCTGTATTCAGGGTCTGCTGATTTAAATAGTAGTCACATCTAGAAAATACCTTCACAGCAATATCAAGAGTGTGTGACTCTGGTGATCATCAGAGCTGTTCCCAATAATACAGTTCTCTCGTGAGCTCAAGGCAGGGTTGGACCTTCCTTCCATGCCCCTCTTGGAAGTTACGTGTGGATGTGTAACCTGCTTTTTGATCAAGGAAATGGGAGCAGAGGGACATGTCTCACGTGAAGGCAGAAGTTTTCAGAACCTGTTCTGTGGGCCTCAGTGTCAATGGGAGGAGGATGAAGCATGGACCTGACTGGCCCAGGAGGGACACTGTTATGGGCTTAACATTTGTTTTTTCCCCCAAAATTCATATGTTCAGGCACCTACCCCCCAATGTGATGATATTTGGAGATGGTCCTTTAGGAGGTGATCAGGTGTAGATGAGGTCAGGAGGGTGGGGCCCCATGATGGGATTCTTGCCCATACAAGAAGAGACATCAGAGAGTTTGGGAGGACACAGGGAAGAGGCACTAGGTGCAGGCCAAGAAGAGGGCCTTCACCAGACACCAAATCTGCTGGCACCTTGGTCTTGGACTTCCAGCCTCCAGAACTGTGAGAAATACATTTCTGCAGTTTAGCTACCTAGCCTATATTTTGTATAACAGACTGAGCTAAGACAGACACATTGTGTGAATGAGATTTGGTTGTTGCTTGTTACTGCAGCATTACCTGGTCTATCCTGACTGATAGAGTCCAAAGCCATGGTATTAACCACTGAGCAACACTGCCTCTTCACTGCCACTAAAAACTCCTTTATGAGAACTAAATATTAGCAAACAAGTCCTTTCTCGTGTACTGCAGTTCAAAATGAAAGAAACCTCAAAAGAACACGGAACTAACAAGAGCACAAAGGAACAGCAAACACTAAGCCAGAAACATTGGCCCTCTGGTGTACCCATAAACTGCAGATGGTCTAGTTTCTTCTTCAACTTGAAACGGGGGAAGGGGGTCAGGCCTTGTGCTAGGGGGAGCTGGAGGAGATGAAACAGCTCAGAGCCAGGATCTAATAAAGCGCAGAGCTCAGAAAAGCTCAGAAGCCCCGGCACTGGCAGATTCCAATGCAAACACGTGGGCCCCTCCCTCCCTCCCCGGTACTCAGATCTCTGCACATCCCGCAGAAGCCTTGATGGCTCGTGGACATGAAAAGGCTGATTTGATTTGGGGCCACGTCTCAGATCCTCTGCTCGTTTTCCATGAAGATTGCCTTTGAAGAGCAGCTCCTCTGAACTGCTTCCTCTCAGCCCTAACACAAGTGCCACATTCTATCAGCTCTTTAGACTGTTTCCAAGTGGCTTCCTTCCGATCTCAGGGTGTTGGCTCACTGTGTCAGGGAAGTTTGCTTCCTTGTTTTTCAATTCATTGATTTCTCCCTGTGACACTTGTTGTCTCCACTCTAAACACCAACCATCGCAAGACCGAGAGCACGCTGACCGCTGTGTCGGCAGCATTAGATGACCAACGCGCCCCTTTCGTAAGTGTTGATCTCGTGCTCGCTACATACGAGGCACCATGCCAGGCACCGAGGTACCACAGTGAGCTTATTTCAGATGTAGCTCCTGCCCTAATGGAGTTTACAGTGTGGTGGTGGAAACAGAAAAAGTAATGAATAAATAAAGTACAGACAATTATGAAAGTGCTGTTACAGAAAAAGCATGGCTCTCAGACACAGACTGAAACAAGGTGAGTGAGTGAGTGGGGAGGGAAAAGAAATCCATTGTTAGTTGGGGGCCCTCCAAGAAGCCGTCACTGCACAGGTCACTCACAGTTTCAGTGGGACAAGGAGTGCCAGGAGGCCCCCAAGTCGGTCACCTGGGCTTCACAGGTGCTCCTCCCTGGCCCTGCAGCACAAAAGCAGCCCTGCCTCTGCCTGCTGATCAGCACCAATAACCCCTACTAGTATGGTGCTGTCCCTTTCCTCCTGCTAGTCTGGGGACAGGTGGCCCAAGAGTCCTGGAACAGCTTGGACCTCAATGGGACCCTTGCTGCATCTCCAGTGGGTCATTGCGAGAGATGCTAAGTGGATCATTCCTGCTTCTCTTCCTCGGTTCCTGGACCTGTGCACTCCTCCTGTTGGACCACAGAGCAGCCTCTGGTTTAATGCACATGCTGCATCCTGGAGGATGACGGCCCGTCGTTCAGAGCACAGCATGTCAGCTGGCTCAGCCATGCAACGCTCTATGGGGCAGCTCCAGATGGTACAGAATATAACATGAGCGCCTGGCAGCATGGCTCAATGGTTGAGTGCCGACCTATGAATCAGAATATAACATGACCAGTGGTCCTGGGCCCACTCCTGGGCCTCCCTCACTGCCAAGCAGGTCCCCTGGTCAAATGCTGTCATGTGGGATTCCGTGCCCACAGATTGGGCATTCCATAAGCCTCCAGACAGTGGTGCTGACTGAGAATCTGCCAGTAGGAAAGGCCATGTCATATTCAGACTAACTCAGGATAGACCTGGAGCCCCATGAGGACCGACTGGCAGCAGGGCCATCAATCCCACTTGCCACAGCGGGAGATCTAAGAAGCTCCTTTTCATGGCTGCACACCTTTCAGTAGGGTGGAAGGAACAAGGTGCTTCAGGACTTCTGTTTGGAGGAGTTGTGTTAAGGTGGTGTTGCAGGCTGAACTGTGTCCCCCCAAAAAAATATGTGGAAGTCCTAACCTCTGGGAGCTGTGAATGCAGCCTGTTTGGAAATAGGGTCTTTGCAGATGTCATCAAGTTAAGATGAGGTCATACTGCATTAGGGTGGGCCCTATCAATTGGCTGGTGTCCTTATAAGAAGAGGGAACTTTGTCCTATCTGGTTTGGCTCAGTGGATAGAGCATCAGCCTGGGGACTGAAGGATCCTGGGTTCGATTCCGGTCCAGGCTTAATCCTGGACTGGATTCTGGTTGCAGGCTTAATCCCTGGCCCTGGTCAGGGATTATGCGGGAGGCAACCAATTGCTATGTCTCTCTCACATCAATGTTTCTCTCACCATCTCTCCCTCTCCCTTCCACTCTCTCTAAAAAGAAAAAAAAATCAATGGAAAAATATCCTCTGCTGAGGATTAACAACAACAAAAAGGAAATTTCATATACACAGACACAAGGGAGAAGGCCATGTGAAGACAGAGGCTGAAACTGGAGTGATGTGTCTACAACCAAGGAAGGTCAAGGACTGCTGACAACCGCCAGTAGCTAGAAGCGGCAGGAAGCATCGTTCCCTAGAGCCTTCAGAGGGAGCAGGCCCTGCCCACACCTTGATTTCAGACTTCTGGCCTCCAGAACTAGGAGAGAAGTAATTTATCTTGTTTTAAGTCACCAGGTTTGTGGTATTTGGTTATGGGAGCCCTAGGAAACAGATACAAAAGGTGATATTTAGTCTGCGACCCACCATATCCCAAGAAGGCAGCTGTGTAAGCCACCCGGCAAAGGGAACAAGTAGGCTGGAGGACCTGTGAGACTGGAGCATGTTGGAGTTAAGAATGGAGAAGTGAGCACCGCACAGGTCAGGTAGGGCCCTGTAGGGAGGGTTTAAGATCAAGTGCATTGGGAAGCCATTGCTGCATTTTTTTTTAAATAAGAGAAAGTGTATTTAGAAAGTCACAGAGGTAGAAATGAGCTATAGAAGAAATGAGCTTAGGAAAGAAGTTACAGAGGCAAAAGAAGGGCCCTTGGAGCTTAGGAAAGAGAGAAATGAGAAAAACTCACCTGGGGGTGGGGGCGGAGAAAGGCTGGGGGCTTGCTCCATAGAGAGAGCCACCCATCAGTGCATTTTAAACAAGGAGATGTTATGACCCAATTTAGGATGGAAACTATTTCACTTAACTCCATTGTGACATGGAATATAGATCTGAAGGCTAAACTGTGGGATTTGGTTTTTTTTCCTCTTACACTACATTAGCCTAAATTCCCTGAGGCAAGAGTGAATGTGTTAATATTTTATTTGGAACATGCAAACAGGGCAGCAAGGGTGAGAAAAGAGGGGAGTGAAGCAAAGGAGGATGTGAAATGATGTAAATAATGAGTGTTATGGGCTGAACTGTGTACCTCAAATTCATATACAGTGGGGCCTTGACTTACGAGTTTAATTCATTCCGTGACGGAGCTCATAGTCAAATTACTCGTATGTCAAATCATTAAAGTGAACGAGTGAGACACATGATGCTGGGCTGATGTTGTGGCGTTCACTGTGACGTTCGCTGCGCCAACTAGCTGTGGGGTATCTGAAGCTGGCTAGTAACCCGAATTTTAGCTCGCAACTCAAAGCAAAAAATCAGCCGAGAGACGGCTGGTATCTCAAAAAACTCGTTAGTCGGGACACTCGTAAGTCAAGGCCCCACTGTATCCAAGTTGTAACACACACACACACACACACACACACACACACACACACACACAGAGCATCCTCAGAATGTGATTATTTGTAGATGGGTCCTTAAAGGAGTGAATAAGGTAAAATGAGGTTATTAGGGTGGGGCCCTAATCCAATGTGAATGGTGCCATATACGTAACAGAGACTCCAGGGATGCACACACACAAGGTGAGTCCCCATGAGGAGGATACAGTGAGAAGGCGGCCACCTGCAAGCCCAGGAGAGGCTCAGAAGGAACCCAGCCTGTGTGGCCTTTGTCTTGGGCTTCCAGCCTTCCGGACTGTGAGAAAATAAATTTCTGTTGTTTAGGCCCCTAAACTATCGTATTTTATTCCAGCAGCCCTAAGCAGACTCAATGTCTTTTGTGAAGTCATTCAGACATCTGAAAGCAATAGTATTTTCCACAGATACTCTTGCTTCCTTTGTGGTGGAGATTTAAGGAGAAATTGCAGTGAGGAAATTAACCTTGAGAAGGACTCTGAAGCCTCAAGCAGTTTGTGGCTATGTCTGTGATGGGGTCTGCATTGTGATTTTATCACACTCATCGCCCACAAAGTTTCCTCTGGGTCACAAAACACCCCAGAACTGAGGCCTCCGACCAAATGTGTGGCATGAATTCCTGCCCTGACTCAAGGTGACTGTCCCTCTCTCTGGGACATAGAAGGCAGAGGTGCATGTCATGTTTCTTCTTTTGCTTCAGCTTCTAATACATTTCTTTTCCTAACCTTTGCTCTCCTTTCAATGCAAGAGCAACTTCAAACCAAAGGGAGTGTTCCTGCCTGGAGTCATCGCATCACGGGATCAGCCTGCCTGATCTGGGATCCTGGCAAAGCACCTGTTAGTAGTCACATGACTTTGTCAGATGACCTATTCTGTAAAAGAGAAACAATAATGATATCACCTATAACATGAGTTTTTGTGGGGGTTAAAGAGATAATACTTAGAACACCAGCAATGGGGCTGTGTGGTGGGAGTGATCCACTCAGAGGGAAAGACTATTCAGTCAGTGATATTGCGGACATTGTTGTAGCTCAGGACCTAGCGCTCAGGACTCAATTGATGCTGTTCTTCATAAAAGTCTTGCATAACAATTTGATCCTTAAACTAGGAGTACATATAACTTAAAATTTTCAAAGAGGTACTTACCCTATATAGTTTTATATGTACACTAGAGGCCCAGTGCATGAAATTCATGCACTCGGGGAGGGGTCCCTCAGCCCAGTCTGAGCCCTCTCGCAGTCCAGGAGTCCTCTGGGGATGTCCTTAAGCCCACCACCGCTGCTGCACTCGCCAGCCATGTGCCGGCTTCTGGCTGAGCAGTGCTTCCCCTGTGGGATCAGGCCAAAACCGGCTCTCCAACATCCCCCGAGCGGTCCCGGATTGCGAGAGAGCGCAAGCCAGGCCAAGGGACCCCATTGGTGCACAATCAGGGCTGGTGAGAGACACGGGAGGTTGGCCAGCCAGGGAGGGACTGTGGGAGGGCTCCAGGGCATGTCCAGCCCCTCTCGCTCAGTCCCAATCAGCAGGACCCCAGCAGCAAGCTAACCTACTGGTCGGAGCGTCTGCCCCCTGGTGGTCAGTGCATGTCATAGTGAGCGGTTGAGCAGCCTTAGCATATCATTAGCATATTACAGTTTGATTGGTTGAATGGCTGACCGGTCGACCAGACACATAGGGCTTCCTCAGGCCTATTCCTGCAAGAATAGGGCTTCCTGAGACCGGAGTGAAGCAGAGAAGGGAGCAAAGTCCACTGAGGCAGGCTTCACTCCCTTCTCAGCTGCTTCGCTCCCTCTTTTTGCCGCTTAGCCCTAGGCTCCCTCCCTTCTCTGCCACCTGGACTCTCTCCCTTCTCCACCGCTTTGCTCCCTCCCAGGTCACGGATCCAAGGCCCAGATCCCCCAGGCAGCATCAAACGCTGCTGGCCTCACCTTGCCGGGTCCTGGGTCCGGGGCCTGGGTCCCGAGGGCAGTGTAGAGTGCTGCCGGCCCCACCTGCAGTATGCAAATTAACCGCCTTCTTTGTTGGTGGTTAATTTGCATATCACGCTGATTAGCCCATGATAATAGGCAGCTTCAAATGCCTATGGGAGGCGTAGCGAAGTTATGGTCAATTACCATGTTTGTCTATTATTAGATAGGATATGTGCTTGAAAATGCATAGAGCTTCCAGTCAAGATGGCAGCACAGGTAAATGTGGTACTATCTTTTCTTTCTTAAAATATATTTTTATTTATTTCCGATAAAAAGGGAGACGGAAAGATAGAAGCATCAATGATGAGAGAGAATCATTGATCGGCTGCCTCTTGCACACCCCACACAAGGGATGGAGCCCACTCAGGCATGTGCCCTGACCAGGAACCAAACCATGACTTTCTGGTTCATAGGTCAATGCTCAACTACTGAGCCGCACCAGCCAGGCAAATGTGGTATTTTCTTAAACATTTTTTTCTTAAATTAGTTTTTTTTTTAAATAGATTCATAGTTATAAAAATGTTTATTGATTTTGGAGACAGAGGAAGGTATCCTTGTGTAGAGAACACTTCAGAAGATTTTATTTTCTCACAAACTAAAACAGTGGAGAGAGTTCCCTCTCCTCCAGGGCATGGCCAGGTCATTATTTGATTCTCATGGTTTGGAACATTCCCCAGATTAGTAACATCTTCCCAGAGTCTTCCTGTCAAACAGTCTTTGCCTCCTCTGAGTGACTCTAAGATCCAAAGGACCTATAACTACTGCTGGTTTGTGTCCAGAAATAGATACATCGCAGGCAGAGTGTGCTGCTTGGGGAGGTAGCTGCCTGATTCATCAATTTTATCCCCCGGGCTATAGCACTTTGACCAAAAGCCTCTCTGTTTCTCCTACTAACTTTCAGGAGAATTTCTAATTTTAATAAATAACAGCACACTCATTTCACTGGGAGCTCCCTGGGGCTAGTTATACTATCAAGGCATGTTCATATTTCCATTTTCAATCATTTACTCCCTTCCTTGCTGGCACTATTTTTAAAACTTTCCAATCAAACTGAAGCAACTTCAGAAAAGCAGCTGACCACATCACAGTTCGTTTCAACTCTACAGAAAGCCTGACTTTTTGAAAGAAAGCTTTTTAAAAAAGCAAAGTTCTCACCAATTCAGCCTTTCAAAGTCAATGAGAACTTCCAATCTTATTAAATAGGTGGTGTTTTGGCAATAGCTCTGAGTTAATAAGAAAGTAGTTACAATATTTAAATTCATTTTACTTATGGGCTTTTTAAAGCAGCTAATGAATATTCCCTTTGCCCTGCTCTTGATTCCCCAAATCTCGTGTGCTGTAATAAAATTATGAACATATGAATAATTTGCACATGTTAAATTTTGGAATTGTTCCCTGACCAGTGTGGCTCAGATAGTTGGAGCGTCATTCCATGCACCAAAGGGTCGTAGGTTCAATTCCCAGTAAGGGCACATACCTAGGTTTCAGATTTGATCTCTGATTGGCGTGCATGTGGGAGGCAACCAGTCAATATTTCTCTCTCCCTGTCTCTAGAGAATCAATGAAAAACATATACTTGGATGAGGATTTTTTAAAATTTTTGGAATTACTCTGAAATGTATTACCATGAATTTTCAACATGTTTGTGTTTTGTTTGTTATTTTGAAATTTCTTGAGTAAGAGGTTTTCAGAAAAGGAGAGCATCAATTCTGAGTCATTAAAATGAATTCAAAAAAAATGAATTCCTTTATTTCTATATTTAAGATTATTCCTATGGTACAAATTATATGATTTTTTAAGAAATATAAAAAGCTTCATGAATTTGCACATCATCCTTGCACAGTGGCCATGCTAACCTTCTCTGCATCATCCCAATTTTAGTATATGTGCTGCCAAAGAGAACACCAAATGATATGATTTTAATATAAGTGTGAGTATACATGACGTTTTTCACTTAATGTATTTTCCTTGTGTGCATAATGAAATGCAAAACTCATGCTTTCAAGAATTGTATTTTGCCCTGGCTGGGATGGCTCAGTTGGTTGAGCTTTGTCCTGTGCCCCCAAAGGTTGCCAATTTGGTTGCCAGTTTGATTCCTGGTCAGGGCATATGCCCAGGTTGCAGGCCCAATCCCTGGTCAGGGTGCATGTCAGGAGACAGCTGATTGATGTTTCTCTCTCACATTGATGTTTCTCTCTTTCCCCCACTTTCCCTTCCTTTCTCTCTAAAAGTCAATCAATATAAACATATATATTTTTTAAAAGCCCAGCTGGCGTAGCTCAGTGGTTGAGCATCAACTTATAAGCCAGAAGGTCATGGTTCGATTCCCAGTCAGGACACATGCCCAGGTTGCGGGCTCGATCTCCTAGGTAACAAATGTCCACACCTTGGTGCCTTAAACCAACAGACATTTATTTTCTCACACAGTTCTGGAAGCCAGAAGTCTGAAGTCAAAGTGTTTTCGGGGTTGGTTCCATCTGGAGACTCAAGAGGAAAATCCTTCTTTGTGTCTCCGAACTTCTGGGGGCTTCCTTGACCATCTTTGGCTTATCTCACACCAATCTCTGCCTCCTCTTCAAATGGCATTCTCTCTGTGTCTGTGTTTCTGCAAATTTCCCTCTTCTCAATAAGTACACCAGCCAATGGATTAGTGCCCACCCTAATACAGTATAGGGGTTCAGAACAAGTCATCCCAATAAGTGCCTCTGTTCCCCTCTCCTTTAACTACCTAAATTTGAATTAGGCAGAGGAAGCTACAAGTGCAAATGTCCTGGGGCTGCATAGAGTTTGCTAAGAAAGCTAGTGTGCCTGCAACAAAGGCCAGCCAAGAAAGGTGGACAGGCAGGGGCCAGTTCACAGGAATGTTGGAGGCCTAGGGAAGGAATTTGAATTTTTCATTCATGCAATGGGAAGACAGCCACTGAAGGATTTTAAGCAGAATAATTACAAGATCTGATTGGTATTTGTGTTTATGAAAGCTCGTTCTGCCTGTGTTGTGAGAATATAATACAGGGGGAAAGAAGGGAGGTTGCAGACAGCTAAGAGGGAACTGCTGACACCCTGAAAGGGGCAGAAATAGAATATTGGGGAACCAGCTAGTATTATAAGAGGGCACATTCTATCCTGGCTGGAGCTGACCTGGAGATGCAGCCCTTCCTCCCCATTTGAAGCTGCCTATTATCATGGGAAGATTAACAAAGGTGCTGCAGAAACCAGAATCACCAGCCCTTTGAAGATCCCCAGCCCTTTTTGCATACCTGCAGGCCTTTGCAAACCTCCAGCCTGCTTACCTGTTAATTGCCCATGTGGCATTCCCTTTGGCTATTTGCCCATGTAACCCCAACCCTTTCATATCACTAAGCCCTTTGAAGACCCCTAGTCCTTTTGCATATGTGTAAACTGCCCTTTTGCTATATAAGCAATTGGCTTATAGTGGGCTGCAGAGCAGATTTTTGTGGCTAACCTGCTGCTCTCCCATACTGCCAGCAATGCTATAAAATAAAAGCCTAATATGCAAATTGTCCCCTCGGGTGGTCTTTCAACTGACAGGGAGTTCGACCACTCACTATGATGTGTGCTGACCACCAGGGGGCAGTGCAGAACATGGCAGGCGTCGGCGACACGGCACTGGCAGCAGGCGGCATTGGAGGCATTGCCAGCCCCAGTGGGCCCCAACGAGAGCAGGACTGCGGCGGGATGGGAGGCGGGGGGCCGATTGACCTGCCGATTGCCCCCGGCAGAGACCAGCAGCAGCAGTGGCGGAGGGCGGGGCCACCACCGCTCCCAGGCGCTGAGGGAGCCAGGCAGGGGGCCCCCCAGGCCCTAATCAATCCCCCAACAGGCAGGATGGTGTAGCCAGTGAGGGGACAGTGCCAGGCCAAGGTGGGGTGCCAGGCAGGGCTGCAGGACTGCAAGGCTGGGGGCATGAGCTGGGGCCCGATCCCCGCAGGCCACCCTGAGAGACCCTGCCTGTGCACAGATTCATGCACCGGGCCTCTAGTATTGGAATAAATGCTCATATGTGATTCAACCCTGTCTCTGCTTAATTGGCTTGAGTAGTGACAGGCAGCACAGACCCATTGTTTGTCTGGTTACAACCCCACCCCCCTCAAGTAAGAGAAACCAGGGTGGTGTAAATAGACATGCAGGGAGTCAACAGATATAAGACATGTTTGAAGGATTTACTGAAAGTTTGAAACGATGTAGAGAGAGAATAAATTGGAGAAGTCAATGATAAGTGCTTGGCCATGGTGAGTGTGGGAGAGGGAAGATGAGCCTGAGGTTTTTATTTAAGAGCCACAGATGAAGGGTGATGTCACAAACTCACTAACTGGGGTTGGTGGGGGAGGAGCAGCTCTGTGCAAAATGATGACAGAGCATGGACACGTGTCAAAGCTCGCATTTGGAAATCTCCCCACCATGCACCTTTACTTCATGGAGCTAAATGTTGTAGGAGAGGGAAAAATTTTTTCTAGGTTCTTGGCTGAGATACCCCTGTAATAAAATACAGATTAACAGGAGAAATACAAATTTAATTATGTACATATGTATGGGAGCCCCACAAAGTTATGTGACTCCAAGATGTGAGCAGAGGAGGAACTTTTTATACCTTTTAGACAAAGAAACAATCAATTTGTGAAGAGTTGGTAAGGCAGGAGGATCTGGGCTAGGGGTAGTAAACAGTAAAGAATTTACAAGGTTTGTTTATATAGCCTTCTGGGCCCTAAATTCTCTATCTCTGGGGATAAGGATGCCTTCTCCCCTCTAGGTATAGGGAGGGCACCTTTCACCTGAGGGTCAGAGTGTTCTTGCACCAGCTGTGGAAATAATGAAATTCTTTCTCTTGTTATCAAACACAACTCTTCGAAGGGCAAATTCTTTTCTACCATGTTAGCATTCTATAGCTCCCTGGTGGCTGAGTCTGATGGTGTAGACAGAGTAGACCCCAGCCCCAGCATCTCTGCTTGGACAAAGACCTTGACTTTGCATAAATGCATAGGCTGTGATGTGAGAACATCCAAAGGCCCCAAGGCTCCCCATCACTGAGCTAGAAAGTCTCCTCATTGCCGCTCACAGACCTTCCTATTGGAAGGTTCCATCACCTGGACCTATACCTGGAAAAGTGTCATTGGCCAATATTCATGTCACTTCCTACCTGATCTTACTTATCTTGGATTCCTCAGGTTGTTCCTCAGAGGTGGGTTTTATTAGGCAGCCTCTCTGTCTGATTTACTGGATCTTAAAAAAACACACACAGCCCTAGCTGGTTTGGCTCAGTGGATAGAGCATCGGCCTGCATACTGAAGGGTCCCAGGTTCGATTCCAGCCAAGGGCACAGGCCTGGGTTGTGGGCTCGATCCCCAGTAGGGGGCGTGCAGGAGGCAGCTCATCAATGATTCTCTTTCATCTTTGTTTCTATCTCTCTCTTCCTCTCCCTTCCACTCTGAAATCAATAAAAATATATTTTTTAAACACACAGGCAACACATCAAAATATCAGAATGAGGGCGTTAGGGTCAAAATTCCAGCTTGAAGACCTGGATTCAAAAGCATGGTTTCTTGACCTGCTCATTATATAAGTTTCAGTGAGTTCCTTAATCTCTCTGAGAGCCTCCTATTCTTCTTGGGTAAAATAGGAATGACGACATGCCCATCTATAGCACTTTTAGAGAGAAAGGAAGGGAGAGAGAGAGAAACATCGATGTAAGAGAGAAACATCGATGTAAGAGAGAAACATCTATCGGTTGCCTCCCGTACGCACCCCAACCGGGGATCAAACCCACAACCTAGGTATGTGCTCTTACTGGGAATCGAGCCTGCCACCTTTTGGTATATGGGATGATGCTCCAACTAACTGAGCCACAGAAGTCAATTTTATGTTCTAACTTGGAAAATGGCCATAATACACTATTAGGTGGGGGGAAATGTCACAGAATAGTATTAAGGGGTGATTTTTTATTTCCATCTAAAATTTAAATATCATATACATATGTTAATATATGCATTTTTAAAAAACTGGGAAAGAAGAGAATAGAATGAGCCATTAAAGCAGTTATTAAATGCCTACTATGTGCTAGGTGTTGAGAACATACAGATAAATAAGAAATTAGAATGTCACTTCCATGAAGGAAGAGAACTTTGCTGTTTTGTTCTCTGTTATTGCCCCAGTGTCTGGCATATAATATGTACTCAATAAATAAATATGTAACAGAAGGAGAGAGGGAGGGAAGGAGGGAGGGAGGTAGTCCCTGTTCCCAAGTGGCTCATAGCCAAGTGTTGACACAGATGTGTGAGCAGATGACTTTTCTGAAAAGGGACACTGCAGAGAACTCTGGGAGAAAAAGGCTCCTAGTTGGTAGGGGTTTTGCATAAACCATCTCTCATCCTTATGGCATCACCCCCTTTCACAGAAGTTGGTTGCAAAGTCATGGCCATGCAGCCCTTTTCAAACTCAAAGCTTATCTGGCTACAGGAGCCCTCTTCTTTCAGGACAGCGCTTGGCCCTATAAAAGAGAACCAGATTATCCAGGCTGAGTTGGGGGCAGAAGTGCTGGTAATGAACATCTCCAAACTGGGTCTTAGAGAGCCAGAAACTCGGAAAACAACGCCTTTTGTCAGTATCTGGGGGAAATTGTCTTCAGACAACTCAAAGGTGACACCCAATGTCACTATGGGGAACTACACAGGAACCCTAAATAGTGGTTCTGGAAGAGGGAGGATGGGAGACCCTTGCTGTTGACGATTTCATTTCTGGGTTCTTCTCTGATTCCTTTCTGATAGCTTTTGCTTAATTACAATTGCAGTGGAATAGCAGAAGCCTCAAGTGGAAACACAGATTCGGGCTAACACCTTTCCAGGGACTAACTAGTCATCCAGATCTGGTAAGAACCTCTGTTCTCCCTCTTACCTGCTATGTAGCCTTGGACACATTCCTTCATCTCCGTGAGCTTCAGTTTTCTCACTTGTAAAATGGAGATGATGATACCTATTTTGCAAGGCTGCCAAGTATAGTAAATGAGATCAACTATGTGCACATTATAAAACAGAAAAAGCTTAGCAAGTGATGTCATTACTGAGACTTATTGAGCCTTACTAAGCATTTGACATACACTGTCTTTTTTTAAATCCTCACAACCCTACTATTTTTTTAAAATATATCTTATTGATTTTTTACAGAGAGGAAGGGAGAGGGATAGAGAGTTAGAAACATCGATGAGAGAGGAACATCAATTCAGCTGCCTCCTTCACACTCCCTACTGGGGATGTGCCCGCAACTAAGGTACATGCCCTTGACAGAATCAAACCTGGGACCCTTCAGTCCACAGGCTGACACTCTATCCACTGAGCCAAACTGGTTAGGGCCAACCCTACTATTTCTATCCCCACTGTGTAGGTGGGAAAAACTGAGGTCCAGAGAGAATGGCCAAGGTCATTGTTAATAAGTGGCCAAGCTGGGATTCAAATCCAGGTCATGGACTTCATGTAGAGCATCCACTGTGAATCAGGATACTACAGTGGTTTGAGTGTATAATTGTTAAGAAAACTAGATTAAATGTATCCGATTATAAAATGGTCAAAAGAGCTGTGGCTGGTGTGGCTCAGTTGGTTGGGTGTCATTCTGTGCACCAAAAGGTTGCAGGTTCAATCTCCAGTCCAGGCTCATATGAGAGGCAATGGATTGATGTTTGTCTCTCTCCCCACCTTCCTCTCTCTCTAGAATCCATGAAAAACTTATCCTCAGGTGAGGATTTAAAACTAAATAAATCTTCCTCACTCTCCCTGCAAAAACACTACTGTTTCCTGGGTTTCAGGCTATACCTATCCATTGCAGAGACCTGCATTCAAATCCCAGCTCTGACAGTTACTAATTATGTGACCTCCAGCAAGTTACTGAGCCTCTTTCAAAGCTTTGGTTTATCTGTATACATAAAAGCCTAATATGCAAATTGTCCCCACAGGGTTCGACTGGGAGACTGATCGCTCACTATGACATGTGCTGACCACCAGGGGCAGCATGGAATGAAGGCCCTGACTGGCAGCCGGCAGCCAGAGAAGGGAGGCCCTGGCCGGCAGCTGGAAGGCCCCAATTGGGCCTGATTGCCGACCAGGCCTAGGGACCTTACCCATGCATGAATTTTGTGCACCGGGCCTCTAGTTAATCTATAAAACAGAATCAGAATGCTTCCACCTAAGATGGTGGCATAGGTAAATGCAGTACTAGCATCTTCCCACAATCATATCAAAATTACAACTAAACTACAGAACAACCATCATTCAGAACTGCCTGAAATCTAGCTGAACAGAAGTCCTGTAACTAAAGATAGAAAGAAGAAGCTACATTGAGACTGGTAGGAGCGGCTGAGACTCAGGACAGGCTGGTCCCACACCCACGTGTAGTGTTTAAATATTGGGAAGAATATCTCACTCTGGAGAGCCACTCTAAGGAGCAGGGATCCCAGCCCTACACCAGGCCCCACAGCCCAGGGTTCCAGTGCCAGGAAGAGAACCATAACTTCTGGCTGTGAAAACCAGGGGATTGTGGCTGAGTGAGACAGAGGGTTCCTGGAGTCCCAGGCATTCCTCTTAAAGGGCCCATGCACAGACTTACTCAGACTCACTCGCTCTGAGCTCCAGTACTAGGGCAGCAGCTTCAAAGGCATCAGGGACATACAGGAAGGAACTGAATCTTCTGGCTTTGGGGTGAGAGTTGGAGAGCCAGTTTTCTCCCAGACGGAAGTGCTAACAGAGGTCACTGTTCTTTGCTGAGCTCTCCCCTCCACCCCAGAGCTGACACGTGAGTACCATATCTGAGTTTCCATCAACACTGTTTACCCTGCCCTGGTGATTCCCTGTAATTGCCACCCTACCCAACTTGGGGGCCCACCCAAGCTGCTTCCAGTGGTGTTTCCATACAAAAAAACCTGTCTTGGTTCATGCTGCAAACTTTCCTAAAATTTCTCAAAGGTTCACAAACCCCAAACAAGCCGCATCTGGCCTCAGCGTGGCCTATACCTCTTGCTAAGTGGCTGTCCAGACCCTTTGGTTTGTAGCCAGGCCTCTCCTGGGCACCTCCAAGCCCAGCACAAGTAGCAGCCATCTGCAGATTGCTTTGTAGCTCATGCTCTGATGGCCCCGGGCAGAACACAGGTGACATTCAATCTTGCCCTGCACCTCCCGGGAGGCTCCAGAGCCAGCACACCTCATGGGCAGTTTCAACTATGCTGAAGCACCACTCAACCACCTTCATGAGCAACATACTCAAGGGGCAGACTCAGCAGAGCCCCACTAAAGAGAGTCCTGCTCTGTGGGGCCAGCCCCTCCACAGAACCTCCACTGTCGTTGCTGTAGTATCAGCCAGTCCTCATAGCCCATCGGCCAAGGGTAAATCCCTCCCCTTGACATGCCAACAGCAATCAAGGTTCAAATACAACAGGAGGGTCACACAGCCCACACAGCCCACACTGGGGCATAGCACACTTGGAGCAGCCAGCTCAGGTGACTGGGGAAGCTGTGCCACTGGGCCCTATAGGGCACCTAGTTCATAAGGTCACTCTCCCAAGA
This sequence comes from Myotis lucifugus, assembly GCF_000147115.1. Classification (NCBI taxonomy): domain Eukaryota; kingdom Metazoa; phylum Chordata; class Mammalia; order Chiroptera; family Vespertilionidae; genus Myotis; species Myotis lucifugus. Next base: position 2,416,562 of record NW_005871224.1, on the reverse strand, counting down.
CTGGAGACAAAGCAGCTCTACCTAACACATAGAAACAATTACAGGGAGGCAGCCAAAATGAGGAGACAAAGAAACAGGTCCCAAATGAAAGAACAGAACAAACTCTAGAAAAAAACACACAACTAAATAAAATGGAGACAAGCAATCTACCAAATGCAGAGGTCAAAACACTGATTATAAGGATACTTAATGAACTTAGTGGAAGAGTAGATGAACTTAGTAAGAACTTCAACAAAGAGATAGGAAACATAAAAATGGGCATAGAAAATGCTTTTTAAAAGTCAGAAATGAAGAATACATTACAGGGAATCAACAGTAGAGTAAATAAAGCAGAGGATCAAATCAGATATTTGGATGATAAGGAAGCAGAAAACACCCAATCAGAACAGAAAAAAATAAAAATGAAAATAAAGATTGCAGAAACAGTGAAGGATAGCCTAAAGAAGACTTCTGGGACAAACATGGAAAGTACCCAACATTCACATCATGTGTTGCTGAAAAAAAGAAGAGAGGGTAAAGAATTGAAAACCTATTTGAAAAAAATAATTACAGAAAACTTTCCCTAACCTGGTGAAGGAAATAGACAAACAAGTCCAAGTATCTATAAGGGAGCTCCCTTAAGACTGTCAGCTGATTTCTCAACAGAAACTTGGCAAGTCAGAAGGGATTGACATGAAATATTCAAAGTAATGAAAAGCAAGGACCTACAACCAAGATTACTCTACCTAGAAAAGGTATCATTTAGAATTGAAGGACAGATAAGGAGCTTCCCAGACAAGAAAGAGTTCATCACCATCAAACCAGTATTATATGAAATGTTTAAGGATCTTCTTTAAGGGAAAAAAGAAAAAATATGAATAATAAAATGGAAATATATACATATCTATCAATAATTACTTTAAATGCAAATGGATTAAATGTCTAATCAAAAGATACAGTGTGGCTGAATGGATAAGAAAACAAGACTCTTACATATGTTGTCTATAAGAGACTCACTTCAGATCGCAAGACACAAACATATTAAAAGTAAAGGGACATTTACTGGAAATATCCAGTAAATATTAAATGGAAATTAAAAAAAAAAAAAAAGCTGGGGAAGCAATACTTATACCACACAAGATAGACTTTAAAACAAAGGCTATAACAAAAGACAAAGAAGAATTCCACTTTCCAGCATTCCACTTCTGGGTATTTATCCAAAGAAATCCAAAACTCTAAATTGAAAAGACATATATTGATATATATAAAAGCCTAAGTGACTGTTACAACTGAATGACCAGTCAACCAGTCACTACGATGCACACTGACCACCAGGGGGCAGACGCTCAACACAGGAGCTATCCCCTGGTGGTCAGTGCGCTCCCATAGCCAACCTCCCACAGCTGTCCAACCTCCTGCAGTCCCCCCCCCACCCGCCCCCATCCCAGGCCAGCCAACCTCCTACAGCCTGGCCCTTTGCAATCTGAAATTTGCTTAGTCTACTCATTCAAATGTTATTCTCATCTAGAAACACTCTTACAGACACTCAGAATAAGCTTGTTGTTTTTAAAAAAATATAAATATAGCCCTGACCAGTTTGGCTCAGTGGATAGAGCATCGGCCTGCGGACCGGAGGGTCCCGGGTTCGATTCTGGTCAAGGGCATGTGCCTTGGTTGTGGGCATATCCCCAGTGGGGGGTGTGCAGGAGGCGGCTGATCGATGTTCCTCTCTCATCGATGTTTCTAGCTTTCTGTCCCTCTTCCTTCCTCGCTGTAGGAAATCAATAAAATATATTTTATATATATATATATATATATATATATATATATATATATATATATATAAAGATACATATATATATTTCAGAGAGGAAGGGAGAGAGAAACATCAGTGATGAGGTGGAATCATTGATTGGCTGCTTCCTGTATGCCCCCTACTGGGGATCGAGCCCACAACCCTGACAGGTAGTTGAACTGTGACCTCCTGGTACATAGGTCGATGTTCAACCACTGAGCCATGCCAGCTGGGCTCAGAATATGGTTTAAGCAAATATCTGGTCCTCTCAGTTTAACACAAAAAAGAAACCTTCACAGTGAATACAGTTTTCAAAGGCATAGGCGCACAGGGGGACCTGATGACTGAGAACCATTTTGCATGGTTTTCTGATCTTTTTGTGGCTGGGCCTCGGTGTTCCTCCTCCCACACCTAGGAGCCTCACTCAGTGACAGAGCACACACACGTGTACACACACACACACACACACACACACACACACACACACACACACACACGGCCCAGGGGTCATCCAGGTAGAACAATAGGAGTAATTGAGAATCTATTCTTCAGTCTCACCTTCTTCCCTGCCCAGCAAGGGCTGGTCTTTCTTCAGCCCACTAGGCGGCGCTGCTGGAACCACTGCTAAGAAATTCCTCCACCAGTTTCTGCCCAAGGATGCCAGGTCCCCACGTACCTAAATGCTTCCCAAAGGAGGCAGAGGTGGGAGACAGCTGATCTCCATTCAGGGGCTGACTCGGGGTTCCTGATGAATCCTCCACAATGGGCTGGGGGTGGGGAGATGCGGTGTGAAGATGGGGGTGTGAAGAGGAGGAGGATTTTAAGCACTGGCTTTTATTAACCACCTATTGTGAATCAGACACTGAATAGTCCTTAATCCTCAGAACTGCTGCCCCTAACCCACCCCCATGGTAGTTCATTTCTCAGAGCAGAAAGGGAGGCCCAGGGAAGTTAAGAGACTTGAGCCATTTCTCAGGTAAGGTCCCTGAGGTACAGAAAGTCTGGATGACTTAACCCTGATCACAGAGCTGGTGAGTGGGGATATTTGAAAAGATGACGCCAGACGTCCAAAAGAGAGGGAAACAAAAAAGCCACTGCTGGAGGGGGTGGGGGAGGGCGTGGAGGAGGGTAGCCACCTCATTCCACATTTTGATTTGTTCTTTATTTTTTATTCACCATCTGAAACCTTTTCTGAGACCTCTTCTGACTCCCTCGCCTCTCTCCTCCTCCAACTCCACCCTCCAATCTGGCAGCCTCAAAGAAATTTTGTTTTAATGTGAATTCATTATTAACATTTAAAAATTGGGGGATTGCATATTTTTTGTTGTTGTTCATCCTCACCCAAAGATATTTTTCCATTGATTTTTTTTTTTTTTTTTAGAGAGAGAGTGGAAGGGAGCGGGAGAGACAGAGAGAGAGAAACATTGATGTGAGAGAGACACATCCCACATGCACCCTGACCAGGTCTGGGGATGGAGCCTGCAACTGAGGTACAGTCAAGGGGGCATTGAACCTGGGACCCTTCAATCCACAGGCCTACACTCTATCCACTGAGTCAAACTGCTAGGGCAGATTGCACATTTTTAAAATCTGAATTTCTAGCATCTCTTTCAAAATAAAATGGGTGCTTAAAAAAAATGGGCCCTTTGGTAGTCTTGGGCAAGAACTGCCCTGAGGCAAGAGTGGGGTCTAGGGGAAGGGCCTGCCCCATTAAAGGAGGCCTGAGTCTGGGTCCCTCATCCCATGACACATTTAAACGCAGCTCCTTCTTAAACTCTGCTCCAGCCACACTGTCCTCTTAGCTATTTCTAGATACAGCCAACTCCTTCCCACGGGAGGACCTCAGCCCTGTCCTGGACTCAAACTGCTCTTCCACAAAATAAGCTCAGGACTGGAGCCCTCCATCTTTTCTGAGACCTCTTCTGACTCCCTCGCCTCTCTCCTCCTCCAACTCCACCCTCCAATCTGGCAGCCTCAAAGAAATTTTGTTTTAATGTGAATTCATTACTAACATTTAAAAATTGGGGGATTGCACATTTTTTGTTGTTGTTCATCCTCACCCAAGGATATTTTGAGTTAAGATAAGGTCCTAGGATGGGCCCTAATACTGGTGTCCCGATAAGAGGGAAAGTTGGACACAGTCACACAGGGAGAAGGCCCTGTGAAGACAGAGGTGGGGTGATGCGTCCACAAGCCAGGGAAGGCCAAGACTGCTGTCTATAACGGGGCCAGGAAGGGCTCTCTCCTCAAGGAATCGCAGTTTCTGAGCCAGGTGCCCACCTTAGTCCAATCATCCCTGGCAAGTAGGTGGAGTAATCTGGTATAAACATGACCACCTAGGGCCACCGCTCCAGAGAGCATAGCGAGGGGACTTTTAAAGAACAGAGAGGAAGAGAAAGGAATCCATGCAATGGTGATGGTGTGCCCCAGACTCCCAAGAGCTAAATCCCTGGGCAATATGCAATACATATTTATTGTGCATCTACTCTACTCTACTTAACCCACATAAAGATTATGTGTTGGTAAGGTACGTTTATTACAGAATGGAGAGCCCAGATTAAGTTCAAAACAAGTTCAATTGTCCCTGCCCTAGGGAGGCTAGAACCCAAAAACATTAATAGACCTGAACAAATTTTTATCACCATGAATATAATTCTTTTTATACAGCTTTGTTCTTTTTTAAAAATATATATATATTTTATTGATTTTTTACAGAGAGGAAGGGAAAGGGATAGAGAGTTAGAAACATCTATGAGAGAGAATATTGACCAGCTGCCTCCTGCATGCCCCCTACTGGGGATCGAGCCTGCAACCAAAGTACATGCCCTTGACGGGAATCGAACCTGGGACCTTTCAGTCCATGGCTCGATGCTCTATCCACTGAGCCAAACTGGTCAGGGCTACAGCTTTGTTCTTAAACATTCTACTAGAAATTTCCACAGGAAGATCCTAAAGGCAATGAAAAAAATGATATAATAATGACAATAATAATATTTGCTAATATTTACTGAGGAGCTAGTCATATTCTTGGCACATGCTAAGCATTTTTACATTCATTTTCTTATTCAAAAGGAAGGTATTATTATTTTATTATTTTTATTATTGTGCCTTTTTATATATGAGGCTGATGCATAGAGAGAGTGAATTACTTGTCTAAGTCACTAGACCATCCATTCATGATAGATGACTCAATGGAATAGACATAAGAAAAGTGAGAGCATGCTGGGCCAGAGTGGCTCAGTTGGTTGAGTGTCATCCTGTACCTCGAAAGGTTGCCGGTTCAATTCCCAGTCAGGACACATACCTGGGTTGCAGGTTCGATCCCCAGTCCAGGCACCTACAGAAGGCAACTGATCGGTGTTTCTCTTTCCTCTCTCTCTCTCTCTCTCTCTCTCTCTCTCTCTCTCTCTCTTCCTCTCTCGCTGGTACACTATGACAAAGCCACTGTCATTTGAATATCCTTGCCCAGATCTATCCAAGCCATTTGTAACAGTCCTCTACGTAACACTTCAAGGCTGAAAGACTATGGGAAAGTAGAGACAAATCCAGTGCATCTTCAGAAACAATCACTAAGTAATGAGTGTGCAAATATTTAGTCAGAAAGTATCAGACAAATGATCATTCTCTGACTTTATATTTAATTAGAAATTGAATCATGGAAACGCCAAGTTTATTGTACATGAAGAAAAAATTCAAATGAATAATATTTGTCTGGTTTGCTAATTGGAAATCAGCCAGTCCTTGCACCAAGCAATTATAAACAGACTTTAATTGCCTGGCTGGATATGAAAGGCAAACCTGCCCTGAGTATAATGCTGCTGCTGGTATTAGTTTAGTAACATTAGTAGCGTTTAGTAACAGGTGCAAGGATTAGCACCCACCAGCCAGCTAATCTGGCAAAGGCAATCTAAAACCCAAAGAAACAGGACATAATTATAATTTATAAGGGATAAAGGCTTAAAATGTGTTTCTGAACACTAAACTAATGCAATATAGCTCTTTTTTACAAAGTGGGTGGCAGTCTAGGCAGTACTCCTGCCCCTTAGGCAATGTAAATTGAAAGGCTCTGAAAAATATATATTCTTTGATCCAAAAGTTTACATCCAAGAAATTATTTTACAGTATTAAGGAAACCTTCAAAGACCTGGTTATAAAAATGTTCATTATCATGTTGTGTAAAATAGTGAAAAGCCTCCTACCCCGAGGTGTGGCTGTGTGGCTCAGTGAATTGGGCATAGTCCCATGCACCAAAATGTTGCTGGTTCGATTTCCAGTTAGGGCACATGCCCGGGTTGCAGGCTCAATCCCCAGTCGGGGGTGTGCAGGAAACATGTTTTGCTCTCACATTGATGTTTCTCTTTCTCTCCCCCTCTCCCTTCCTATTTCTCTAAAAAACAATAAAAATATTTTTAAAAACCTCCTACCATGAGAAATTGGTTTCATCAAACATAGAACATCTATACAATGGGTACTACATAGCTATGAAAAAAGATGCTACAGAACTAGACACCCTGGCGCATAACAAAGTTATGTGACTTGAAGACACTTGAAGATCTAGTTATAAGAATGTTTTTCCAAAGAAGATATGCAAATGACCCACAAGCACTTGAAAAAATGCGTAACATCACTAATCATTAAAAATGCACATCGAAACTGCAAAGAGAGACACCACTTCATATCCATTAGGTATGCTATTATTTAAAACAAACAAGCAAAAACAGAAAATAACAAATGTAGATGAGGATTTGAAATTGGAACCCTTATGCACTATTGATGGGAATGTAAAATGGTGTAGCCATAGGTCGGTACTCAACCACTGAGCCACACCAGTCGGACATAATTTTTTTAATTGTGAGATTTTGCTTTCTAGTTTTTCTATAATGAACACAAATTTGTACAACTTTTTTTAATTTTTAATATATTTTTATTGCTTTCAGAGAGGAAGGAAGAGGGAGTGAGAGATGGAAACATCAATGATGAGAGAGAATCATTGACTGGCTGCCTCCTGCATGCCCTCTACTGGGGTTCAAGCCTGCAACCCAGGCATGTGCCCTTGACCGGAATCGAACCCGGGACCTTTCAGTCCACAGGCCAACGCTCTATCCACTGAGCCAGACCGGCTAGGACTGTTCAACTTTTAATATTTAATATAATACAGATATAGGATATAAAATTAGCCAGATAAAAGAATCTCAAAAGATAGTTTGTAAATGTGTTACTAATAAAGACTTGAGAAATACCAATTTTAATAAAGTGATTAGGGAATATCATCCACCTGAGAATTAAAAAAACCTAATTAATTATTCATCCACTGTGTGCGAGGCACAATTCAAGCCCTGAGGATGCAATATGTAAATGATAGAAACAGTGCCTGTTTTCGGGGATTAGTGGAGAGAGCTATCCCAGGAAATAAAGCGGTGATAATTTCAGATGAGAAAGTGCTATAAAAAATAAAAAAGAGTAATTAGATAGAGAGGATCTAAGGAAAGAGACAAGGCCTCCTTAGATAGTGTGTTCAGGGAAGGCCTCTCTGAGGAGGTGATATTTGAGCCTCAGCTCATATGATAAGCAGCCAAGGAAAGAGGATTCTGGGCGTGGAGCAAGTGTAAAACCAGGCTCATTCAGAGTGGTTCTCAGCCTTGACTCCACTTCAGAATCACCTGCTTTAAAAGAATATCGACTCCAGTCCCACCTAGAAAAAAAGAATCAGAATCTCTGGGGGCTGGGGAGTGCACCTAAACATGAACACATTTGTATATTTTTGTGGGGAGGGGATCAATGAGATAAAAAAATGGGACATCTGTAATACTTTCAACAATAAAGATAGATTAATTAATTAATTAATTAATAGCAAAGAAAAAAGACATTTGTATTTTTTTCAAAATCATTTTCTAATATACTAACAATAAACTTGTAGGCACCAAGACTAAAAATACAATGCCAGGCCCTCTCTTCCTTTCTCTCTCTCTCTCTCTCTCTCTCTCTGGAGCATGCCCACACCATTCCCCCTCTTCTTCCCTCAAGGCACATACCTTTGCTCTCTCTCTTTTCTAAGCTCCAAGGGCCCTTCTCTTGCCTCTGTAACTTGTTTCCTGAGCTCACACAACCCAGCTGGCTCATTTTTTTTTCTTTTTGTTTTTGGTTAATCCTCAACTGAGGATATTTTTCCATTGATTTTTTTTTTTTTTTTGAAAGTGGAAGAGAGAGGGAAAGACAGAGAGAAATGTGAGAGAAACACATTAATTGTTTGCCTCCTGCACGAGCCCTGACTAGGGCCCGGGCCAGGGAGGAGCCTGTAACCAAGGTACATGCTCTTGAGCAGAATCAAACCTGGGACCTTTTGGTTCGCAAGCCGACCTCTATCCATTGAGCCAAACTGGCTAGGGCTTGACTCACTTTTTCTACCTCTGTGGCTTTCAAAATAAAATTTCACTTGTATTTGAAAAAACAAAACAAAACAAAAATAATACCATTTACAATAGCTAATAAATAAATACTTAAGTGCAAATCTAACAAAACATGTACAGAACTTATATACTGAAAACTAAAAAACACCAATAAGAGAAATCAAACAAAATCTAAATAAATGGTGAGACATACCATGTTCATGGATTGGAAGGCTCAACATAATATCTATGTAAATTCTCCCAAACTGATAAACAATGCAATTCCTATCAAAATCCAAGTAAGATTTTTTAATAATATATATAGTTATCCTAAGCTCTATATGAAACTAAAGTAGCTAAAACAATTTTTAAAAAGAAGAATAAAGAGAGGAATCAGTCTACCTAATATAAAGACTTATTATATAGCCACAGTAATTAGGACTCTGTGGTATTGGTAAAAGGATAGAAACACAGATCAATGGAACAGAATAGAGAATCCAGAAATAGACCTACACAAATAGGCTGAATTGTATTTGATAAAATTGTAAAAGCAATTCAGTGGAGGAAGAATTGGTACTGAAGCAACTGGATATACAAAGGCAACACCAAAAAAAACCACTTCAACATAAAAGCTAGCATGAGAGATCCTTGTGATGGAACTAACTTAATTTGTCAGTATATCCTTACTAGAGGCTTGCCTGTGCCTCAGGCTGGCCCTGGGCGGCTGGGGGGCTGAGGGCAGGTCCAGACACACCGCGTGCCTGCCACACCCCCAGCGGGGCTGAAGGACTGGGGGACTCCACTGGGGCTGAGAGGACTGGGCACTGCCATCTTATGGCTATGGGTGCCACCATCTTTGTGACGGCATGACAGTTAATTTGCATATTTTCTCTTTATTAGATAGGATAGATTGTGAAGTTGCATGACAGTTTTGTCTGTATTCTTCAAAACATCAATGACATTAAACCCGTAGAGAGACCATAGAACTGCTCTACATTAAAAAAGATTAAAGAGCCCTGGTTGATGTGGCTCAGTTGGTTGGAGCATCATCCTGTGCACTGAAAGGTTGCCGGTTCAACTCCTGGTTAGGGCACAGACCTAGGTTGTGTGTTCATTATCTGGTCGGGGTGCACGTGGGAGGCAGCCAATCAGTGCTTCCCTCTCTCTCTCTCTCTCTTCACCTTTCTCTAAAATCAGTAAAACGTATCCTCGGGTAAGAATTTTTAAAAATTATAATTTAAAAAGGGATTAAAGAGACATGATAACCAAATGCAACATGATCCAGAATTTTCTTTGCTATAAAGGACATTGTGGGGCAATTAGTGACATTGAATGACATTGTATGTTAGATAGTAATATTTTATCAACATTAATTTCCTAATCTTGATATGGCATTGATTTTAAGATACACACATGTTGAAGTATTTACTGGTAAAACATACTCTATATCAATTCAGAAAAAAATTATGTAACATTAGATAGAGAATAATAAAGCAAATGTAATAAAATGTTAACTTTTGAGGAATCTGGGTGAAAAGTTTCCAGGAATTTCTTACAGTACTCATAACTTTCCCCATAAATCTAAAAGGGCAAAAACAATATGGGTCTGGGGTCTATGCTGAATCTATGAAGCCTCTGCCACATGGTTGTGATCTTGTGAAAGTTGTTCACTATTTCTGTGCCCAGTTTCCTCATCTGCAAGAATGAATAATAGGACTTATCTCATAGGATCCTAATAAACTTTACGTGAGTAGAAAATTGTAAAATTATTAGAATACTACCTAGTATATAATGAATGCTCAATAAATATTCGTAACTATTATCTTGGTTTAGCCCTAGCTGGTTTGGCTAGGTAGATAGAGCGTCAGCCTGTGGACTGAAGGGTCCCAGGTTCACTTCCCGTCAAGGGCACATGCCCGGATTGTGTGCTCAGACCCCAGTGGGAGGTATGCAGGAGGCAGCCAAATATTGATTCTCTCTCACCATTGATGTTTCTATCTCTCTCTCCCTCTCCCTTCCTCTCTGAAATTAATAAAAATATATATTTTTATAAAGTATTATCTTGGTCTATTTGACATGCATGCATGGATAGATGGATGGATGCATGACTGCATGGATGGGTGAACACATGCATAAAATCAAGTAATCACAGTTTAAAGTACACTTCTCTATATAGCAGAGAATTGTTGAGCAAGCCAACACAGAATTCCAGCCTACTTGGCCATAACATTTCTCTAGCTACATGTATGAACTGACATTTTTCTTTCATTCTTTTTTTTTTTAATGCCAGTTCCACCCCCCTCCCTTTCACATTGAGGGGAGGCAGTTGCTACTCCATTTTTCTTCCTTTATCAGAGTCTTACGATTTTCATAATTATGAATCAATCCTTGAATAAGATCATCTCTGAACGACTCAACAAAAATACACAAAGCCAACTCACCAGACCCTGAACCACCAGAACCACTTGCAGGCATAGGTTCCCTTCTCGGCTCAGTCTCTGCGGGGAGCCCCCTGGAATTCAATGAGGACAACAGTGTGTTATGAAAAAAGGCAACAGGATCTGTAGCACTAGTGCCACTGTGTCTTGTTTATCCATAAATAATGTCTAAATGAAATGTAGCAAGTAAATCTAAATTAGTAATTTTAGATGCATGGAAAGTAGGGAGAATTCCACAATTCAAAAGAGACCCTGCAGTGATTACTTTTCCTGTGATCATACACACACATACACATATTAAACCCTGATTGACTAATTTTTTGTTGTTATTGTTCAATTGAGGTTTCTATTATCTTAGTCCAATCATCTCAGGGTCACCTGGGACAAATCTGTAGACCATAGAGTCAGGAGTATTGACTTGTTACAACAAGGGGATGACACAGCAGAGGAACGGTGGGATAACTCACCAAACAAAGGAAAAAGTAGCATTCTTATCAAATTTAGGGAAAGCGTAGAGTCTGCGTGAAATTGACATGAAGCAGGTTTTTGATAGGCTCAGAGCAAAGTAGGGCTCAAGATCAGGTCTGGACGGCAAAATACACCCAGGGTCCTGTTGCCTTGGAAACTATAGTTACGCTAGATATGGACTGTCCTGTTTAGAAACCTCTTATCTGATACGCTGCTCTGGGTTGGCATTCAAGGCAGCTTCTCTGTGTCAAAGTGACTTAGATCCCCCAAATAAGAGTGGGATGTTCTTATTGGTATAGTTTCAAACAATAAAGTTTCTGCTTGCCGATGACTTTGTAGGACAAATTTTCTCAATTAGTAAAAAGGCAGTGCTTACTCAAAGGAGATAGTCAGAACAATTTACAATGGCTTTATCTCTGTTAGCCCAGTCTGATGAAGAGTAAACCACTGATTTCTCAGGACAAGCTAATTTCTTCTTTCTTACTATATCTATCTATCTATCTATCTATCTATCTATCTATCTATCTATATATATATAATTGATTTTAGAGAGAAGAGAGAGAGAGAGAGAGAGAGAGAGAGAGAGAGAGAAAGAGAGAGAGAGACCCGCTGCCTCCTGCATGTGCCCTGATGGGGAATCGAACCTGCCATATTTTGTTGTATGGGACAACACTTCAACCAACTGAGCCACACCAGCCAGGGCTGTCGATATATTTTTTGCACAAAGTAGGGCATTTCATTATACTCATTACAGTTACTATAAGCACTCTGAAACTGACAGGCTCAGAAAAAAATCCAGCAAAACCAGGACATGGCATAGGACCAAATGAAGTGGTTGCTATCATCAAATAGATAAATTTTCAGCCTACCTGTAGAGCTGACTAATAATAGTGTCAATTAAGGTTGTTGCCACAAGAATGACTTGATTCCTCAGTGTTTATGAGATGATTACACTGTAATTGTGGCTACGCCTCAAGATTCACATATGTTATTTATGTAGGGAGCAGTTTATCAATAGTCTCAACGATAACCACTCTATAAAATGTTATTTCCAAGGATTTTCATCTTCAGTAATGCATTCTGTCTGCCAGAGAAGTAATTCAACAGCATCCACCCTGGACAGAGACTAGGAAAGGTGTGTGGACATCAAGTTGGGGGAATTTTTAGACTAGGAATCCTCCACCCTTCCTGCTGGCTGTGGTGACTAAAAAAAGGTAGGGAGGCAACGTCAAGATCTTACTGCCTTATTTTTTTTTCTTTTATCATTCTTATTGTGGTAAATATATTGTGGTTATTTGGTAAATAACCAAAATCTGTCACTTTTAAGTATACAGTTCAGTGGCATTAAATTTATTCACATCATTCTGCAACCATCACCACCATCCATCTCCTCAAACTGAAGCTCTGTACCCATAAACAGTAGCTCCCCAACCCTTACTCCCCGCAGCGCCTGGCAATCACCATTCTGCCTTCTGTCTATATGGAATCTGACTATTCAAGGCATCTCCTAAAAGTGGCTTCATATAGTACTAGTATTTGTCCATTTGTCCCTGGCTTATCTCCTCAAGCATAATGTCTTCCAGGTTCATCCATGTTGTAGTGTCAGAATTCCTTGTTTTTTAAGGCTGAAAAATATTCCACATTTTGTTTATCCATTTTTCCATCAATAGACATTTGGGTTGCTCCTACCATTTGGCTATTGTGAATAATGCTGCTATGAATAAGAGTATGCAAACCTCTGTTTGCATCCCTGCTTTACCTTGTTTTCAGTATAAACCCAGAAGTTGAATTGCTGAATCATATGGGTTCTATGTTTAATTTTTGAAGAATCACCTTACCATTTTCCACAGCGACAACACCATCCGACATTCCCAGCTGGGAACCCATTCCCAGCAAGGGTTCCAATTTCCACATGCTTGCCAACACTTATTATTTTCTGGGTGTACTGTTTCTGGGTATATAATCCTGGGTATGAGGTAGTTTCTTACTGTGGTTTTGATTTGCACCCTAATAATTAGTTATATTGAACATCTTTTCATGTGTTTATTGTACATTTTGTATATCTTCTTGAGAGAAATGTTTATTCAAGTCCTTTGCCCATTTTTAAACTGGATTGTTCTGCCCTGGCCGGGCAGCTCAGTTGGTTAAAGTATCACCCCAATATGCCATGGTTGTAGGTTCAATCTCCAGTCAAGACACATACAAGAATCAACCAATCCTATATAATAAAAGGCTAATATGCAAATTGTCCCCTCGACTGGGAGTTCCACCAGAGTTCGACCAGGGGGCAGCCCCTCCCCCAGCCAGCCCCGCCCCTGATCGGCCCCCCATCCTGATCGGGGCCAACCTCCTGTGTGTTCCTCCCCCCATCAGCCCTGATGGGTCAGGCCAGCCCCCACCCATGCACAAATTCGTGCACTAGGCCTATAGTGAATATATAAATAGGTGGAACAACAAATCAATGTTTCTCTCTTCCTCTCTCTAAAATCAATAAATAGAAAATTTTAAAATAAATAAATAAACTGGATTGTTTTTGTTGCCATTGTTGAGTTATAGGAGTTCCATATATATTCTAGATATAAATCACATGTCAAATATATGAAGTTATAATATGTTTCTCCCATTCTGTGGTGTTAAAATAATTTTTTAATTTGTTTATATATTTTTATTGAGGAAGGAAGAGGGAGAGAGAGATAGAAACATCAATGATGAGATAGAATCATTGATCGGCTGCCTTCTGCATGCTCCCTACTGGGGATCAAACCCACAAACCAGGCATATGCCCTTGACCAGAATCAAACCTGGGACCCTTCAGCCCACACACTGATGCTCTATCCACTGAGCCAAACCAGCCAGGGCTAAAAAATTTTTATAAGTCACAGAAAGAAATAGATCTTGAGTGGATGCTTTAAAAACTTACACAGTAGCCTAGCCAGTGTGGCTCAGTTGGTTACGTGTTATCCCATGCAGCAAGAGGTCTCTGATTCAATTCCCGGTCAGGGCACACACCTGGGTTTCAGGCTCCATCCCCAGTAGGGGGCATGCAGGAGGCAGCCAATTGATGTCTCTATCACTCTCTTCCACTCCTTTCTTCTCTCTCTAAAATCAATAAAAACATTTTTTAAATTTTATTTTATTGTTTAAAGTATTACAGATAGTAGTACATATGTCTCCTTTTTAAAAACATTAAAAAAAAAAAAAACCTACACAGTGGAGCCATGGTAACTTAGTAAATCCAATTATACATGCAAAAGGGAGAGAGAGATTCACTATTTAAATAATGGAGGAGTTTCTGCCCTCCATTCTCTTCAAAAAGCATAGGTTTCAGAGGGTGAGGCCAGAAGACACACCTGCTGGTCCCTGAGGCTGTCTCCATCCAGGGGCCTTTCAAAGTGTGAGCTCTCTGTGCTTAGCTTAATTCCAGTGTTTAGAACCCAGCTGTCCAATGTGGTAAGTCACATGTGGCTATTTAAATTAATTAAAATAAAATTATCAGGCCCGGGCCAGTGTGGCTCGGTGGTTGGAGCGTCATCCATTACAGGAAGAGGTGATGGGTTTGATCCCCTATCAGAGCATGTGGGAGGTGGTAGATCGATGTCTCTCTGTCTTTCGCTCCCTCTATCTCCCTCCCCCTTCCTCTCTCTAAAAATAAATAAATAGATAGATAGATAAAATAATCAGTACTGAAGTCTCTGTAGCCACATTTCAAGCATTCAATAGCCACAGTATAGATATAGAACATTTCTATCATCACAGAAAGTTCTAGTGAACTGCCTTGGTTTAGAAATATACATTTTGGGGTTACCTCATGGGCCCCTAACATAAGCCAAATACAGAACTAAAGAAACAAGAAGCACTTCCGCTGCTGGAGGGAAAGTGGGCGAAGAGTGAGACCTGGTGTGTGGATCCTCAGAGGGACGGACTCAGCAGACAGGCAAAGCCAAGTTTGATTCTACTCACTCAGGGACTTGGCTGTGATCTACATTATAGATCTGGAGGACTGTTTCTCAATGGAGAGTTGGGAACCCTAGGATAGAGGTTCAGCAGTGGTCGGCAAACCCTGACCTAGTGTGACAGTTGGACCACTGGCAACCAAATGACTTCGGATGCTTATTTTGAAAAGCAGAATCCCGGGCCTCACACCAGGCCTGCTGAGCCAGAACCCCCCCATGGGTGCCCAGGCATCTGCACTGTTCATTAAGTCCTTCAGGGACTCTCTTGTTGAACGACGTTGGAGAACACTGTTAAGAAACGGAGCTGGGAAGTTGAAGAAATTATATGCAGTAATGATGAAAAACAGCAGGTTATATGAACCAACATAGACAGCCTTTTTCATGTCCCCAGCTCACTGCTTTTGGGGCTCTTACTGGCTTCTAATAAGAGAGAGTGCGTTTACATGCATGCTGCACCATCCGCCCGGAGTGCCCTGCACTCCTTGTGGGCCCTGCAATACCTCATTCTTTAAAGCTCAAACTAGAAACCATGACCTCTTCCAGAAAGCCTCCCCAGCTGCCCATAGAATTATTCCCTCCTCTATGCTACTTCACGTTTTACTTTGTTGATTAAAGTGTTAGTAATAATTATTAACATATTAGTAATAGTAATAATTAGGTATGGAGCTCTCCTTATGGTATTCCAGGCTTTGTGCCAAGTGCTCCACCTGGATTAAATCCTTTTAACCCTTGCAAATAACCCTATGAAACAGACACTATTGATTTCCCCATTTTACAGATGGGGAAACTGTGGCACAGAAGTAAAGTCACTTGCACAACTAGAAGAACAAGAGCAGGAACCAAACTCTTCAAGGTCTTACATGAAGCCCTTGAGAGCATGTCTCATTCATCTACAGGGGCCTGGTACCCAGCATAATGACTGGCATATAGTAGGTGACAAGTATTGTTTGCTAAATAATTGAATTTTAATGGGACACTGATAGAGAACCCTTAATCTCCTTATCCCACCTTTTAACTGAAGATATGTTCATTCTAAAACAAGTAAGGGTAAAGGGTACAGGAGAGAGAGAAAGACGTGGGAAGATAGACAGTGTGTATGCCTTCACAACTCACACTCCGTCTTCTCTCCCAATAGCTGCTTTAGCAAGTTCTCCCTTCAATTACCCAAGTTACCTGCCAGTGCTGAGATGCCATAAGATCTCATTTGACTTAAGCCCCAGGCTGTCTCATGTATATTACAACAAATGCATCTTATCCTCCTATATCACTTCTTACAATCAGGCTGTAACTTAAGGCTCTGAGAGGAGCCCCATCTCTCTGCTTTAGTTCTTTGAGTATGTTTTCACTTCCTCTTTGCACATCAAATAATTGACTTGTTTTCCAGAAGGCCTGCAGAGAAAACTCAGAGTGGGAGACAGACTCATTATGTCCATCTGTTAATTGGCTTTCCACCTATTAAGGGCTGTGGGCCACTCCACAATTATTACCGTCCCTACTGTGCCCTTAGTATGAATTTTTATTTCCTCCAGTGACCTTTATCGCCATCTCAAAGCCAGACACCATGACCTTGATGCCTCCCTAGAAAGCAAACACAGCAGAGTTCTCTCATTGTCTGGGGCTGTTGCTCCCTCCCCCTGTTCTCTGGAACCAGATCCAATGTCAGCAGAAGGAGTTGCATTTACCGCTCCTTAAATTCCCTCTACAACTTTCTATAACATAAGCTTTGCCTCCTCATGTGTTCAGAGAGGACGCTCATCAGGACACAAGGCCGCAAAGGTCTGCTGCTGCTTCCCGAAGCCTAGAGTGACGCACGTGTTGGTTTTAGGAGGAATATGAGAAGATTGTGTGTGGTAAAGAGACATGGGACTAAGTAATGCCGAGTCACATAGTGAGACAGCCACTCTCTGGTCAACCACCCTTTTATTCACTTTAGAAGACAGTCTCAGATGAATTCTACTGTCTAACATATCTCCAATGCCTGCTAACCTTTGTTCTGAACAAAGCCAGAGTGGGCCTCCAGCAGGCCACAGGATCTGGCCAAAATGTAATATTATTCTGTTCCCTTTGTATATATTTTCAAAATTATATTTTTTTCATGGTAAGGGATGCCTGTTTTACATTTATTATAGCAATAAAGTTTCCTTTGAAAATAAATTTGGTGAAAAAACCTGTGTCAGTTTAAAGAAAAAGTGTGAAGTAAATTCAAATGACAAAAATGGGAGACCTGAAGCTTGCGACACACGATGGTGGCAGTTAAGGAGTCTTGGTAAGGGACCAGACTGGCTTAGGTTTGAATTTTGGCTCTGCCACTTGGTAGCTCTGTGACCCAATTATTTCAATTGTTTGGGGGGGATAATCCCCCCCCCCACACACACACAGAGTAGTTGTGTGGATTAAAAGAGGTGAAGCACCAAGCTCAGCATCTGACTCATAAAAGCAGCCCACTCCATGGGTGCTATTGACGTGACGGTTGCCCCGCCTACCTCCAGACGACATTCTGGTGTCTTGGTAAACACTCAGAAGGCCACCGTGTAAGGGTCCATCCCAGTCCATGCAAGCAACCCGGACAAGGATGTTTCCAGATCAGTCCCACACTGTGCAGGACTGATTCTCTGTGCCTGCACCTTCCCACTTCACTTCATCTCTTCCACCCCCATCTACTCGACCTTCCCAGTGTGGTCATCCAGTCAGAGACTCTCCCAGCTCTTTGTTTTTTTGTTGTTGTTTTTTCTTTTTAAAAATATAGTTGACATAAGATATTATAGTAGTTTCAGGCGTACAACACAATGATTCAACATTTATATACCTTCCGTTGTGACCACCATGATAAGTCTAGTCCCCACCTGTCACGGTACAAAGTGATTACAACATCATTGACTATATTCCCTATGTGTACATTATGTCCCCATGACTTATTTATTTTATAGCTGGAAGTTTGTACCTCTTATTCCCTATCACCTTTTTCACCCTTCCTCTCATTGCCTCCCCTCTGGCAACCATCAGTTTGTTCTCTGTATCTATGAGTCTGTTTCGGTTTTGTTTCTTTGTTTTGTTAATTGAGATTGGACTCTCCCAGGCCTTGACCCTCCCTCTTGAGT
>NW_005871224.1:2381714-2398345 GCF_000147115.1 Myotis lucifugus | reverse complement strand
GCGGGGAGGGGAGCACTGAAGAGTGGAGCCCAGCTGCCTCTCTCAGAGCACTTGCACTTCCAAAGCACAGAGATGGGCAATAATAAACAAGACCCATAGACACGGGGCAATTTGAGATAGTCTGTGCCTGAGCTCCTCCTGAAAAGGACACTAGTTTACAATATGAGAGCGAAAGCAAGAAGGCAGAGCAAGGCCTTGCTCCGACTCAGAGGGAACATGCACCTCAGGTAACTGAAATTTTTGCCACTCTGCACGCATCTGAGAATGACCTCGAAAGCGCTGCAAGTATTGATTCCGGGATTACAAATAAATTCAAGGGAGTAGATGAATTCACAAATACAGTATAATGAAAATCCACTGTAAATCAGGGCGATGCAATAGTGAGGAGGAAGGGGGTCAATTTTCAATTGGGAATCTCTCAGAGGAGGAGGTAACATCTCAGTTGGGACTTAAATGATGAGAAGTAGCCAGCCATGGAGCATGGCATGCTGGGGCATAAAAGCAACAAGAGTACAGAATTTGAAGAGGAAACAAGCTTGGCAAGTTGAGGCATCAGAAAGGAGGCCAGAGCAGCTGAATTGTACAGAGAAGCCAGAGATGGAGAGAAAGGCAGAAGATGAAGTGGGAGAAGGGTAGTTGTGGTCCACACAGATCCTGGCCCATCATCTATATAAAAGTCAGATCTTCCTCTAGGTAAGGGGCTCCCTTCAAGCCACCCCCACGGTCCTACCTTAGCTTGTACCTATTTGGGCCCCCCCCCCAGGTAGTCTTGACTATTTCCCCCTAGCAGCCCAGACCCTGTTCTCTCTCTAACTTGGGATTGCTAACAAGTAGAAGTTCTTCCGGATGTGTAACCTAAATCAGTCCTGCAACAATTCAAATCCATTTCTGTTGTCTTCACTTAAGTAATAATATAAGGAAGTTACCATCACGATCATGTCCTTTAACATATCATCACTTTCTGAGGACAAGCAATATGCTAAGAGCTTTCAGGAAAAGGCGCAGAGAGGTTAAGTAACTTGTCAAAAGTCACACAGCTGTATACTACAGGAGGAGTCCAAGATGGACTCTTTCTATGGTGTTCTTTCCTCCCCTGGCTCTTCTCAAACATATAGACTCTCAGCAGGTCTCTTTATGGATGGTCACAATAACCTGATTCACCTATATAAAAAACAACTGGGTAATTTATCTACTTAAGTTCCCCATACCTTGCCCTGTACAGGGTGAATCAGTAGCTAGTCTCTAGGGCTTATTATTATTTCTGAGGTCTGTAATCAGCAAGAGTGGATTCATTGTGCAACCAAAGGCACGTTAGTATTATTTAAATCTTGAGTATGGTAGATGTGAAATAACATTTGTTAAATGCATGACTAAGCAGGAAGGATGACGTTCTGCTAGTGGGCAAATGTCCTAGCATTTGTCATGCGATATCCATGCCCCAGTGTTTGTCATGCTGTGCCCTTGTCACGAGTGTCTGCCATACAGAGTCCCTGTCCTGGCAGTTGTTATTTTGGCTATCCCACATCCATTCCTTCTTTCTAATAACACATCGGTTCCTGGTTGGGGAGATACCTCTGTGGGTCATCTTTCCCTTGCTGGGAACAGTCTCCCAGGAGTGCCTCCCACAGTCCACATCAGCTGGGGAGAAGAATGTGACAAGAGCTTGCCCAATGGGCAGCTCCTCCTGGATTCAGAGCCTTGAGTGAAGGTGAGAGGGATGTTGGTGTGCTGTTCAGACTCAGGGTGACATTGTGTTTTATAAGAAATATAATCATTCAGCCCTAACCGGTTTGGCTCAGCAGGCTGTTGTAACATTAAAGGTAGATAAACTTTGAAGTTACATTAAAGATAATAACCAAATAATCCAGAAATTCCAAAAGAATTGAAAGCAAGGATTCAAGGTACCTGTATATCAATGCTCACAGCAACATCTAGACTAATAAAAGGGTAATATGCTAATTAGACCAGGAGACCTTCCGGACAAAGCCATGGTGGCAGGGCCGAGGCAGAGGTGGTTAGAGGCGATTAGGCCAGGAGGGGAGGGCAGTTGGGGGCGATCAAACTAGCAGGGGGGGGCCAGTTAGGAGTGAGCAGGCCAGCGGGGGGGGGGGCAGTTGGAGGAGAGCAGGCCGGCAGGATGGGACAGTTGGGGGTGATCAAGCTGGCAAGGGGGGAGCAGTTGGGGGTGAAAAGGCTGGCGGGGGGGTGCAGTTGGGGACAAGCAGGCCAGCAGGCAGAGGGGTTAGGCATGATCAGGCAGGCAGGCAAGCGGTTAGGAGCCAGTGGTCCTGGATTGGGAGAGTGATGTCTGACTGCCGGTTTAGACCCGATCCCACAGGGACATCACCTGAGTGGTCCCAGATTAGAGAGGGTGCAGGCCAGGCTGAGGGACAGTGCCTCCCCGCCTGCACGAATTTCGTGCACCAGGCCACTAGTTATTTATAATAGCCAAAAGATGAAAACTTCCAAGTGTCTACCAATGAATGAACAGATGAACAAAATGAGACATACACCTACAATGAAATATTATTCAGCCACAAAAAGGAATGAAGTTCAGATACATGCTACAACATGGATGAACCTTGAAAACATGCTAAGTGAAATTAGCCAGACACAAAAGAACACATACTGTGTGATATACTTATATGAGGTACCTAGAGTAGGCAAATTAATGGAAATGGAAACTAGAGGTTACTAGTGTTAGGTCTGATCAAATAATTGAATCAATATCCCCTCCCCTGGGAACTGACCTGTAGGCCATTTCACAATGGACATTCCACTTGCATAGACCACATTCCACTTGCTAAGACCATTATCTCTCCCCTCTGGAGTTTCCCAGAATCTGGACCTGCACAGAGAATTCTCTGCCCAGAAAAAGCTCACCTGGAGTCCTTAAAAAACCTCTGACTCCCCGTCTTTGGGGGCTGGTGCCATTTTGGGCTCAGCCCATCTGGTATCCAGATGACCTAATCCTATATAATAAAAGGCTAATATGCAAATTGTCCCTTTGACCGGGCGTATGACCAGGGGACAGGGCCAGCCAGCCGACCTCCCTCAGCCCCTCGCCCCAGCCAGCCTGGCCCAATCAGCCCGATTGGGGCTGGCTGGCTGAACCCCATCCGTGCACGAATTCGTGCAGCGGGCCTCTAGTAAATTAATAATTCTTCACCCCTTTTGGCCTTGCGCATTCCTCCTTTGGTGACCCTATCAACTAGGGGCTTGGGGAAGGGAGAATGGGGAATTCTTATTCATAAAGTTTCAGTTTGGGAAGGTGAAAAGCTCCGGAGATGGATGGTGGTGATGGTTGCAGAATAATGTGGATGTACTTTAAGCCCCTGAGTTGTACATTTAAAAATGGTAAATGTTGTTAGGCATATTTTCCAATAATTTTTTAAAAATATTTGTTATTAACTTTTAGAGAGAGAGGAAGAGAGAGAAAGAGAAACATCAATGTCAGAGTGATACATCAGTTGGCTGCCTCCTGCACTCCCTCTACCAGGGATCGAGCCTGCAACCCAGGCATGTGCCCTGACCAGGAATCAAACAGGCAACCTTTTGGTACATGGGATGATGCCCAACCAACAAACCACACTGGCCAGGGCTACCATAATTTCTTAAAATAAAACAAATAGAGATAATGAGATAGTACAGTGGGGCCTTGACTTACGAGTTTAATTCGTTCCGTGATGGAGCTCGTAACTCAAATTACTCGTACGTCAAATCAAAAAGTGAATGAGTGAGACACGTGATGCTGGGCTGATGTTGTGGCGTTCACTGTGACGTTCGCTGCGCCAACTAGCGGTGGGGTATCTGAAGCTGGCTCGTAACCCGAATTTTAGCTCGCAACTCAAAGCAAAAAATTGGCCGAGAGATGGCTCGTATCTGAAAAAGCTCGTTAGTCGGGACACTCGTAAGTCAAGGCCCCACTGTACTTATAATACATGATAATTATTATTATACTAGAGGCCTGGTGCACAAAAATTTGTGCACTTGGGGGGGGGGTCCCTCAGCCAGGCCTGTGCCCATTTGCAGTCCAGGACCCCTTGGGGGATGTCCACCTGTTGACTTAGGCCCACTCCCCATGGGATCAGGCCTAAGCTTGCAATCAGACATCCTTCTGGCAGCCAGGGAGCCCTCGGGGGATATCCGACTAAAGTCTTAGGCCCCCAAGGGATCGGGCCTAAACCGTTAGTTGAACATTCTTAGTGCTGCCACGTTGAACATTCTTAGTGCTGCCACCACCTCTGCACTGGCCAGCCATGAGCCAGCTTCTGGCTGAGTGGCACTCCCCATGTGGAAATGCACTGACCACCAGGGGGCAGCTCCTGCATTGAGCGTCTGCCCCCTGGTGGCCAGTGCGCATCATAGCAACCGGCCATTCTGCCGTTCAGTCAATTTGCATATTAGCCTTTTATTATTATTATATAGGATGTCCCTATTTCCCCCCTTTTGCCCCCTCTACCAGCTCTTGCCCCCCACTTCTCTCTGGCCATCACCATACTGTTGTCTGTGTCCATGGGTTGTGCATATATTTTCTTTGGCTAATCCCTTCTTTAAATTTTTATTTTCAGGTAAGTGCTTAGAACTGCACTATTATATATTTTCTATTATATCATTTAGAATTAAGATATTTTTTAATTGGACCCTTGTAAATTTTAGCACAATTTAATAAATTATGCTAGAAGCAATTAGGAGATTTTTCATGTAATGCAGATACATTTCAATTAATATTTTATTACTTTTTAATTTTTTAATATTTTAATTTGAAATAATCTCATACATGTAAAGAAAACTATAAAATACTACAGCATATTATATGTACCCTTCACCCAATTTCTTAGGTGTTAATAATTTAAACATAACCATTATACAACTAACAAAATTTGGAATATATTTTTCTTATAATCTCTTTAATGTTACTTAATCCATTTACTTTGTTTTTGTTAATCTTCACCCAAGGATATTTTTCCATTGAATTTTAGAGAGAGTGAAGGGAAAGGGAGAGACACATTAATTGGTTCCCTCCTGCACATGCTCTGATAGGGACTGGGGATCAAGCCAGCAACTGAGGTACATGCCCTTGACTGGAATCTAACCTGGGACCCTTCGGTCCATGGGCTAATGTTCTATCCACTGAGCAAAACAGGCTGAAGCTTAATTCATTTATTTTTAATCTATATGTGTCTTTATATTTAAAGTGGGTTTTGTTTTTGATTCACCCTCATAATCTGTCTTTTAATTGGTGCATTTATGCCACTGACTTTCAGAGTGCTTACTGATAGAGTTACTGCCATATCTGGCGGCTTCTGGGGCTTCAGGGGCCCGCCTACCTGTGGCCTGGGACCAGATCTGATGACGGGTGGCAGGCAGGCGGCTTCTCGGGTAGCCCATGAGGGGCTGGATGGCGGCTTGCGCTGGCGGCTCGAAGTATGCAAATTAGCTGCCATCTTTGTTGGTGGTTAATTTGCATATCTCGCTGATTAGCCTATGGGAGGTGTAGCGAAGGTACAGTCAATTACCATGTTTGTCTATTATTAGATAGGATATTTGTATAGTCTATACATTATTTAATAGGCTAGTGATGCAATGTAACACTACTGAACCTAGTTGGAGTTTTCCTCTGCCCACCTTCCCCATCAAGTGGTCTGTACAAATGTGCCAGGTTCTTAGGTGTAAAGCATAATGAGCAATATGTTAATAGCTCAGGAATAATGAACCCTGGTTTCTACAGGATGAATCAACTTTCCATATGAGTCATCTGATTATTATCAGACTTCCACTGTGCTCTCTATATGGGTCTTTTACATTCGTAAAGGGATGTAATGAGATAATCATTACAAAGAGGCAGCTAATTCAAATGTAAATCAATAAGCCAATGGATCCTGGGGCCTGCGATATTTAGACAACTGTTAATGGCTAAGCTATGCTAACAGAGGGAGCTGGCAGAGGAAAGAAGCCGCTCTGAGGGTGGTCCTGGTGGTTCCCCTATACTTCTGGGAGACAAACCCATTTACAGGGAAACCCATCAGTCAGCGATCAATAAACCTGGATTTTAGTCACAGAGGGCAACCAGGATTACATTGGCTAAGTATTTCCTCCAGATGGGTGGTCTGAGAGAATGAGACCTGTAAAGTGACAAAGATTTACTCATGGAAACATCTACAATTCATGGGGGAAAGGTGGTACAGCCACTATGGAAAATAATATAACAGTTCCTCAAAAAATTAAACATAGAATTACCATATGACTCAACAATTCTACTACTAGGTATATATCTAAAATAATTGAAATCAGGGACTTGAGCAGATATTTGTACACTCGTTTTCATAACAGCATAATTCATAATAGCCAAAAGGTAGAAGCAACCCATCGGTCCTACGACAGAAATGTAGTATATATAGACAATGGAATATTATCCAATCTTAAAAAGAAGGAAATTCTGACATATGCTACAACATGGATGAATCGTGAGGACAATATGCTAAGTGAAATACAGTTTTTGTCACCACGGGATTCCAGGTATATGAAGCACCCAGAGTAGTCAAAGTCATACAACAGAAAGTAAACTGGTGGTTTCTACGGACTGGGGGAGAGGGGAATGGGAAGTCATTGTTTAATGGGTACAGAGTTTATGGTTGGAAAGATGAAAAAGTTCTGGAGATGGATGTGGTGATGGTTACACAATAATGTGAATGTACTTAATGCCACTGAATTGCACACTTAAAAAATAATTAAACTGCCCTAGCCGGTTTGGCTCAGTGGATAGAGCGTCGGCCTGTGGACTGAAAGGTAACGGGTTCAATTCCGGCCAAGGGCACATGCCCGAATTGCAGGCTTGATCCCCAGTAGTGGCTGTGCAGAAGGCAGTCAATCACTGATTCTCTCTCATCATTGATGTTTCTATCTCTTCCTCCCTCTCCCTTCCTCTCTTAAATCAATAAAGAAATATATTTTTTAAAAAGTAATTAAACTTTGGCCAGTTGCTCAGTGGTTAGAGTGTTGGCCTGAGGATTGGAGGGTGTTAGGTTCGATTCCAGGTCAGGGCATGTACTATTACCTGGCTTGCAGGTTCGCTCCCCAGCTCCAGTCAGGGTGTGTACAGGAGGCAACTAATCAATGTGTCTCTCTCACATCTATGCTTCTCTTGCTCTCCTCACCTCCGCCCTCCCTTCCACTCTGAACAATCAATGGGAAAAATATCCTCGGGTGAGGATTTTTTAAAAATTATTAAAATGGTAAGTCTTATGCATATTTTACCACAATAAAAAGAAAGATCCCATTTTCAAGAATGGGTATGTGACCCAATTCAGGCCAACAACATGGAAGAGCTTCTCATTCTTAGAACTGCAGGATGAGATGCTCTCTCTTGGTTCTCTGGACCCGACATCTGGAATGTTGGCTTTCATCTGGAACTCTGCAGCCCTCTTGGGACCAGCCTGAGAATAAAGCTGACAGCCAGGGCAGCTGACAGGTAGAAAGCTGTGGATCCTTGATGATGTCATGAAGCTCCTGAACCAATGGTCTCAGAAGTCAGTTCTACCTTAGGACTTATAGTGATGTAAGATAAAACACTTCTTATAGTTATATCCAATTTGAATGGTAATTTCTGTAACTTGCTTTTGAAAGTATCCTGACACTTGTACAAGTACTGTTGGTATAACAAAATTTTGGAAATAACCTAAAGGCCTATCAGTAGGGAAATGGGTAAATATAAAAGAGGTAAAAACATAGATGGAAGTACTGTACTCTGAGAGGTTAAATGCCCGGCTGTATGGCTCAGTGGTTGAGCGTCAACCTATGAACCAGGAAGTCACGGTTTGATTCCTGGTCAGGGCACATGCCAGGGTTACGGGCTCATTCCCCAGTGTGGGGCCTGCAGGAGGCAGCCAATCAATGATTCTCTCTCATCATTGATGTTTCTATCTCTTTCTCCCTCTCCTTTCCTCTCTAAATTCAATAAAAATATATTTTTTTTAAAAAGAGAAACATTGACCGGTTGCCTCCTGTACACACCCTGATGGAGGACAGAACATGCAACCTGGGCAGGTGCTCTGACTGGGAATCAAACCAGCAACTTTTTGGTGCACTATACAACATGTAACCAACTGAGTCACTCCGGCTAAGGTGTAAATATGTTTTTAAATAGATTAGATGGATCACATTAAATATTCTAGTATGATAGCGGTTGCCATTTTTGAGGTGGTAGAATGGCAATGGGATGGTGGTAAAAGAAGCAACACGTATTGGAATTGTTTTATTTCTTATCTTAAAACATGAAACAAGATGATGTGATGTTAACAATTGACAGTCTTGGGATTCTATGTAGGTATGTGAGTGTTTGTGATTCTTTGTACTATTCTATACTTACAAAATTCTCAAAGGTAAAAACAAAAACCAACAACAAACCTTCCCCAGTGCTACCCCTAGTCCAAACAAATTTATTTAAGGAAGGCAGAAAAAATCCTTTAGCAAAGACGGGAACCAAGGCTAAAGTCTGTATAATTATTAGTTGGCTGTAAGACTTCAAAAAACATGGCTTTTCATTACTATTAGAATTTTTAACCTTTTAACTGTTTATTTTGAAATAATTTTAGACATAAAAAATTGCAAAACTATTACGAGAGGTCCCATGTATCCATCACCCAGCTTCTCCCAATGGTAACATCTTACATATCTATTGTAACACCAACAAAACCAGAAAGTTAACATTGCTACAATACAGGTGAGCAGACTCTACACCTTACTGGAATTTCATCTGTTTAACTTTTCTATTATCTTTAATGTCTTTAAGCTATAAAACCAATTTGCTCATCCATGGATGAATAAACAAGAATTAGTATATCCACACAGTGGAATATGATTTGGCCATAGAAAAGAAATGAAGTACTGATATACCTGCTACAACATGGATGAAGTCTGAAAATATTATGCTAAGTGAAAAAAGTCAGACACAAAAGGTTATATGTTATAAAATTCCATTTATATGAAATAACCAGAAAAGGTAAATTTTAGAGATAGAAAAGTGGTTAACAGAGGCAGGGAGAAGAAGAGACTGGGGAGCATGTGGTTACACAATATTGTGAATGCGCTAAATCCCACTGTTCACTTTAAAGTGGTTAATTTTATATTATGTGAATTTCATCTCAATAAAAGAAATTTTAAGCAATTTTCTTATTGTAGAAAAATTCAACCATAAAAATATAGTAAAAAAATTCAATTTCTTCTCCCAGCTGTTTTCCTCTCCATATCCAATCCCACTTCACATGTATACCTTTCAATTAAATATTCAATATGTAGTAACTGTTCACACTTTTTAAAGTTTTAGAACATACAAAGAGATACATGTTTCTTTCTCTCCCAAATGTTTACTGAACACTTTATCCAATTGCAATGTTGTAGATGATGGGAACACAATAGCGAATAAAACAGACTAAGGGAATTAATTTTCTAGTTGCAGGAGCTTGGTAGTAAACATGGGAATGAATAACTTCAGATCATGGTAACTGCTGTGAAAAAATAAGACAGGGTAAGAGGGCAGAGAGTGATGTGGGTTGGTGGAGGGCAGGGTGACTAGGGGAGACCTCTGAGATAAAGACACAACATTTGAGCTGAATGATAACAAGGACCTAGAGAGTTGACGATGCAGGAAAAGAACATACCAGGGAGAGGAAAAAAATAGGTACTTTTAAAGAAATTGGATTGTATTAGATGCATTGATCCACTATATATTCTACACACACTAGATATTGTGCTTTTCTCTGACTTTACCGTATATTAAAAATGAATTTCCATGTTGGCACCTAATTTACCTTATGTTTTTAAAATATATGTTTTTATTAATCTCAGAGAGGAAGGGGGAGGGGGAGAGAGAGGTAGAAACATCAATGATGAGAGAGAATCATGGATCAGCTGCCTCCTGCACGTACCCTGCTGGGGACCAAGCCCACAACCCGGGCATGTGCCCTGACCGGAAATCAGCGGTTACCTCCTGGTTCTTAGGTCAACGCTCAACCACTAAGCCACACAGGCCGGGCTACTTTACTCTTTTTGATCACTACATATTATTCCATGATATTGATATAATATCACTTATTTAACCATTTCCATGCTGGTGAAATGTAGGTTGTTTCCAGTTTGGAGCTATTGCAGAAATGCTGGAAAGAATAGATTTTCACAGTTGTGCTCATATTTCTGTAGAAACATTTCCAGGAATGGGACGGCTACATCAGTGTCCACTTGTGTTTTCACTCACTAAAACCCTGGGAGAGGCGTGAGTTTTCTTAGCATCCTCATGGTCGGAAGCATGAAAGACAAACTCTTAGATTAAAAAGAACAAAAGAAAGTACTGTGTAGTTGACTAAAACGGAAAATTCAGTTTAAAGGCAGAATAACTAATGAAGGATAAGAAGACAGCAGAGAACAAAAGTGAGAGACCATTAGGAATGCCAGCAGGTGGAATTTGCAACGGAAGGTGGGAATTATCTGTTGTGAAATGGCTCAGACCTTGAACTGAGCATAGCTTTATGAAGAACAGCTGTTGTTAAGCTCACCCTGTGTGTCACAAAGAATAGCATAATGTCCTTGGAAAAACTTAAAGTTGATAGTCCTGTGTCTCAACAGCCCTAAATGAGTTTCTTTTAAAAAGGCAGTACCATCCCAAACTCCCTATTGCTTTACCCATTCATTCATTAAACATTTATTAAGCTTCAATGCCACTCTACTCGGCATTGGGAATAAAAAGATGAAGAAAAGACCCTGACCTCAGTTGCTCAGTCTTAGCTCAACGGTAATTATTAAGAAGAGCTTCTGACTGTCTGGCTGAAGCAGTGCCTCAACCCTGGCTGGTCAAGGCTTTTGAAAACCAATGGAGTGGATTCTTTCCCGAATATCCATAATTATCCTATTCAGGGATATGCAAGTTAATGACATCAACTGCTTTTCTAAGCTGCAGTCTTAGCAGTTTCTGTCTTTGTCCCTGGGAAAAGCACACGGTACAAAGAAACTTTAATTTAATTAAATGTGAAGAATCGACCCATCGGAGCGATCATCCAGTGCCCTATGGGTGACACATCTTGAAGTATGGTATCCAATGACAAGGTGGTGGGAGGACAGTAGTTCACTATTTGAGTCATCTGCTTGTATTGACAATTTCTTAGGAATAGGTTGGGAAGTGCAAATCTTGAGTGAGAAGGCATTTTATTTCACACACATTGTATTTTCTTCTTGTGAATATAAGATAAAAATATTTATCAATCAATAGCAATGCAGGTCTCCTATGTAGCTTCTCTGTAAATCTGAGGGCAATCAATTAATACCAACTTTAAAATGGGACACTTTTAAGAAGCGTACAGTTGGGTCTTCAGAGAACTATATAAGGTTGTAACCAGAACTTTGTATTAATCAGAGGAATACATTATTTTTTTTGTGGGGGGGGGGGCGGGGGGAAGTGTCCAAAAGATTTCAGGGAGCATGGACCACAGACCTGACAAGAAACTTATTATAATGGAGGTATCTGGTTTCTTTACATTTTCCAAATGTTATGGGTTAGAGAAAAAAAGCACACAGAAAATTTGCTAGTTTAAATTAAACACAATTTCAAACCACATTAATGTAGAACTTGTTTTAAAAGGTACCTGACAGCTTTTTGACCTGTCTCATTAAGGTGAGTTCTTTTTAAAAAAATAAAATCTTTATTGTTGCAAGTATTACATATGTCTCCCTTCCCTCCCACTGACCTCTACTAGCCCACCCCGCACCCCCCACCCCAGGGCTTCACCACCCTATTGTCTGTGTCCACGGGTTATGAATGTATGCATACAAGTTCTTTGGTTGATCTCTTCCTTCCACACCCACCCCCCTTCCCTCTAAGGTTCCTCAGTCTGTTCCATGTTTCTATGTCTCTGGATCTATTTTGTACATCAGTTTATTTTGCTCATTAGATTCCACATGAGTGAGATCATATGATACTTATCTTTCTCTGACGGCTTATTTTGCTTAGCATAATACCCTCCAGGTCCAGCCATGCTGTTACAAATGGTAAGAGTTCTTTCTTTTTACAGC
The DNA here is from genome assembly GCF_000147115.1 of Myotis lucifugus. NCBI lineage: Eukaryota > Metazoa > Chordata > Mammalia > Chiroptera > Vespertilionidae > Myotis > Myotis lucifugus. The sequence goes on along the minus strand of NW_005871224.1, from coordinate 2,386,285 downwards.
TGCATAGTATTCCATTGTGTAAATGTACCAAGTTATTTTTTATTTTATTTTTTTAAGATATATTTCTTTACTGATTTCAGAGAGGAAGGGAGAAGGAGAGAGAGACAGAAACATCAATGATGAGAGAGAAATCATTGATCGGCTGCCTCCTGCATACCCCCTGCTGGGGATTGAGCCTGCAACCCAGGCATGTGCCCTTGGCCGGAATCGAACCTGGGACTTTTCAGTCTGCAGGCTGATGCTCTATCCCAGGGGTCCTCAAACTATGGCCCGCGGGCCACACGCAAATACAAATATTGTATTTGTTCCCGTTTTGTTTTCTTACTTCAAAATAAGATATGTGCAGTGTGCATAGAAATTTGTTCATAGTTTTTTTTTAAACTATAGTCCGGCCCTCCAACGGTCTGAGGGACAGTGAACGGGCCCCCTGTTTAAAAAGTTTGAGGACCGCCCAGGCGCCCGCCGGGACCGGGGGGAATGTCCCAGCACTGGCTCGGAGAGACGCGCTTTGCTCCGCCCGGCGTGGCTGCTGTCTGCAGGCCCTGAAACTCGCGGTGTTCCGAAATGGCCGAGCCGTCGGACAAGGCCGTCAAGTACTACACCCTGGAGGAGATCCAGAAGCACAACCACAGCAAGAGCACCTGGCTGATCCTGCACCACAAGGTGTATGATGTGACCAAATTTTTGGAGGAGCATCCTGGTGGGGAAGAAGTCTTACGGGAACAAGCCGGAGGGGATGCTACTGAGAACTTTGAAGATGTTGGGCACTCGACAGATGCTAGAGAATTGTCCAAAACATATATCATCGGGGAGCTGCATCCAGATGACAGACCAAAGATAACCAAGCCCACGGAAACTCTCATTACTACGGTTGACTCAAATTCTAGCTGGTGGACCAACTGGGTGATCCCAGCCATCTCAGCACTGGTCGTGGCCCTGATGTACCACCTCTACATGGCGGAAGACTAAACACCTCCTCAGAAGCCGATGGAAGAAAAGGCTGCCTTGGATCAGGAAGAAAGAAGCCAGTGTTAGCTGCTTCGACGAACAGAAACCTTCACCTGAAAAGTAATTTTAATACACCTATTTCCCTCTCCTATGTTAGAAACAAACCAAGTCAAAAAGAACTGTTCTGTTCTGTCTACCCTTGAACTTTCGCATTGTGCCTTCTTCCTCACCAACTCTTTTTCAACGTCCCACGACTACGTGATTTACTCACTGTAGGCACGATCTTTCAAAAATGCACCTGGCTTTTCAAATATACCACCCTGTGTGCCTGTCAATGTGGGATGTAATTGTCTTTAATGTTTCAAATCTCTGATTGTCTAGTGGAGTCATTTAATGTATTAATTAAATGAAGGTCGTATGACGTGAAGGTTTGTATGATGTGAGGAAGGGAATATCTAGTTGAAAACTTGGTATTGCATGTTTCCCATTTAATTTCTTTCTCAAGGAAATTATGAAAGGCCCTGGGTACGATAGCCTAAGGATTTCTAAAAATTGTTCTACCTGAGATGATCAAAAGAGAAAGTGGATATTTCTTCTCTTCTTTGTTTAAAAAATACCAGCAACAAAAAACAAACTTGAAACCCATGAGAGGACATTACAGCTGTCCCTTCTCTCAGCTCCAAAATATCAGTCCAAAGTTTTCAGTTATATAGGTTCTCAAGGTGAAAACTGTTTGTGTATTCTTGCAAGGAAATGCTGATTTTCTAATCCATAAAAATACACATTTGAAAGAGATTGTGGGACATTTGGAATCTGATGTTTGAAGGCATTGAGCTGTTGGAGATGAGCCTTGGGAGATCTAGCAGGGCTCCGAGGACTGAGTGGCTCATCTTTGATTATTTTCTCTGCCCCATGCTTTTTGTCTTTCAAAGTGGAAGCTGGGGGATGAATCTGTAGACACTCAGTACTCTAGTTAGCTGTGACTGTGCAAGTTTCCATGGGCATGCTAGCTGACTACAGAGGTGAGGGTTCTTCAGAAACCACTGACACATTGAAAGGAATTTTTTTTTTTACTACAGAGAATAAATTTTTATAACCATTGACATGTATCACCCTTTGCATCTTCTGTCACTGAAAATTAAAGTTGGAGCAAATCTAGGGGGTGGGGAAAGATGCTGTATCATGTGGGAATCCTTTACTCAGATTTCAATAAACGCATGCCTGGAACAAAAAAAAAAAAAAAAAAAAAAAAAAAAAAAAAAAAAAAGTTTGAGGACCCCTGCTCTATCCACTGAGCCAAGCCGGCTAGGGCCCAAAGTTATTTTTAATCCATTCATCTGCTGATGGGCACTTGGGCTATTTCCAAATCTTAGCTATTGTAAATTGTGCTGCTATGAACATAGGGGTACATACATTCTTTTTAATGGGTGTTTCCAATTTCTTAGGATATATTCCTAGAAGTGGCATCACTGGGTCAAACTGGAATTCCATTTTTAATTTTTTTGAGGAAACTCCATACTGTTTTCCACAGAAGCTGCCCAGTTTGCATTCCCACCAGCAGTGCACTAGAGTTCCTTTTCCCCACATCCTCACCAGCACTTCTTTGCTGATTTGTTGATAGCCATTCTGAGAGGTGTGAGGTGATACCTCGCTGGCATTTTGATTTGTATCCCTCAGATGATGAGTGACTTTGAGCATTTTTTCATATGCCTCTTGGCCTTCTGTATGTAAGCTGAGTATTCTTTTGTCTTTACACGTGTTTAAAACTCCTATCTAGATCTAGATAAGGTTAAGAAATACCTAGTCTCTGTATCCGTGCCTTTATTCTTTAAATAGTAGATTAGGAGCACTTTGTCTAGACTCCTTGCAGAAAAATACCAGCAATATGTTCTTCTCTGCCTGGACATGGATGAATTACAGGAAAACTTAACGGGTCCCCAGAGTTATTTTCCTCCTTCACACAGTTGTGTCGAAGTATTTATCTTTTGTTTTTTTCTTTTCACATGCTTATCTAAACGCAACCTGTCAGCGTGAGATGCAGTCAACAAAGTACCAAGAGAATAAACTTGAGCGAATCCGACCATTCAAAATAAAACCACGTTAATGGAACTAAGGGTGCACAGAAGAAGCTGGACCTACCAAAATAACCCTATTAGTTGGGTACAGTTGGATACATCAAGGAATACGGCAATCCTCCGTTTAATTTGCAAAGCCCTTGGCCGGAGGAGGAGGGGATGGAAAAGTTTGGGTGAAGGATTTAAATGACTAGTCCAACAGTGAGTCATTGAAACTTTCCAGTTAATAATACCCTCTGCCGGGGCAGAGCCTGGGCCCGAGCGCTTTACGAGCCACATCACAGTTTAAGTTGTAATGTCTCACGGTTTTACTGCCTCTTCCACCAAATGAATACATAAAATGAAACGCGCTCTGCGTCAGCTTTGAAAAGCAGGAAAAAAATCTGGCTGGGGGGGGGGGGGGAGAGAAGGAAGGAGGAAGGGGGAAAGAAAGAGAACAGGTAGTGATTCAGAGAGGCAGAGAAGGCGGTGAAAAGGAAGGAATTGCCAGGAGCTGAGAGCTTTCCCCCGCATCCTGTGCCTCACAGGACGCGTGGACCGCCGTGCAGGCTGAGACACTCGCCAAGTCGCGCCAGGACTCGCCTCGGTGACCCCTGCCCCCACTCCGTGACAGGTGGGGTCGCTGAGCCGCCACCAGATCGCAGCTTCCTCGCGCTGCCTGCCGGGAGCCCGAGCCGCTTCCGGTTGCTCCGGACCCCAGAACTTCGACTCCCGTCAGCCCCCGGGAAAACCGCAGAGGGGTCGCGCGGACGCTGCCGGAACTCGTAGTCCCGTCTTCGCTGCGCTTCATAGCCGGAAGCGGGAACGCACAGGGCCGGGAACTACCAAGGCGAAGGTACGGGTGGCGGCGAGGGGTCAACTCGTGCCGGGCGTGGGGTTGGCGCTGAGGCTGTAGGAGGTGGTTGGGGTTGGGTGGGAGGAGATCCGCTCGCTTACACGAGGAGGATTGAGCCGCCGCCGCCGCCGTCGTCGCGAGTGCGGAGTCGGGACTGGAGCCGCTGCCGCGACGCCGCCGGAGTTTGTGTCGCTAGCCCTCGGCCCTTCTGCCTCGCCGCTTCCCGGGGTCAGCGCGGCCTGCTCGTTCCCGGCCGGTCGCCCCCGCCTCCATTTCCCGCCCTCTCTTCACCACACACACGGCCCCCCCGATCATGGATCCGGGCAGTGGTGGCGGCGGCGTCGGCGGCGGCGGGAGCAGCAGCGGCAGCAGCAGCTGCATCCTCGGCGCCCCGACTGCTGGGGACCAGATTGGACATGGAAGCCCCCGGGCTCGCACTCATGCGGTGGGCCCGGGAGGCCTTTTGGAGGAGCGGATAGAGAAAGCCATCTTAAAACACCTAATTTGATATATAGGCTGTAACTTAATGATCAGATGAATACCTTCGTTCCCAATGTCTACGCCGCCAATATCAGCCGTCCTTCTTGCGGGCCCTTGCCTATCCGCAGTACCTTAGACGGGTCCCTGGACAAAATATATATAACCGGAGATGACGCGTGAAGCTCTTCTGATAAAGTGTGAGTACTGGGGCATGCTCCTAAATCTGTAAGTAA
>NW_005871224.1:2367727-2381362 GCF_000147115.1 Myotis lucifugus | reverse complement strand
GCCCGGGCCGGGAGTCGTCTCATGGGTGGCCGCGCGAGGCCGGGCGGGGCGGAGAAGCGCGCTGGGACACGGCCGGGGCTTGGAGCCGGGCTCTGGGCCCCAGTTACCCACTTAAGCCGGGAACCGTATGGAACGGAGAGGGGGCGGCGGCAGGGCAGTAACACGAGGCCTAGAAGTGAGGACAGATGGAATCCCGAGTCTGTAGGTGGGCGTTGAAAGGTCCGAGGAGTTGGGGAGGACGAATCGAGTTTTCTCTTCACCCAGAGGCCTAGGAGAGAGCGTCTCTTGCTGCAACTTCTATTATTGAAACTGTAATTACGTGTTAAATATCTGTGGCACCGACCGGTCTAAAGGAATCCCAAGATGCATTGCAGTCTTGTGATCCGACAGAAACTGTTGGCTATCAATACAAAGATCTTTTTCACCCTTCGCATTTTGTAAGCTTGTAAAGTGCCCAAAATGTCACAAAGTTAGAGTACCTCATTTGACATGGGTAGGAAATCACATTAATTTGTGTGCTCCCTTTCTTAAGTGGGACTTGGACTTTCCTCCGTCAGTGACAGGCTTAGAATTTTCAGTGTGTCAAAATCGTTTACCTTACTCAGGTTGTTGGGTATATTTGTTGGGTATAAGACACTTTTTTTATGTTATGTGTCAGTTAACTAGTCTATTCAGACACGAGCATTTGTTATAACTTAATAGTAGCCATGTGCGGTTCTGACCTTAGGTGGTAGACAAACTTTCAGTGGTTTCAAGTTAAGTTCGGTCTTCAAAAATCTGCCTGTATTTAGGGGCTGCTTCCGTAATAGCATGCTTTCAGGTACTGATTTTGTAGGAATATCAAATGAGTGCACTTAAGTATTCTCCTTATGTAAAAGTTGCTTATTGTCCTGGCTGGTGTTGCTATCTGGTTAGAACATCTGTCCGCCCAGGATCGTGGGTTTGGTTCCCGGCCACGGTTTCTCTCGCACCATCCCTCCCTCCCTTCCACTCTCTGAAAAGCAAAGGAAAAAATGTCCTCAGGTGAGGATTAACAAAATGAATAAATAAATAAAAGTTGCTTATTTTAGGAACTGTCAGTAGTATTAGCTTAAAGAGAAAAAGGGAAGGTTGAATGTCCTTGCATTCTGGTGAGGGTATGGAACTGGATCGTAGTTATTCCCAGCAATTTGTGAGAGCATATTGTAGATTTCTCTTTAAAGTTCTATATTATAGTACTTCTTAGATAAGTGGACACCATAAAAGTTTAGTTTCTTCAGAAACTTTTGCTACAATTTTCTCTCTAGAGGCAAAAAGAGACTTTGGAGAAATACTTTTGCAAGTATGTACATATGTGAGCACACAGTTTGGATTTGGTTGTTTTATGGGTATTTCTTTTGCTTGTGTGGGTGTTTGATGTTTTCCCTTTGAACAATGAAGCTTACTTAGCTTTTATTTCTTTGTTTATATCAAGCCATTTTGGCTACTTAAACTAATCTACTTAACAGCTCCTAAAAGTGCTTATTTCCAGTGCTTTATCATACAGATCCCTTTTATCCAGACATTTTCTTTTTGGTCCTCCCTCCTCACTCTGGAGCCATCAGCACCACTATAGCTAGACCTATTTCCAGCCTAGCTATACCTATTAGCCATTCAGGGACAGCCATCAGTCATCAGGGACAGCTATCCTTAGAGCAGTGGTCTGGAATAGTGGTCAATTGTTGAATGACTAGGCAGACTAGGCATTAGCTTTTTTTTTTTAAGCTAATAAATTTTTATTTAAGGAATTTCACATGTTCTGTCTGAGTCCTTCCATTGCCTTAGTTTATCCTGAGTTTGAGTCTTAATCGTCTTCATCCCTTTTTTGCTCAATCCAGTTGTCATTTCAGTCAGTCCACAATCCTTGTATTTGAGCTTCTTTGATCTACACTTGAATATGGACATCAAAAACTCTCCACCTATAATCGTTGGGAACTGATTTCTTCAAGCAATTTACTTTAGGGCAATGGTTAGGGTCTGAGTAGATGGATCTGCCTGGTTTAATTTCAGATACCCTCTAAACACGAATAAGTTCAAATCATCTTCACTCCTAAGCTATCACTCCCTAGAATAGTACAGATCTTCGGGATATACAAAATACCTAAAGAATAAGACATAAATTCAGATATTGTGTTCTCAAGATAAAACCCTAATAAGAAAAAGAAGTCATCTTTGTTATAGTGTTATCAACATCAAAATTAAAATACTAAAGCAGTATGGTTAATATTTCCCTTATATTCTATGCTTTTTAAATGATTAATCCTACAGTCCTGGAACCAGCATTTTAGGTATCATGTTCCTTCTTTTTTTTTTTTTTTTTTTAATATATTTCTTTATTGATTTCAGAGAGGAAGGGAGAATGAGAGAGAGATAGAAACATCAATGATGAGAGAGAATCATTGATCAGCTGCCTTCTGCACGCCCCACGACTGGGGATCGAGCCTGCAACCCAGGCATGTGCCCTTGTCTGGAATCGAACCTGGGATTCTTCAGTCTGCAGACTAATGCTCTATTCACTGAGCCAAGGCGGCTAGGGCTCATGTACCTTCTTATATGTATCAAAACTCATACTGAACAATGAGTTCTGGGTTAGGCATTAACTCTTACCCAGGAGAACTTTCCTCTTCCTGATAGTTGCTAATTTGCAGTTTTACTCTTAATTCTTTTCTCTGTGACCTACTGGGAGTTAGAGATGTAAAAATGTGTAGGGAAGTGGTTGTAAGGAAAGTCCCTACATTATGGTCAACTTTTTCTTTTTTATCAGAGACTTATTTTGATGTTACAGACTTTACCAGCTGCTTCTACAAAATGTGAGTTATGTTTTTAAAAATTATCCTTTGTAGGATATTTATTTGAAAAAGAATGGATTTTTCTAAATTGAGGTCCTGAGTTATGTGGGACTGTTGGATTGCATGTTCCAAGCCCATTTAAGTCCATAAAATACCATCAGAGCAGAAAACTATGCTTGGAAGCAGTAGGGGGAAAAATGGAAACAGCACTTAGATTGAGTTTACAAAGGAGGAATCATAAAGTTTGCAATTTTTTTTATAGTGAGGAAATAGACAGAAGGGCTAACATGTTTCTTTTGTTGTTAAGCCATAGCTGAAATTTGCTGTGTGTGTGTGTGTGTATTTAAACTAGATACCAGAGAGCACTTGAAGGAATCTAGAGATAGAGCACTAGGATGAATGACTTTTAAAATTTTTGTCTAGGATGAATATGTCATTTATCCTGAAAACAGGCTAATTTCTTTTTTTTAAAATTTTATAGGGGCACCTTGAGCAATCAGTAGAGGAAGATGCTTTTGTACAGTGTCATCCACCTTCCCTAGAAGGCTGCTGGTTATACCTGTTTCCAGCTATCCCAGCTTAGGTTTCAGTGTTGACCTAGGATCTCTTTGAAAATTTAATATAGGGTTCCAAAGACATGACTAAGTAGAACCCATTTAGGTGTAATTCATTTAGTTCAATACTCTGTACAGAGCCAAGTAAATTGGCTAAGTAATTGCTCTTCAAAATAGAGGTCCTAAAATGAATAAAAATATGAAGACAAGGGTTATATATACCAGAACAAACATTTTCTATGGTAGAATGTACTTTAAGTTCCAGTTTGCACCTAGTTCAGTTTTTTCTTCTTCAGTAAATGAGAAATAGGTTTAGCAGTGCTAATCAGGGTTAGTTACTTGGTGTCTTAGTCCATTTGGGCTGCTATAACAAAATATTACAGCTGATAAAAAACAGACATTTATTGCTCACAATCCTGGAGGCTGGAAGTCAGTGATCAGGGTGCCAGCCTGGTTGGGCAAGGGCCCTCTTCTAGACTGTTGACTTCTTCTGTCCTCTTATGGCAGCAGGGGCAAGAGAGCTCTTTGTAAAGACACTAATCCCATTCATGAGGGCTCCACTCTCATGATGTAGGGCCCTCCAAAGGCCCCACCTAATACTATCACTTCAGGTGTTAGGATTTCAACTTAAGAATTTGGGGGGTAGAGGTGGGGCACAAATATTCAGACTATAGCACTTGGATTTAAGAGCAGCCCTGGCTTCTAAAGTAATGTGTAATGCTCTTTCCACTGTTCCACCCTCAACATTTCTCAAAACTCTGCCATTAAAAAAATAAGTATAAAATAAAACGAGCAGTCCTCAGAGGAAGATCTGTCTCCAAAATGTAGCACATTATATTGTGGAACTTGAATTTTAAAAAGAAATATTTGTTTTGTAGTGCTTGGTTTTCACTGAATGCCTGTATGGGGGGAAGGGATTTTTTTTAATGATTGAGATATTAATATAACATGAAATTCACCTTTTAAAAATGTACTGTTCAGTTGTTTTTAGTATATTCACCAAGTTATGCAACAAAGTGTCATCCACCTTCACTAGAAGGCTTGTTACTTGGTGGATGCTTGTTAATCATTCAATAGTCTCAAAGAATGTCTTTGGAGCCCCAGAGTAGAGAAGATACAGAATCAAACTGCTAATGCTTGTTTCCTCCAGAAGAACTCTTAAACTTTATTATTATTATTATTATTATTAAACACTAGAGGCCCTGTGCACGAAATTCGTGCATGGGGGGGGGTGCACCCTCTCCAATCCAGGATCCCTCAGGGGATGTCCGACTGCTTCACAAAACCCAGGACCACTGGCTCCTAACCACTCGCCTGCCTGCCTTCCCCACACCCAGGACCCGGGCTGGCTGCAGCCGCAGGGGGACCGTGGGTAGGCCGCTTTGCCGGGGCTGTAGCCGCAGGTGCCTGGGACCGTGGGGCAGGTGGCTTGTCCCTCTTGCAGGCCACAGGTGCAGCCGCTGGCGCCCAGGACCCTGGGACAGGCGGCTTGTCCCTCTCCCAGGCCTCAGCCTGGCTAGTCCCCATTCCTCTCTTGCGAGCTCATTTGTGCCTGGCTGGTCCCCAGTCCTCTCTCACAAGCTCATTTGTGCCTGGCTGGTCCCCATTTCTCTCTCCCCAGTGTTGAGTGTCTTTACATCTTGAGGGTGTGTGACCATTTGCATATTAGCTCTTTATTATATAGGATTACCTGTTGACTGATAGATAAGTTTAGATAAATAAGGTTCTTGGCTTTAGATTTGTTTTCTTTTTCCTCTAAGACTGAAATGCCTACAATAACAATTCTAATATACAGGATTTTTCAGGCTTCTTTGGGACAGTAAATGGAATAGAGTGGACAGAGGAGATCAGGGGAAACTATTGCTCCTAGAGTGTCGTGTGTGTGTGTGTGTGTGTGTGTGTGTGTGTGTGTGTGTGTGTTTTTGTTAATCTTCACCTGAGGATATTTTTTCCTTTGATTTTTTTTTTTTTAAGAGAGAGTGGGAAGGAGGGAGAGAGACAGACAGACATTAATTGGTTGCCTCCTGCATGGGCAGGGATCTAACCTGTAACTCAGGTACCTGCACTTGACCGGGAATTGAATCCTCAAACCATCGGTGGCTAGGGCCGAGGCTGTAACCACTGTAACCACTGCATAGCACTGTCTCTCCTCCCCCGCTCCCCCCAATCTTGACTTAACTGATTATTAGATTATTGAATTTGGGCCCTTGTTCCATGATTTTACATGCTTGAATGACTTGAGCAGGAGGATTTAGGGAACAAGTGCTGTGCCATATTGAGCAGTTGTTTAAACTGTTAGAAATTTTGATTGAGAATAAACTGTCTTTGGAACAAGTTTTATTTAGTGCAGTGAGTACACAGCTTTTTGCATTCTTTTGTCCTTTATTTTTCACCTTTTCTGAATTGTATTGCATGAAAGGGCAGCAATTAAAGTTTATCAGGGCAAGTTAGGGAGATATTATAGAGGACAGATTTTAAGCTTGGTTTTGCTTGCTTTTGTTTGCTCGGGAGGAAATGTCTTAGTGTTGAAATAGTATTGTTTTTCTGGTTGAAGAGAAAGAAAAAATGAGACTGAATAACCTTATGGGGGCGGGGTGAGTTAGCAGTATTAGAATGGAAATTTTTGAGATGTGAATCTGGTTTTGCTCAGATATATGTATAACAATTAATGAACTGCCTACAGAATGCAGGATGCTGTTCTAGGCACTTGAAATGACAGCACCAAGATGAATAAATTATTCTCAAGGAGTCTAGAAAGAGATCAGATTTACTCTAATGGAAGACACAACATGATAAGAGGGCCATACAGAGGGTGCAGAGGGCTTTCAAAGCTGCAAATAATAATTATTCACAGATTGCCTTATGTTGTAAATAATTTCAATCTTGTCACCCTAATGATAAAACTAAGGATCTATTTTCTAAGTGTCGTGAATATCTTAAGTTTTTTAAGTTTGCTAGGAATTTGCTAGAGTAGAGTATCAGATATCTTTTACACTCCTTGTCTCATTAAATAGCAATGAGTTTGGTTACTGCAATTCTGACTAGTGTATCTGTGAGGCATGCTAATTTAGAATTTCTACTCATAGTTCTTAGAAATCTTTGGGAAGCAAGAATTTGTTCACTGGCTGAAGGTTCTTGATTATTCTAAGGTCTCGGATTTCTTTTTTAGCTGTCAATTGGTGATTCATACCAAAGCTTCTTAAAAGTTTTATACTTGTTTTCAATAGATTTTAAAGAAGCATAGCTGGGCTATCAATGTATTTGGGTTTTTTAATTTGGTTTTTTTTTTTGTTTTTTTTTAATAAATGGTTTTGCTCTAAGGAAATTTACAGTGGAACCTGGGTTCTCGAACTTAATTTGTTCCAGAAGGCTGTTCAAAAACTGAAGCATTGCTTCCCATTAGAAATAATGTAAATTGAATTACTCCATTTCAGACACCAGTTCCCTGTGTTTTTGTGGTTGTTGTTTTTTTATATATATTTTATTGATTTCAGAGAGGAAAGGAGAGAGAATAAAACATCAGTCATGAGAATCACTGATTGGTTGCCTCCTGCATGCCCCCCACTGGGGATCAAGCCTGCAACTGGGCATGTGCCCTGGCCAGGAATCAAACCTTGACCTCCTGTTTCATAGGTCTGAGCCACACCAGCCAGGCAATATTAACCATTTTAGAGTGAACAATTTAGTCATAGTGTTGTGTAATTACCACCTCTATCTAGCTCCAAAATATTTTTATTACCCCAAAAGGAAACTCCTACCCATTAAATAGTTAATCTCCACTTTCCCTTTTCTCCCAGCTTCTGGCAACCACCAATCTCCTTTCTGTCTTTATGGATTTACATATTCTGAGTATTTATATAAATGTAATCGTACAACATGTGACCTTTTTTGTCTGGCTGGTTTATTTCTCTATGACCAAATTTTAACTATTTAGAAATCCAGATTATCATCTGTGTTAAACTACTATCTGTCTTCTGTTAAAATTTTTGCACTTCTTGTTTTAAAATTTGTGGTAATATACCTAGTTCATTAGTAATAGCCAGTTCATTAGTCTTCCTTTATCATAAACAGTAGTATTAGTTTCTCTTTTCAATTTGGGGTATGATAGTTTTATTCAAAACTGATACACTCAGCCTAGCCGGCATAGCTCAGTGGTTGAGCGTTCACCTATGAACCACAAGGTCACAGTTGGGTCCCAGTCAGATTCCCAGGTTGCAGGCTCTATCCATAGAGTGGTATGTGCAGGAGGCAGCTGATCAATTTTTCTCATCATTGATGTTTCTATCTCTCGCTCCCTCTCCATTCCTCTCTGAAATCAATAAAAATATATTAAACAAAAAAAAAAAACCTGCCACACTCAGATAACTTTTCCACTTAATTAGAATGGTTCCTGTTTTGAATATTTGATAAGGTTGTGTTTCTGAACATAGAGATACCACTGGAAATATGAAACCATAATTTCATTCCTCAGGAGATTTACTAACTTCTCTTTCACTAGCAGATACGAACCATGCAGGATCTGATAGGTTAATCTCTAATTAGAGTGGTCATCTGTTTGCTAACCATGAACAATGACTTTGGGCTTAGTAGAATTCTACACCCCTGCTCATATAGTAGTCAGTAAAATCTGGATGTCATATGCATTATGAATAAGAACAGTAGAATTAACAAGAGAAGGTTGCTCGTGCATTTGTGAATACTGGGTACAACTATATTGAGAAGTTTACATTTAAAAAACATTTTGCTATATCTGTTATTTTTCTGGCTCGTTATTCCAAAACATCAGTTGGCAAATGTTGCTAAGGTTTATAAATGTGATCCATCATCTGAATACATGGAAAGCTTTTTTCCAACATAACGAAACTGGTCAACTTCTTACTTTTGAGCCCTTTAATACCGTCATTACCTGTAATTAAACATTTCTTTTCTTTTTTCAATCCTCACCCGAGGATATTTTTCCATTGAGTTTTAGAGAGAAGGAAAGACAGAGAGGAATATTGATGTGGGAGAAACACATCGACTAGTTGCCTCCTGCATGCACCCCAACCAGGGGCCCTAGGCTAGGGAGGAGCCTCTAATCCAGGCACATGCCCTTGACCAGAATCCCTTAGGTCTGCAGGCCGAAAGCTCTATCCACTGAGCCAGACTGGCTAGGGCAGTGGTCGGCAAACTCATTAGTCAACAGAACCAAATATCAACAGTACAACGATTGAAATTTCTTTTGAGAGCCAAATTTTTTAAACTTAAACTATATAGGTAGGTACATTGTTATTAACTTAATTAGGGTACTCATAAGGCTTAGGAAGAGCCACACTCAAGGGGCCAAAGAGCCGCATGTGGTTCGCGAGCCGCAGTTTGCCGACCATGGGGCTAGGGTTTATTTTCTTTTCCATTACAGTTTACATTCAGTATTATTTTGTATTAGTTTCAGTATATTAAGCATTTTCATTGGTTGTGGTACTTGACTCTCTGCTTCTGTGAGCTTTACAAACTTAAACATTATAAATGTAGGATGTTTTAGAAAATAAAACGGAACAGATTTTTTTATTATGCTGCATTATGCAGCCATGTGGAGGTGGTCTCATGACTGATGTCACTGTTCTAAGAAGTACTTTACAGCTTTATGTATGTAAAGTATAAATACTGTATTTTTGTAAATCTAAGAGTTGGTTCTAGAATCTAGAACTAGGTGGTCAGTGTATGTACTTTTTCATTTTGAAAAGCTCACTTACAGTTTGGGGGCTATCTTATTAGGTGAGGAGGGGGAGCCCACTATAACAGTTGTCTCAATCTTTTTCCTGTTTTAAAATACTTGTACATCATAAGTTAGTTTACTTTTTAAAAATATATATATACAGAGAGGAAGGGAGAGGGATAGAGAGTTAGAAACATCGATGAGAGAGAAACATCCATCAGCTGAAACACTCCCCACTGGGGATGTGCCTGCAACCAAGGTACATGCCCTTGACCGGAATCGAACCTGGGACCCTTGAGTCCGTAGGCTGACGCTCCATCCACTGAGCCAAACCGGTTAGGGCTTAGTTTACTTTTATTGACTGACTTTCAACAGAGGTTGTTTGAGGAAAGGCACTTGTATAACTTGTAAAAGCCCAGTTGAGTCTGTTATGTCTGTATGTTAGATGGTGGTGATTATAGTATTGCATAGAGTTTTTGAGGGAATTTAAATGAGAGAGCAAACAGCACAAAAAAATTCAATAAAGCCCTGGCTGGTTTTGCTCAGTGGTTAGAGTGTCAGCCTGTGAATCAAAGGGTCGAAGGTTCGATTCCTGGTCAAAGGCACATACCTGGGTTGCAGGTTCGATCCCTACCCTGGTTGGTGTGCATGAGGAAGAAAACCAATCGATGTTTCTATCTGACATCAATGTTTGTCTCTATCACTATCTCTTTCTCCCCTCTACTCTCTCTAAAAATCAATGGAAAAAAATATCCTTGGGTGAGGATTAACAAAAGAAAACAAAAAAACCCAAAATATTAATATAAATTAATATTTGACAAAGGAGGCAAGAGCATACAATGGAGTAAAGATAGTCTCTTCAATAAATGGTGTTGGGAAAATTGGACAGGTACATGCAAAAAAATGAAACTAGACTACCAACTTACACCATACCCAAGAATAAACTCAAAAATACTTAAATGTTAAGTTGTTAAACCATAAAAGTCCTTGAGGAAACCATAGACAGCAAAATTTCAGACTTCTCTTGGAACAGTATTTTTGCTGATATATCTCCTAGGGCAAAGGAAACAAAGGAGAAAATAAATAGGACTATATCAAAATAAGCTGCTGCACAGCAAAAGAAACCATCAACAAAATGAAAATGAGCCCACTCTATGGGAAAACATATTTGCCAATGATATATCTGCTAAGAGGTTAATATCCAAAGTATATAAGGAACTCATTCCACTTAAAAAAAGGAAGACAATTCCATTAAAAAATGGGCAAAGGATCTAAATACACACTTCTCCAAAGTGCACATACAGAAAACCAATAGACATGAAAAAATGCTCAAAGTCACTAATCATCCAAGAGATGCAAATTAAAATAACAACGAGGTATCACCTCACACCTGCCAGAATGGCTGTCATCAAAAAATCAATAAATGACAAGTGTTGGCAAGGATGTGGAGAAAAGGGAACCTAGTACACTGCTGGTGGGAATGCAGACTGGTTTAGCCATTATGGAAAACAGTATGAAATATCCTTAAAAAAATTAAATATGGAACTGCCATTTGACCCAGTGATCTCACATCTAGGAATATACCCTAAGAAACCCGAAACACCAATCAGAAAGAATGTATGTACCCCTATGTTCATACCAGCACAATTTACAATAGCCAGGATCTGGACATAGCCCAAGTGCCTATGAGTAGATGAGTGGATAAAAAAAGTTGTGGTACATTTATACCATCGAATACTATGCAGCAGTAAAAAGGAAGTATCTCACCCTTTGAGACAGCATGGAAGGACCTGGAGAGTATTCTGCTAAGTGAGATCAGTCAGAGAAAGACAAGTATCATATGATCTCACTCATATGTGGAACCTAATGAACAAAATAAACTGGATCCAGAGACATGGAGACATGGAACAGACTGGAATCTCATAGAGAAGGCGGAGGAGGGTGGGTGGGTGGGGAGATATTAACCCATGGACACAGACAAATAGTGGGGTGAAAACCTGGGGACAGAAGCGGGCTAGAAGGGGTCAATGGGGAGAAAAGTGGACAACAAATGTAATACTTTCAACAATAAAGATAAATAAATAAATTAAAAAAAAAACATTAGTTGGAGTTAGGGTCACCCCCACATCCAGCGTTGTATCGATTTGTGAGAGTTTGGTATCCTTGTCTGGCCATAATAGATACTCAGTATATGCTGATAAAATTTAGTTGATACTCAGTACACGTTAGGGTATGAAGACTGTCATTTGTTGAATATCTGATAGGTGCCAGAAGTTATTTCTCACTAAACAAAGGTTTTGTTTAATCTTCATTTAATCCGTTCAATAATCCTGTCAGGTGGGTGGCGCATAATTTCCATAATTACAATGAAATAATTGCATCTTACAACTTGTTAGTGACAAGCCATGATTTAAAGTCAGGAGTCAGCTCAGTTCTAGCTTCTTTTACTACTACATGCTACCTCTTCCATCTCTAGGGTGGCATATGAACTTTATTCACTTAGCATTGCCTGGCTTCATCTCAAAATTGAATATTTTTTCCTTACCCACAAACTTTGCTTTGAAATAGGAAAATGAAAAAAGGTTAATCTCTATTATGTCTGGAGTACAATTCCTGTCCCCTTCTAAATCTAGTTGAAATGATTTCTGCTCCCACCCCCCCATTTCTATAACATAGGTTGGGGGGGGGGGGTCATCTTAAACCTTTCACTCTTTCTTCCTAATCCTGTTAGATGTTCCATCCATTATCTGTGCACTTAACCCCACCTCTAGTTTTATTGCTCAGTTATCATAATGGCATGCTTTCTTGTAGTAGTGATGCTGGTCTTTCTGCCTGTAGTGTCTTTCCCTCTCTATTTCTTCTATATACTACCATAGAATGATCTTCCTAAGTGATACTCGATATGTCAGAAAGCCTTGATTGCCCTTTACCTTTCAGGGGCAGGAAATTGCTTTCTTCAACACTTGTTGTTATTAAAGGTTCGGTCCAATACCTTTTCTTGACTCTTATAAGTGTTAATACTTTCTGGCAGTTGTTTTATTTTATTATTTTTTATTATAATTTATTGTGGTGATATTGGCTAATAAAATTATATAGGTTTCAGGGGTACAAGTCTATAATACATCATCTGTATATTGTATTGTGTTCACCACCCCAAGTCAAGATTCTTTCCATCAACATTTAACCCCTCCTTTACCTTCTACCTAGCCCCCCCCCCCCCCCCCCCCCGGAGGGAATTTAAAATGAGTTTTTGCTGGTTATGAATTAATTCTTTTTTTAAGTAAATATATTTTTATTGATTTCAGAGAGGGAGGGAGAAAGATAGAAACATCAATGATGAGAGAGAATCATCGATCAGCTGCCTCCTGTACATCCCCACATTGGGGATTAAGCCTGCAACCCGGGCAAGTGCCCTGACCGGAAATTGAACCGTGACCTCCTGGTTCATAAGTCTATGCTCAACCACTGAGCCACACCAGCCAGACTAATTATTCTTTACTGGAGGCCCGATGCACGAAATTTGGGCAAGAGTAGGCCTTCCCTCGCAGCCCTGGCTTTGTCTGGAAGGACGTCCGCATATCACGCTTTTATTATTATGTATTACTTTGTGTGTAGAATTTATGAGACTTCAAATTTTTTTATGTCTTTTTGTATTTTGCAGATTCTTTAAAGCAGGGGTACTTTCATATTAGAGTATCATTTAGGTTTATCAGATATAAAAAATAAATTTAAGCATAGTTGGGGAACAGTATGTATCTCTTCTAGTGATGTCATAGGTAGTTTTATGCTGTGGAAATGGGATTGTGCTTTACCTTAGAATTTTAACATAGTGCAAAACTGGCATCATTGTAATTGCCTTTCTGAGATGTTGTAAAGGCCTATATATAGTTGGAGGATTTTAGCTAAAGTACTTTATTTTATTATTATCAAATATAATTTATTTGAGGATCTTGATGATAATGTGATTATAGAATCTTAAAAAGGGCTAATCATAGCCTTCTTAGTCTAGAGCTACTAAGGGAATTTAGAGAAGTAATGTGTATTTGTTGAGAAAAATTTTATAAATTTGATCTGTGCTGGGCAACAGATTGCTTTTATAATATCTGTGAAGGAAAAGTTTATGAAGCAAAATAAGAGAATAAGCATGCTTTTATGAATGTATTTTAGTTACTTATTTTTTTATAGTAGGTTAAACAGAGACTTCTAATTGGAATACCTGAGTTAGTCATTGATCTGAATTATTGAGATTTTTGTTGTGTTTTGAACTTTTGTTTTTAAAAATGTAAGTAAAATGGATATATAGGTCTTAATTTTTAATAGAACTTATTTTTATTGAACAGCACCTGTGGAACCTTCTCAAGAGGAACAGTCGTTGTGTGAAGGTAATTTTCTATGATGTGACACTTTTACTATTTGATTTGAGAAAACAAGTTGTGTAATGGTGTGTAAAGCTAGATATTGCTTTGTAAATATATATTATATCTCAATTTCTTGTCTAGGTTCAAATTCAGCTGTTAGCATGGAACTTCAGAACCTGTTGGTAAGAAAATTTCTGACCATATTAATACAGTAATAAGAA
>NW_005871224.1:2287042-2367627 GCF_000147115.1 Myotis lucifugus | reverse complement strand
AGAACTAATTAGACATTAATACTGCTGTGATAAATTTAGTGTTGCAAATACAAAAGAATTGAATGGAGGAATGTTAAAGTCAGTTTAAATAGTTGTATCTGTTCCATTTAGTTGGTGAAAATTTTTCTTCCCTTTTGTAACTTATTACTCTTAAGGGTTTCATATTCCCAAGGTGATCAATAAACTTGAAGCCAAAGTTATTACTTGCAGAGGAAAAAGAAAAGATCTTCTAAATTCTTTCACACTTTTCCTATGTTCTGATTTAAAAATTTATCTTTTTCTACTGTCAGGACATCTTAACACTGGAATAACAGGGCTGTTAAGAATGTTAAGATCTCCTGCTTACATGTTGTTTGTCCTAATGAAAATGAAGCTTTGGTAAAATAGCAACTCTCATAGTATATGAGTCAAGCTGTGATGTCAGCAGTGTGGCCAGCTTGAAAGCTATTATCCATTTCTGTTGTGAAAGATTTTCTTGCTTATATATCACTAGACATTAGGAAATGGAGCTAAATATGCCAAGTTCCATTTATTGAAAGCACCTATGTTTTAAAGTACCTGTATATGTTACAAATCTTTTTTAGAATACTAAATTAAAATGCCTTCTTTCAGTAGAAAATGGAGAGACAGAAATGTCCCCAGAAGAATCATGGGAGCACAAAGAAGAAATAAGTGAAGCAGAGCCAGGGGGTGGTTCTTTAGGAGATGGAAAACCCCCAGAAGAAAATGCCCAAGAAATGATGGAGGAAGAAGAGGAAATACCAAAACCTAAATCTGTGGTTGCACCACCAGGTGCTCCTAAAAAAGAACATGTAAATGTAGTATTCATTGGGCATGTAGGTAAGTTACTCATAGCTATGATTGGGTACATAAAACAGAACATCTTTTTAATAAGTTGGAGATGTTTCATGAAACTGAACTGTGATTTGCTAGATTATTTAGCTGGCAGAAAGTTGTCAACAAATACTTCGTTCTCAAAGGGTGGCAGATGAACAATTCTGTAATGGCATGGAAGCTGGGAGAAAAGCTTTAGTATATTTTTATATAATGTGTAAATTAGCCTTTGATGATAGCTGAGCATATTATGATATCTTAATATCCTAGGGAATTTGCCTTTTTTACGTGTGAACTTAATTTATTAATTTTATTGTATTAACTTTACTGTGTAGTTGAATGTTGTGGGATATGAGAATTAGTAATAGGTTGCTGATTTAGCTACCCCCTAGCCCCCACCCATTTGATTTACTTAGATATTTAATCATCTAACCTATCCCCCAAATTCTGAGGAGAAAAATAATACAATTATGTGTCCTTCCCTCCCCCCCCCCCTTTATCTCTGCTTTCCCCTGAATATGATGATACACCCTTCTACTTTTTTAGTAGCAAGAACTCCTTTGAAATTTGTATAGGAACACTAATCTCTACTAAAAGTGAAAGGCAGACTACTTAAATGTAGTCTCAGCTCTTGGCTATTTTTGCTGTTCTCTAAGGCTCCCTTAGGGTTTTTTGTTTTTCCCTAAAGTAGGTTGTTGTTGTTTTTTAAAAAAAAAACACCATATTTTTATTGATTTCAGAGGTGAAGGGAGAAAGAGAGATAGAAACATCAATGATGAGAATCATTGATCGGCAGCCTCCTGTACACCCCCTACTGGGGATTGAGCCCACAACCTGGGCATATGTTCTGACGAGGAATCAAACTGTGACCTCCTGGTTCATAGGTACCAGTAGATGCTCAACCACTAAGCCATGCTGGCAGGGCTACCCTTAGGTAATTTATATTCAATTGCTGCCTGGCTCTTAGCTGGAGGTCAGGGAATACTCTGTTTAAAAATTCTTTCTTTTGTTCTTTATCAGTAAAGTAGTTCTAAATCATTATCAAGCTGTTAGGGGGACTTAGTAGCTCCTTTTTCCAATGGAGAAGGTAACTAACCAATAGATTCCTACAGTTTCTGTTGCTTTTGCACGATTTAATTATAAAGTATATGCTAAACTGTATCTTCATAGTTCTGTTATATGTATATACTGGTTGACTTTTTAAAAATTTTTTTATACCTATGCTTTGCATACATATTGTTGATGTTATTACTTTTAGATGCTGGCAAGTCAACCATTGGAGGACAAATAATGTAAGTATATTTTTTCTTATATAATAGAATTAACTCAATTGAATGAATTTTGGGAATTGTCAACTTTCATAAAATCATACGAAGGAGATTACCCCAAGTTAAGAAAATCTATATATAAAGAGCCACGGGCTGTCACATCTGAAATAACCGAATGGACGACCAAACGACTGAGCAGCAGGCTGTGTGGGGTGACCAGTCCGGCAGGGGGGTTAGTGAGGGACGACCAAACGACTGAACAGCAGGCTGTGTGGGGCAACCAGCCCGGCAGAGGGGGGCAATGAGGGGTGACCAGGCTGGCAGGGGTCACAGTTGGTGGCAACCAGGCTGGCAGGGGGGTGCCGTGAAGGGCGACCAAGCCGGCTGGGGGAAAGTTGGGTGACCAGGCTGGCGGGGTGGGGGGGCAGTTAGGGGCAACCATGCCAGCAGAGGGGGGCAGTTGGGGGCGACCAGCCTGGCATATGTGGGCAGTGAGGGGAGACCAAGCTGGAAGAGGGGGCATTTGGGGGCGACCAGGCCAGTGGGGGGTCAGTTGTGGGTGACCAGGCTGGCAGGGGAGCAGTTGGGGGCAACCAGGATGTCAGGGGGGCAGTTGGGGGCGATCAGGCAGTCAGGCAGATGAGCAGTTAGGAGCCAGAGGTTCTGGATTATGAAAGGGATATCCAACTGCCGGTTTAGGCCCGATCGCCAGGATCGGGCCTAAACTGGCAGTCAGACATGCCCCGAGGGGTCCCAGATTGGAGAGGGTGCAGGCTGGCCTGAGGGGGGGACCCCCCCCCACACACAAATTTTGTGCACTGGGCCTCTAGTTAATAATAAAATGGCATTACCTGTAGAGAAGACTGATATTAAGGAGTAATTTTTGCAATGTGATCATTAGTATTTTCTGATGGATTATAGGCCATCACTAAAATTCTTTCGTGATCACTGTCAGACTCTGATGTAACATGAATTAAATATACTTCTGAAAATTACCTTTTACATTTTTTATAAAAACTAATAAAGAACCAACCCTCACTTATAGGAAATTTTACTCTTTGAATATAATTTTCTTGGAAATAATAAAAACCAGCTCTTGAACCTGGTGCATAAAGAGAACTGGCGTTTTCTCATCATCAACTCCTTAAATTTATGTGGATTTAATCAAATATAAGGTAGTCTGGCTAACATGCTAAGATAATTTTTTATTATATTATGTAAGTTATTAAGGTATGAAGACACCATGGTTGGCCTTCAGGAACATATTCTAGTATTGAAAAATCTTTTAAATTCACAGGTCCTAAATATTTAATCCCTCTTAGATTAGACCCATTTTTTAAAGCTGTCATTAGAGGATCTAGATATCATCATCTTGTCTTGTTTAGTAATCTTAATTGATAATCTTTCCAATTCTCACTTTTGAAGATTCCCCAAAGACTCTAAAACAAGGATCCTCTTCTAAGGCTCTACGGATAATAGTGTTGGGCCCATTTGATGATGTTTTAGAAGAATGTATATTTTTTGGTTATGGGCTGTAATTTTCATTGGTATTTCACTGGGATTCTATACTTAAATGGTTAGAAACTTGCACTACAGATGACTGCACAGAGAACCCCATAGAGATGAAAGCTAGAACTGGAATTCCTAAGGAAGTATTTTAAAACTAGAGGCCCGGTGCACAAAATTCATGCACAGGTGGTGGGCCCTAGGTCTGACCGGTGATCAGGGCCTATTGGGGCTGTCTCGCCCAGTCCCAATTGGGGCTGGGTTGGCTGGGGCCTGTTGGCTGGGAAAGGGGACAGGGGGAGGGACCGCGGGAGATTGGCTGGCCGTGGGAGGTTGGCTGTGGGAGAGCACTGACCACCAAGGGGCAGCTCCTGCATTGAGCGCCTGCCCCCTGGTGGTCAGTGCACATCATAGTGACTGATCAACCAGTTGTTCTGGTCATCCGGTTTTAATGGTGGCTTAGTCTTTTATATACATAGATAATCTCACTTTGAGAAATAATATCTTTAAAGTATTAAAGTGTATTAGTAAGACTTAATTGCCTGGACAACACTGTTGGAATCATTTTATATAGCATTTACATTTGCTTTTTATTTTTTATTTTATTATTATTATTTTTTAATATATATATTTTATTGATTTTTTACAGAGAGGAAGAGAGAGGGATAGAGAGTTAGAAACATAGATGAGAGAGAAACATCGATCAGCTGCTTCTTGCACACCTCCTACTGGGGATGTGCCTGCAAGCAAGGTACATGCCCTTGGCTGGAATCGAACCTGGGACCTTTCAGTTGGCAGGCCGATGCTCTATCCACTGAGCCAAACCGGTCAGGGCTACATTTGCTTTTTAAAAGAAACTTTTATTGCTTTGGCCAGTGTGGCTTGGTTGGGTGTCATCCCATGCAGCAAAAGAGATTGCTGGTTTGATTTCTGGTCAGGTCACATGCCTGGGTTGTGGGCTGGATTCCTGGTAGTGTGCATGCAAGAGGCAACCGATGTTGAGCTCTCACCTAGATGTTTCTTTCTCTTCTCCCTTCCTCTCTCTCTCAAAATCAAACTATTCTAAATAAATAATAAATAAATATAATAAACTTTTATTATAAATTAATTTTAGACTTTACAGAAAGGTTGTAAAACAAGTACATACTTCCCATATACTTTTCACTTAGCCTACCCTAATGGAAACATCTTACATAACTGTAGTATAATCATTAAAACTAAAAAGCTAACATTGCTATAATACTACTAATTAGACTATAGATCTATTTGAATTTCACCAGTTTTTGCACTAATGTTTTTCTGTTCCTGAATTCCATTTTGTGTTTGTTTTGTCTCCTTTAACTTGCAACATTTCCTCAGTCTTGTCTTTCACCACCTTCATCATTTGAAGATTGCTATTCAGTTATTTTATAGGATACTAGAGGCCCGGTGCAGGAAATTCATGCACTCGCGGGAGGGGGCGTCCCTCAGCCTGGCCTGCGCCCTCTCGCAGTCTGGGAGCCCTGGGGGGATGTCTAACAAGGACCTAAGCCATCAGTCGGACATCCTTAGTGCTGCCGCGGAGGCTGGAGAGGCTCCTGCCACAGCCACTGTGCTCGCCAACTGTGGGCCTGGCTCAGGGCTTCTGGCTGAGCAGCGCTCCCCCTGTGGGAGCGCACTGACTACCAGGAGGCAGCTCCTGCATTGAGCATCTGCCCCCTGGTGGTCAGTGCATGCCATAGCGACCGATTGTTCCGCCGTTCAGTCGATTTGCATGTTAGCCATTTATTATATAGGACTAGGGGCCTGGTGCTTGAAATTCTTGCAAGAGTAGGCCTTCCTTCCTCTGGCTGCTGGCACCGGCTTCCCTCCAGCACCTGGGACCCAAGCTTCCCTTGCAGCCATGGCTTTGTCAGGTCTAATTAGCATATTATTCTTTTACTATAATAGATTCTTCAATTGGGGTAACTGATGTTTTTTACAATCACACTGAGGTTAGGCATTTTGGGCAAGAATATCATCAAAGACATGCTGTACTCTTAGGGCATCCAGTTGGGGTAAAAGATATCAATATTCAGTATGTTTTTTTTATTACTGGTGATATTTGCTAAAAATTACTTGGTTAAGGTGTTACCAGGATTCTCCACCATAAAGTTATGGTTTTTCCCCTTTATTTTGTGGGAGATAATTTGAGACTATGCAAATAACTTTTCTACTGAAAGTTTCCTGATTCAAGCATCCACCAGAGGTACCTTTACTTCATTATATTTAGAATTGAAATTCCTTTTGAAGTGATTTAAAGTTTTCCTAATTTCATTGAGTAATTTGTGTTTCTTTAAATGTTTTCAGGTATTTGACTGGAATGGTTGACAAAAGGACACTTGAGAAATATGAAAGAGAAGCTAAAGAGAAAAACAGAGAAACTTGGTATACTAAACTTTTATGATACTATAAATTACTTTTAAGGAAATGCTGCCCACTTAATGCTTTTGAAGTCTACTGAAATGGTGTCATAACAAAGGAAGTTTCTTTCCCCTCATACTACGTAGTCTAGATCATTTCCCGATCACTTCAAAACTTGCACAGAGAAAGTTTGGAAACATCCAAACATCCAATAATAAAAGGCTTATTGAATATATTCTAATTGGGCCATTTAATTGGGCCATTATCTAACCACTATAAAATTGCATTTAAAGAATTTATAGTAACCAGGAATAGAATATGTTACAGTGGAATTTGGGAAGAAAACAGGAAACATCATAGTACTTAGGACACGATCATTAACTATGTAAATAAACAATGGAAAGAAAAATAATTGAAGGAATTATTGACAATGATTCCATTGAGTGGTGAGAGAAAAGGTCAACTTTTTCAGTTTTCTAACCTTATCTTATTTTTTAAAAGTTAACAAGCTTATCTGAATGGGGCATTGGTGTGTTTTTTGTTGTTATATTGCTCTGTAAAGGGAAAATCTTAATGAGTATATACTATGAAATACAGATGATTAGGTAATCTAAATTAATGCCTTCTATTATGGATGATTTGAACTTAAATAAGTAATTTTTACATGGCAAATAATATTGAAATAATTTTAGCAAGTAACTATTGCTCCCAAGTGGCAGGTTAATGGCCTTCATGTTAAAAAGACATCCTTAGACAGCCATTATTCATATTATATTTTGTGACAGATGATTATAAAAATGAAATATAGAGGAACTTATTAACTCATGGTGATATTAGCATTGGTACTTAAAGTAGTCTTTCTGTGTATGTTTCAGCTGTTTCATAAATAATGTTTGCTTCTAGAATGGTTGACTGGATATATGTAAAATTTCCAAGTGTTGGAACCACATTAACATAAGTTTTACTCTCTTAATTTTCATTTCTGTCTAGTTCTATTACTGGTTTAAATGTATGATGGACATAAAGCTAGATGTCATCAATTACACCTTTAATGGTAGAAGAATATCTTAGAAATTTTCATGTTCTTATCAGTATTATTCTTATTTTAAAATTATTTCAGGTACTTGTCTTGGGCCTTAGACACAAATCAGGAAGAACGAGACAAGGGTAAAACAGTAGAAGTTGGTCGTGCCTATTTTGAAACAGAAAAGAAGCATTTCACAATTCTAGATGCCCCTGGCCACAAGAGTTTTGTCCCAAATATGATTGGTGGTGCTTCTCAAGCTGATTTGGCTGTACTGGTAAGAAAGACATTTCTAATTCACCTTAATATTTGTTAGCAACCCCACTTAAACTTTTTAAAAAATAGATTTTTATTGATTTCAGAGGGGAAGAGAGAGAGAAACATCAATGATGAGAGAGAATCATTGATTGACTGCCTCTTGCTCGCTCCACACTGGGGATCAAGCCCACAACCCAGGCATGTGCCCTGACTGGGAATCGAACCTTGGACCCTTCAGTCCGCAGGCCGACGCTCTATCCACTGAACCACACCAGTCGGGCCCCACTTAAATTTTTAAATATTTGAGTTTATCTGTAAAAGCTGGAATTTAGGTTGTGGTGAACTACAATATACACGGTCACAATTTTCACTTTTGTCTTACTGATCTGTGCAAGAAGTCTTTATAATTTAGTTTACTTATGAAAATATATTTCAACTTTTCTCTGCCATTGCTATTATCTATTATGTGTCAGAACTTAGTGTCCACTAAATGCCAAGCCTACAAATTAGGCAGTGAGTATGAATATGAAATGATCTATTTTTTTGAGGCCTTCCATCATTTTGCAATTTTTTTAAATCACTGTTCCAGCACTAAATCATATACATGTTTAATTTGTAACATACATAGAGGCATACTAGAATTTGGAAAATTGAGGATCGAAAGAAACATACTTAAATCTTAAAATCACTTAGACATTGTGATATTTGAAAGCATGTATATTATGACTAATTTTCTTCTATATTTTTGCAGAAAGCTTCTGATAAAACCGAAAGGAAAGACATTTTATTGCTAGAAGGGTATACCTGAATGTGTAAGAATAAACTATTTGATTTCTTGGAATAGGTAATCTCTGCCAGGAAAGGAGAGTTTGAAACTGGATTTGAAAAAGGAGGACAGACAAGAGAACATGCAATGTTGGCAAAGACAGCAGGTGTAAAACACTTAATTGTGCTCATTAATAAGATGGATGATCCCACAGTGAATTGGAGCAATGAGAGGTAAGCTTACATATCTTATAGACATGTTAGTAAAATAAAGGATGCTTTTGTTATTATGTTTTTCCCTGTGGTTTTTCTAAACTTCATTTTTAAAAATGAAACTAGAGTTCAATTGCTTTATATTATAATTGGATTACTTATAAATATTATAGATACGAAGAATGTAAAGAGAAACTAGTGCCATTTTTGAAAAAAGTTGGCTTCAATCCCAAAAAGGATATTCACTTTATGCCCTGCTCAGGACTGACTGGAGCAAATCTTAAAGAGCAATCAGATTTCTGTCCTTGGTACATGTAAGTAATTCTTTTTTTCCTTTAAAAGAGTTTATGTCTTAATAAGTAATTTAAGAAAATAGTGAATGTAACTTTGGCTTTAAAAATACCAGGAACTTTGCCCATTTTTAACTGGGTTGTCTTTTTGTGATTGAGTTGTAAGACTTCTTTGTGCATTGGGTACCCCAAGTCCCTTATCAAATACATGATGTGCAAATGTTTTCTCCCATTCTGTGGGAGATCTTTTCACCTTCTTGATGGCGTCCTTTGAAGCATAACAGGTTTTAATTTTGATTAAACTAGGTTATTTTTTCTTTTGCCAATTGTACATTTGGTGTCATACATAGGAAAACTGCCTAATCCAGTTAGGAAGAGTTAGAACCCTATTATTGACATTTAGGTGTGCATTTCACTTTAGGCTACTTTTTTTTATAAGGTGAACTCTTGATTATTATATAGCTTTGTAAGTTTTCAAATTGGGAAGGGTGAGTCTTTGAATTTTGTTATTTCCCCAAGATTGTTTGGTTATCTGGGTTCCTTGAATTTCCATATAAACATTGGGATCAGCTTGACAGTTTCTGCAAAAAAGGCAGCTGGGATTTAACAGGATTGAATTGAATCTGTAGATCAGTTTGGAGAGCATTGCCGTCTTGACAGTATTTTATGTGTCCTATAAAGTGTAGCTTTAAAGGGGAAATTATTTTATAGAATCTTCATTTCAGAGCTGGAAAAGTCCATAAAAATTAAGTAAAAGAGTGCAGTCATTATTTACAACATGTGGGCTATTTGCTATAAAATATTTTCTAAATCTCAAGTGTTAATGGGGAGGTTTTTCATATTATATTCAGCTATTTTCATATTACATTCAGCTATTTTATTTTTAATTTTCTGAGGAATAAATGAAATGAATTAAATAATAGGATTAATGAGACGAGTACATGGGTAGAATGAAAACATGATTATAACCATTTTTTTGTATAAAGATACAGTCATGTAACTTAATATTTTGATATTTATGTTGACTCTCTTTAATGGATATTGTTATGTTCTCAGTGGATTACCATTTATTCCATATCTGGATAATTTGCCAAACTTCAATAGATCAGTTGATGGACCAATCAGGCTGCCAATTGTGGATAAATACAAGGTACCCAAAATGTTCAAGAAATTGGGTTTTATGGGAGGTGAAATAGTTGTTTTGTGTTTTGTTTTAAATTATGAAAAAACTTTAATAACAACATAGATGTCTCTTTTAATGGCTGCATATTATTTTGTGGTATAGACCATGATTTATTCAACCAACTTAAATTATTTCATCTGTTTCCCAATGAGCCAATAATCTTTTAGAGAGAAACTCATACAAGTGAAATTGCTAGACTCAAAAGGATTTGCACATTAAAGTTTATGCATATTGGCAAATAACCTTTCAGAATACTGTGCTAATTTATATTGCCAGCAGCAGTATATGAGTGCTAGTTTAACTGGATGTTCTACTTTTAAAAAAAAAAGCATCATTATTTTTACTGCAATATCAGTGTAATGTTTTGCCCCTCCTCAAATACTTTATTCTTAAATCCTCACCTGAGGACTTGCTTTTATTGATTTTAGAGAGAGGAAAAGGGAAGGGGAAGGATGGAGGGGGAGGGAGGGAGGGAGGGAGGGGGGGAGAGAGAGAGAGAGAGAGAGAGAGAGAAAAATATCATTGTGAGAGTGAAATATTTATCAGTTGCCTCCTGCAGGTGCCCCGATGGGGGGTCGAACCTGAAACCTGGGTATGTGCCCTGGCCAGGAATTGAGCTCTTGACCTTTGTTTACAGGACTATGCTCCAACCCACTGAGCTACTTTGGCTAGGGCTCCATACTAGATTTCTTGGACAAGTATTGCTTTTCTTATTTTATAGATAAAGAAACAGGCTCAGAGATTGCAAGAACCTGAATTTGAACAAATAATTCAGATCTTCAAACAAAATTCTGTGCCCTCTCCTGTACCATGCTTTCTTTTTAAATCTTAGGCATACTTATTTATTGGTACTATAGTTGTTCACATGCTTATGAGGCAGGTATTATAGATTATTTGTTCTCTATCCTGTATTTAAGATTAATTCTAAGTATTATACCACTTGTTCTAATGATTTTTATTTTTATTTTATGAGTAAGCCCTGCAAGATTTCACATGGGGTTGCTGAACTGTTGTAGAGTGGTAATAAAAATTTGAAACTTTTTTTAAATTTTAAATTTCAACAGGATATGGGCACTGTGGTCCTGGGAAAGCTGGAATCAGGATCTATTAGTAAAGGCCAGCAGCTTGTGATGATGCCAAACAAGGTAAGAATTAATAATGTCCTTTCCCATTTAGCTTTTCTCTTGAAAATTTTAGCAAGAAGCCAGGACTTTTCAAAAGGTTAGGGATTTCCATGAAAATAAACTTAACTTTTAAAATCCAGAATTACATTTATTAATGTCAGGTATAAAACTTAAAAAAATATGTGGCGTTATTCATTGACAAATGGGGAGAGGCCAGTGTTAACACAGTGGTAGAGCTAAAAGCTGCACCAAGAGAACTTCAGCTCTTTTATTTTACAAGATGGAAGTGATCTGGAGTGATTAAGTGACTGCTTCCGTTAATACACTGGATTAGTAAGTGAGCCAAGGGTGGAAACTCAGGTTTAATCACAATACAGTTAGCTTTCTTTCTCTTTTTGTATGTGGTTACATTGGATACTATAACATAATATGTTTAAGCTCTGTTCCTAATTTTAAGAGTAAAGCATTTGTCTTTATCATAAACTAGAGGCCCAGTGCATGAAATTCGTGCATGGGTAGGGTGCCTAGCAGCTGCCGGCTGCCATCTGGGGCCTTCCTTTGTTCCGCACCACCCCCTGGTGGTCAGCGTACATCATAGCAAGCAAGCGATCGAATTCCCAAGGGGACACTTTGCATATTAGGCTTTTATATATATATAGGTAGTTGTCTTGACTCTTTCCTACTTATTGTGATTTCTTCATCATTCGAGAGGGTTTTATTAAAACATGCAATATTTCTATGAATTATTCCTTTCTGTTATTTGTGACTGCTCACTTAGTGATATTTATAGATGATATGTTACTAAGAAAGTTACCTGTTTTCCAGAGAGGGCTTCTCTTAAAACTCCAAAAATGTTGTTTAATGTAGGGAAACAGATCTGAATCATCAGAGATTTTGTTAGATTTAAATGAGAATTTTTTTACCATGCTCAATTCCAGGCACAGTGAATTAGAAAAGATGTCTGTTGTCAATGTAGTGTTTAAGTATAATTGACACCTTACAAATTATACTCTGGGGTTTCTTGATGCCTTAGGGATTGGGGATTAGAGTATTCCACCATAGTATTTTTATTCTAAAGTGTTTCTGCATTAAAGCCTACTTTTTCTGCAACTTGAAGTCAGTGACTAGTGAATGAAAATAATAGTCGATTTGAATTTGTGTAGAATAGTCATTAGAAATATAGTTGATCATGGGAAATGGAAGTGGGATTGGTGTTTGCCAGGGGTTGGGGAAGGGAGAATGGGGAGTGACTGCTTAATGGGTACAGTGTTTCCTTTTGGAGTGATGAAAAGTTTTGGAACTAGATAGTGGTTATGATTGTAGGACATTGTGTGAATGTATTACATGCCACTGAATTGTACAGTGTAAAATGATTTAAAAAGACAAATGTTATGTGGTGAGTATTTCACCACCACAGAAAGAAAAGTACAATTCACTATAGGCAAGGGCCTTAATATACTAGTTATAGACCAGGGGTGGGGAATGTCTGGCCTGCAAGCTTTGGTCTGGCCCTGCCAAGGCATTAGGGGAAAGTTAATTAAATGTTTGACCAAATATAGCAGGCTAATTTTTAAGTTGATAATTTTATATGGCCCGCAAATGATGTTATAAATATTCAAATGGCATTTGGCAGTAAAAAGGTTCCCCACCCCTGTTATAGACAGAGTGGTTTTTCTCTGTGTAAGCTGTCACTTTATACTAATTACTTACTGGGAAGGTGTAGCATATCTTATAGTTGGTTAAGTGAGCCTTGAAAACTCAGTTCACTTTTGTCCTCAATCTCTGTGGAACAGAGTTAAATATTTAAAAGATACAGATGTCATACTGCTTTACATTTGAAAATTAATGGGTAGGCAACCTATGGATTGGGAGAAAATAATTGCATATCCTAAATCTGATAAGAGGTTAATATGCAGAATATATAAAGAACTCCTACAACGCAACACAAAAAACAAGCCACCTGACTAAAAACACGAGCAAAAGAGCTTAATTTACATTTCTCCAAAGATGTACAAATAGCCAATGAGTACATGAAAAATGATCAATATCACTAATCATTAGGTAAGTGCAAATCAAAATCACAATCAGAAAATACTTCACACCCATCTGTATGGCCACTATAAAAAACAAACCAGAAAATAGCCGTGGCCAGGTAGCTCAGTTGGATGGAGGGTCACCCTGTACACCAAAAGGATGTAGATTCAATCCCTGGTCAGGGTGGGTATGGGAGGCAACTGATGTCCCTTTCCTTTCCTCTCTCTCAAAATAAAACATATCCTTGGGTGGGAATTTTAAAAAACCTTTTTTTAAAACCCAGAAAATAACAAATGTTGGCAATGGAAAAATTGGAACCTTTGTTGACTGTTGGTGGGAATGTAAAATTGTTCAGCTGCCATGGGAAACATAATGGTGTTTCCCCCCCAAAATTAAAAATAGAATAAAACCATATATATAATCTAGTAGTTTCACTTCTAGGTATGTAACCCCCCCCCCCCCCCAAATTAAAAACAGAGCCTCAAAGAGATATTTGTACACCCATGTTCATAACAGCATTGCTCACAGTTGCCAAAAGGTGGAAGCAACCCAGGTGTCTGGCAGATTAACAGATAATCAAAATGTACATACGTATAAGTGGATTATTATTCAACCACAGAAAAGGAAATTCTGACATATGCTATACAATATGGATGAACCTTGAGGACGTTATGCTAACTGAAATAAACCAGTCACAATGATTCCAGTTCTATGAGGTACCTAGAGTAGTCCTCAGATTTCTTAGAAGCAAAGTAGATGGTGGTTTCCAGGGCTTGTGGGGAGGGAATAATGGGGAATTGTTTAATGGTGTAGTTTCAATTTTGTAAGATGAAAAATTTTCAGAACTCAAGATTGGTTGTATACAGTATGTACTTAATACTATTGGACTGACAAAATGTTCAAGGGGATACATTTTATGTTCTGTATTTTACCACAGTATTTAAAAAGTATTTAAAAATTAATGGGTAAATTTAAAAATTGATCATTTTTTTCATTTGCTATTTACAAAATTATTCTAATGTACAGATGGATATTTAGACCATTTTTAGATTGCTGGTTTGTTAACTTCTGGTTCTTAAGGAGTCTATGGAAGCCTATGCTTCTAATGCCTGCATTACTTCTACTTCCTATGCTGGGCTGTAGCAGTAAAGTGAAGCAAAAGAAGTGCTGTTGGAGGATAAAAAACTATCTGTGTGAAGGAATTTCTGAATATTGCTTTGATATTTAAAAATTGGCTTTGAGTTTGTATGCAAAAAAGTTTGCGTTAACTGAATCTGCAAGTTTAGTGCAAAGTGGCTTTTCCCCCACTTCAGTGCAGTAATCTGAATGCTCATTTCTGATAATTTGAGATACCAAAAGGATATTGTATAAACTCCAGCTCATATGTTATTAGGAATGTGGACTCAAACATTTAAAATCATATCCTATCTAATAAAAGACAAAGATGCTAATTGACCATACCTTCGCTACTCCCATCAGCCAATCAGAGCGATATGCAAATTAACCGCCAACAGAGATGGCGGCTAATTTGCATACTGCAGGCAGGGCGGGCCAGCACGAGCAGCCAGCCAGGACCCCATGTGCGGCCCTGAGCGGCACAATCGGCCCGAGGAAGCCCTATTCTTGTAGGAATCTTTCTGCAACGGGCCTCTAGTCCTATCTAATAAAAGAGAAACATGGTAATTTGCCGTACATCCGCTACCCTTCCCATTGGCCTAATCAGGGCGATATGCAACTTAACTGCCAGCCAAGATGGCGGCCGGCAGCCATGCACTGAAGCGAACAGGGAGGCTTGCTTTGCTCCAGTGACGGCGGACTCCAATGTTCCCGCCTGACTTGCCGTCCTCTCAGCTGCAACTCTAAGCAACTATGTTGCAAATATAGAAGCTAAACAAAACCCCAGAAACCTGCGTTAGTCAGCCAGGCTTCAGCCAGCCGGACCACAACATTGTATCAAATACAGAAGGTAAACAAAGGCCAGAAACCTGCTTTCAGCAGCCCTCAGAGCTAAAGCTGGCCCAGAATAAAAAAGAAAAAGAAAAAAATGAGCAGTTGGGAGCTTCAGTCACCCGCCAGCCTGAAAACGGCCCTCAGCCCCTCAGCCAGACTGGCCAGGCACCCCAGTGGGGACCCCCACCCTGATCCAGGACACCCTTCAGGGTAAACCAGCCGGCCCCCACCCGTGCACCAGGCCTCTATTCTATATAGTAAAAGGGTAATATGCCTCCCAGCACCGGAATCAGCGGAGCCGTGAGGCCTCCCGGCACCGGGATCAGCGTGACGGGGGCAGCACCCAAACCCCCTGATCTCCCTGCAGCTCTGTGTGTGACAGAGCGGGGCCACAACCTCCCTATCCACCCTGCTCTGTTCATGACAGGGGAAGGAGCCTCAACCCCCCTGATCAGCCCTGCTCTGTGCCTGATAGGGGGGAGCTCCCCAACCCCCCTGATCGCCCTGCGTTTCTGTGTGTGACAGTGTGCAGCGCCCCATCCCCCTGATCGGCCCTGCTTCTGTGGGTGATAGAGGGCGGGCGCCCCAAACCCCCGCCCCCCCCCACGGGCCCTGCTCTATGTGTGACAAGGGGGCAGTGCCCCAACTCCCCTATCGGCCCTACTCTGTGAGTGACAGGGGGGAGCTCCTCAACCCCCTGATCGGCTCTGCTCTGTGCATGACAGTGGGGAGCTCCTCAACCCCCTGATCGGCCCTGCTCTGTGTGTGACAGGGTACGGAGCCCCAACCCCCCTGATGGGCCCTGCTCTGTGCGTGACGTGGTGATGCCGCAACTTCCCTATCGACCCTGCCTTGAGTGTGACAGGGGGCGGTGCCCCAACCCCCCAATCGGCTGTACCCTGAGCATGATTAGGGGTGGCATCGCAACCTGATCTGCCCTGCTCTGTGCATGACGGGGGCAGCGCCCCAACTCCCCAATCGGCCCTGCTCTGAGCCCGACCAGGGGCTGCACCTAGGGATTGGGGCCTGCCCTCTGCCACCCGGGAGCAGGCCTAAGCCAGCAGGTGATTATCTCCTGAGGGGTCCCAGACTGCGAGAGGGCACAGGACGGGCTGAGGGACCCCCTCTCCCCCCCCCGCCCCCCAGTGCACAAATTTTTGTGCACCGGGCCTCTAGTACTGTATAATTGGTAAACACATTGCAGGCTTACCTCCAAAACTTGTTGAACTGATAAGACAGGGTATCACACCTCAGTCAAGACAAGGGGCATCTATGAAGACAGTTGTAGATACCCTTTACTTAGAAATATTAACCACTTATCCCTATCAAATTGCTTAAATATAGCCTAAACTCACTCCTTGCACAGCTACATGTTGAATCTCTAGAGAATATGGAAATGTTTAGTTATCTTTAATACCTTTCATAAACTAAGAGAAATTGTTGGTCTCAATCTTAATTTTTGAGTAATTACGGTGAACAGTAATAATTCCTTGGGGGGAGTATAAAGGAAAGGCTTCCCAGAGGGGATAGAGCAGCGGTTCTCAACCTGTGGGCCGAACGACCCTTTTACAGGGGTCGCCTAAGACCATCAGAAAACACGTATATAATTACACTATGGGCCCAGTGCACGAATTCGTGCACCTTGAAAGGAACTGTGAGCTGTGAGGCTGCGATGGGCACAGGGGTGGTTCTTGGCCCATCCTTCATGCCCCTGCTGGCCCCTCCTGCTGTGGCCTCTGGTCCTCTCTCTGCTGGCAGCCCCACTCCCGTTGCTGCCAATTCCATGCACTGATGGCGCCGACCCTGCCTGCACCCACTCATGGCGCAGAGCAACTGGGGCCAGCATCAGCAGTGGGTGCAAGCGAGGCTGGCGCCGTCAGCAGGTGTGAGCGGTGACTGCTGCTCTGATCGCCCCTCAGAAGCAGGGGGAGGTTGAGAATCCCTGAGGGGTGATCGGGCCGGCGCCGCCCTTTGCACCCACTGACGGTGCTGAACAATTGGGGCTGGCACCAGGTGCCAGCAGTGGGTGCGAGTGGTGGCTCCAGTGCCGGCAGTGGATGAAGTGCAGGACAGGACTTGTGCACAGGAGCAAAGAATTTTAGTAACCACCAGAGGCTCGCCCTGATGACAGTGATTGGCACCCCGTCTTGGACTGGCACTCCCACTCACCTGCTTTACCATCTGGCCACAAACGACGCCCACTATGTCCTGCTCTTGCCCCCTGGTGATCAGTGCACATCATAGCAACCCGTTGTTCATTTGTTCTCCCGTTCAGTCTATTTGCTTATTAGCCTTTTATTATATAGGATATTGTTTTTGTGATTAATCACTATGCTTTAATTATGTTCAATTTGTAACAATGAAATTGGGGGTCACCACAACATAAGGAACTGTATTAAAGGGTCGCGGCATTAAGAAGGTTGAGAACCACTGGGAAAGAGTGTGCTGCTCTGTTTTTAAACTTTGACTGAGATTACCAAGTGGATTAAGTTAATCTTACACTAGCTCTATTGTGTTTAGCCATACAAGGCCATAAGGGATTGTTATGTTGGGTTATTAGGGCAAAAAAATAGTGAACAATAGTTTGTACATGGTAGAACTGCTAAGATCTACCCCTTTATCCTGCTGTTACTACAAAGAACTTAGTTAACAAATATGGCTCTATTTCACTTAGGATGAATTTCAGTAGAACAGGTATCATTAAGATATAAGCGACCTCTTGGGAAAGAATATCATGCGGAAGAGGGGTAAAGGTACTAGAGCTTAGCAAGTGACTGTAGCATTCTGGTATGGAATATATTGATCTGCATTTTTCACGGGTAAAGGTACTAGAGCTTAGCAAGTGACTGTAGCATTCTGGTATGGAATATATTGATCTGCATTTTTCACTGTTCATTTACTATCATGAGATAATTCATTTTGTCTTGAAGGCTATTTTATTTGGTTTTCTGGTATATATTTTTGAAAATATTTTTGTTCCCATTTTGATTTTAGAGAGAGGAAGGGAGGAGGGAAAGAGAGGGAGAGAAACACTGATGTGAGAGAAAAATACTGATTGGTTGCTTCCCGCCTACACCCAACCAACCTGCTACCTGGCACATGCTCTGACTGGGAATCAAACCAGTGACCTTTTGGTGCATGGGTTGATGCTCAACCAATTGAGCCACACCAACTCGGGCAGTTTTCTGGTTGATGTTTTAAAAATCTGACTTATCTCAAAGGGCACAAATGGAAATACTTGTGGGTATTACTTTTAACATTTCCCCATCTATATATCTTTTTTAAATTTGTGCAGCTATCACCATTAATTCCAGAATACTTTATCACCCCAGAAGGAAAACCTATAATCATTAGTATGCTTATTTTAAATCCTCTCCCCTTTCTCACCCTCCAAATCCTCTCCCATCTTGCAACCATCAAAATGTTATCTAAAAAGTATACTCTTGCCCTCGCCATATTTGCTAAGTGGTTAGAGCATTGGCCTGCCCACAAAAGGGTTGTGGGTTTGGTTCCCAGTCAAGGGCATGTACCTGAGTTGCTGGTTTGCTCCCTGGTCCTGGTCGGCAGCCCGTGTGGGAGGCAACCAATTGAGGTGTCTCTCTCACATTGGCATTTCTCTTTCTCTCCTTATCCCCTCCCTTCCACTCTCTGAAAAGCAATGGAAAAAAATACCCTCATGTGAGGATTAAAAAAAAAAAGTACTCTTCAGGTATTTGGGGATTGATAAGTAATGGAATATATGTCAGTTAAATCCTAAATTCCACAATAAAAATTATATCCATAAAATTAAAATCCATGTTCGATATTATATTTTTATTGTTGAGTATTACAGATGTCCCCTTCCACCCTTTTCCCCTGCCCAATCCCACCCCACCCCAGACCTTCACCATCCTATCTGTGTCCATGGGTAATGCATATCTATCTATATAAAAGCCTAAGCAACTGGACAACCAGCCGACCAGCTGGTAGCTATGACATGCACTGACCACCAGGGGGTAGACGCTCAATGCAGGAGCTGCCCCCTGGTGGTCAGAGCGCTTCCACAGCGGAAGTGCAGCTCAGCTGACAGATGGGCGCCAGACACCGGGCTCATGGCTGGTGAGGGCTCATGACTGGCGAGTGCAGCTGTGGTTGTGCGAGTCTCTCCTGCCTCCACAAGTCTCTCCTCCCTCTACGGCAATGCTACCGAAAGGCAGGCACAACGGGGCTGGGCTGAGCAGGAGTGGCGCGGTGCCCGGCCTGGGCTTGGGCTCCTCCCTGGCTGCCTGCTGCTTCTCGAACTACTACATCCCCCGAGGGCTCTCAGATTGTGAGAGGGCCCAGGCCAGGCTGAGGGACCCCACTGGTACATGAATCTGTGCATCCACCAGGCCTCTAGTATGCATATAAGTTCTTTGGTTCATCTCTTCCCACTGCCCCCCTTCTCTCTGAGATTCATCAGTCTGTTCCATGTTTCCATGCCTCTGGTTCTATTTTACTCATCAGTTTATTGTTCATTAGATTCCTTGTTTATTTTGATTTTTAAGATTCAATTATTGATACATATTTATTGCCATTTTATTGTTCATATTTTTTTATCTTCTTTTTCCCCTTCTTCCCCTTAAAGAATACCATTCAACATTTCATGTAATAATGGTTTGGTGGTGATGAACTCCTTTCACTTTTTCTTGTCTGTGAAGCTCTTTATCTGACTTTTCAATTCTAAACGATACCTTTGCTGGGATGTTTTTTGGTATGGGCCTCATTGGGTTTATCTTGTTTGGGACTCTACTTCCTGACCTATTTCTTTCATAAGGTAGGGGAAGTTTTCTGTCATTATTTCTTCAAATAGATTTTCAATTTCTTGTTCCTCCTCTTCTCTTTCTGGCACCCCCTGATGCATATGTTGGTATGCTTGAAGTTGTCCCAGAGGCTTTTTACACTATCTTCTTATTTTTGGATATTTTTTTCTTTTTGTTTTTCTGATTGGGTGTGTTTTGCTTCCTCATATTCCAAGTCACTGATCTGATTCTTGGCATCCTCTACTCCAGGGGTCCTCAAACTACGGCCCGCGGGCCACATGCAAATACAAATATTGTATTTGTTCCCATTTTGTTTTTTTACTTCAAAATAAGATATGTGCAGTGTGCATAGGAATTTGTTCATAGTTTTTTTTTTTTAACTATAGTCCGGCCCTCCAACGGTCTGAGGGACAGTGAACTGGCCCGTTTAAAAAGTTTGAGGACCCCTGCTCTACTCTGTTGATTCACTATAAATTTTTCATTTCAGTTAGTATATCCATCATTTCTGACTGGTCCCTTCTCACTAAGTTCCTTGAAGCTCTCATTAATTTACTTGAGCATCTTTATAATCATTGTTTTGAACTCTCTATCTAGTAGTTTGCTTCCATTTCATTTAGTTCTTTTTCTGGAATTTTCTTCTGTTCTTTCGTTTGTGACATGTTTCTTTGTCTCTGCATTTTGGCTGCTTCCCTGTGTTTGTTTCTGTGTATTAGGTAGAGCTGCTATGTCTCCTAGAATTGATAGAGTGGCCTTGTGTAGTAGATGTTCTGTAGAGCCCAGTGACTCAGCCTCCCCAGTCACCTGAGCAGGGCATGCTAGGTATGCTCCTATGTGAGCTGTGTGCACCGTCCTGTGTAGTTGAGCCTTGATGGATGTTAGTGTCTTTGGGAGGTATTGACCCCCTGGCCAATTGGATGTGAGAACCAGCTGTGACTACAGAGGAAGTGCAGGAGACACCCCTATGGAACAGTACTTGCTTCAGTGGGGCTTTGGTGCTCACTGAGTTTGCCCCTTGAGTGTGTCGCTGGTGGATGTGGTAAAGTTGTAATCTGGAGTGATCTGAAGATGTCCACCAGGTGCACAGGCGAAGGGGCCGCCCCGGACGTGCAAATGGGTAACAGATAATTTTAATTGGCAGTTGTCCTTCGGCGTATGATTTTTATTAAAGTTCAGGTCATACAAATGTAATAAGTATTTTGGATAATCAGCAAGCACAGAAAAATGCAACAACTCAATAAACAGGTTGTTTTATGGTCTGCAATGCAATGAGTGAATGTGTCAGAAAACCTCCAATCTCGGTTTCTTTTTAAGCACAACGTGGAAGTTCTTGGAATCCTTTCTGATGATGTAGAAACTGATTCTGTAGCCCCAGGTGAAAACCTCAAAATCAGACTGAAAGGAATTGAAGAAGAGGAGATTCTTCCAGGATTTATACTTTGTGATCCTAATAATCTTTGTCATTCTGGACGCACATTTGATGCCCAGGTAAACCAGTTACTATAGTTATCTCAGTGATGTTTACTGTTCAAATGAAATTTAAATGTCCTTTGTTCGGGTTATTGATGACATGTCATCGTGTGTAGAAGGGGAATTGAAATAGAATAAATCGTGTGTGTGTCACAACAGCCATAAGGTATCTTACAACATAAGGTCTTCTTACTGGTTAGATAGTATTCTTTGTAAATTCCTTTTTTTCTAATCTGTTTATATCATTACTCAGTGTCTTTCACTTTAAATAGAGCAAGTTGCCTTGGAAGTCATGGTTTGTCTGCTCCGTTAGCGCAAATTACTCTCCAAACAGAAAAACATGCCCAAATTTTTCTTATTAGTAACCTGACCCTCCCCAGGACAGTGACAGAATAAATTGGTGTAGCTCACAGAATTTTTCAGTTCTTTTACAAAGTATAATAACTAATCAAATTAAATTCTGATGCCAGATGCAAGGTTGTTTACTTTTACTGGACCTTAGATATTGAGAAATGGATAAAACTATGATGTTCACATCTGGGGGTGGAGGGAACCCAGTAGCATGTGAGCAGTAATGATTCCTTAGGGGAGGTATAAGGGAAAGGTTTCCACTAGGGGAAAGAGTCTGCCTGCTGTTTTGCAAGTTTGGGCACTTGCCAAGAAGATCAGTAGGTTAAGGATATCAGAGTTCATTCTTTGAGGTCAAGTGACCTGACCTATCACTTCTAACACAAAAATAACTTTTAAGATGGTAAGTTATATATTCTTGTGATACTATATACACTTTAGCACATTCAATTATTTTTTTGCCCTGGGTATAAAGATGTGAATTTTCTTTTTGTTTGACAGATAGTGATTATAGAGCACAAATCCATCATCTGCCCAGGTTATAATGCGGTGCTGCATATTCATACCTGTATTGAGGAAGTTGAAATAACAGTGAGTATTAAGATAATTGGGGGTTTTGTTTGTGTGTCTTAAGGCCATTTCATCCTAATAATTTCTTAACAACAGTAGTGATGTACTCTTATTTGCATGTCTATTCTTAAAGATTTTTTTATTTGGCATTATTCTGATGTCTTTTCATCCTTTTATCTTGGATAGGCCTTAATTTGCTTGGTAGACAAAAAATCAGGAGAAAAAAGTAAGACTCGACCCCGTTTTGTGAAACAAGATCAAGTATGCATTGCTCGCTTAAGGACAGCAGGAACCATCTGCCTTGAGACCTTTAAAGACTTCCCTCAGATGGGTCGATTTACTTTGAGAGATGAGGGTAAGCCTTTAAATTGATGTGTAGAAGTATGTCTAAAATAGACTTTTCACCCGAGTACAGTTCATAGAGAACCTGGGTGCATGTTTTATGAGTTAAATGAATTGGACAACAGGTAAAATTAGCTATGCATTTTAGCAGTAATGCTCTAGAACAGCAGTTCTCAACCTGGGGGTCAAACGACCCTTTCACAGGGGCCGCCTAAGACCATCAGAAAACACATATATAATTACATATTGTTTTTGTGATTAATCACTATGCTTGAATTATGTTCAATTTGTAACAATGAAATTGGGGGTCACCACAACATGAGGAACTGTATTAAAGGGTCGCGGCATTAGGAAGGTTGAGAACCACTACTCTAGAAGAATTTTGATATTTTGCCAGTAGTGAGTTTTAAGAGCCATTTATTTACTATAAGCAAGACATTTCTGTGATGTAATCCTTTATAATATATGTGATTAAAACCCATCTTGCCCTTTTAAGATTTTGCAAGGTGAGCTTGAGGTACATATCTTGTCATTTTGTGATCAGAGGAAATCATTTAAAAATCAAATATAATACATTTACTGCACTGATACGAGGGTGGGAATAAAAGGGATATATAGATTGATTGCCTTTTAACACTTGTTTTTTAGAGGGTTAATATTCATGCTCTTTTTTGAGTTAATCTGAAGAGCTATAATTTTTGTTTTGTGGCCATGAAATTCTTTGGTATCATGAAAACAAAATGATTTTTACTAAACATTTCTCTACAGATTAACTTAGATAACTATTTTAAGATTGGAAAATTTATATAAAACTTTGGTTCCATTGAAATATAGAATACAATTGTATGTTCTAATTCCATTCAGCAAAAAATTGACTATATTGCAAGTCAAAAACTGTGCTTAGCACTGGAAATATAATGATAAATATGGTTGTTGCACCTTAGTTCTAGTTCAGGGAAATCTTTATAAAGACACTATAGAGTTCTTAAAATTTTTTATTTTAAAAATCTGCTTGGTGTTTGTGAAATTCACTGATTACTGGGTTGTCCTATTAATATTACAAAATTAGCCCAACTGGCCTGTGGCTCAGCGGTTGAGTGTCACCTATGAGCCAGGAGGTCACGGTTCGATTCCCAGACAGAGCACATGACCGGGTTGTGGGCTAGATCCCCAGTGTGGGCAGTGAAGGAGGCAGCCAGTCAATAATTCTCTCTCATCATTGATGTTTCTATCTCTTTCTTCCTCTCCCTCTTAAAACAATAAAAATATATTTAAATAAATATATATATCAAAATTACAGAGGAAATTAACGTAGCATGAATTTTTAACCCCCAATAATTATTTTTTCCTAAATGTAGTGGAACCTCGTTTATCGAATTTCATTCCAAAAGGCTGCTCAAGAAGTGATTTGTTCGAAAACTGAATCGTTTTTCCCCATTAGAAATTATGTAAATTGAATTAATTCATTCCAAACCCCCAAATGATTCTGTTTCAACTTTTCTTATATACAGTACATGCTTAATGTACTGTTTAATTTATAAATAAATACTACTTTTCTTAAATTTATCAAACCACCCCCTACTAGCCTTAAAGGAATTTTTTTCTGTATCATTGCCTCCGAAATGCTATCACCAGCTAACTGCTTTTCCTTTATCCAAATTTGATTGCTGTTTGTGAGCACTTTCAGACCCTTGGCAACATTAGCACTCTTTTTTAAAAAAAATTTTTTTTATTGATTTCAGAGAGGAAGGGAGAGGGAGAGGGAGAGATAGAAACATTAATGATGAGAATCATTGATCACTGCCTCCTGCATGGCCCCCACTGGGGATTGAGCCTGCAATCCTGGCATATGCCCTTGACCGCAGTCAAACCTGGGCCGGGGCAGTGGTCGGCAAACCGCGGCTTTCGAGCCACATGCGGCTCTTTGGCCCCTTGAGTGTGGCTCTTCCATAAAATACCACACGGGGGCGCGCACAGTGCGATTGAAACTTCGTGGCCCATGCACAGAAGTTGGTTTTCAGCCTGGGCGAGTCTATTTTGAAGAAGTGGCGTTAGAAGAAGTGGGGGGTGTCGGTCGATCGGGTGACGGGAGACGCAGCGTGGGGGAGGTACATTGTTTTGAGGTACGTTCGCCGAGGTCGACCCCTCCCAACTCTCCCATCCACACTAGTCTATCTGAAACAAGTATACAAGACAAGTATGGATGGGAGAGTTGGAAGGGGTCGACCTCGGCGAACGTACCTCAATCAGATTGAGGACGTTTTTAGCAAAGGCCAGCTTAGGAGTACCCTAATTAAGTTAATAACAATGTACCTACCTGTATAGTTTAAGTTTAAAAAATTTGGCTCTCAAAAGAAATTTCAGTCGTTGTACTGTTGATATTTGGCTCTGTTGACTAATGAGTTTGCCGACCACTGGGCTAGGGCAACATTAGCATCCTGTCCTTTGCTTGTTGTCTGAGACCCTTTTTGTCATGCTGAAGTATCAGCATGAAAGGATTGTCAGGTGAAAAACCCAGACATTTCTTTTTCTGTGAACATCTTGGTCAAGAACCAAATTGTTCAAGATGGGAGACCTTCGAGAAATGAGGTTTCACTGTAGTAGGCTGATTTTTAGTTTTTTTCCCCCCATAAGACGGAGAGCCCCTTAACATCTTTGAGATAATTCATACTATGAAATAGACCTGTTTTAAGTGTACAATGCAATGAATTTTAATATCTTTACAGAGTTGTGCAGTCATCACATTCTAATTTTAGAATGTTTATTATAGCTAAAAAGAAGCCCTTATACCTATTTACAGTTATCTCCTACTCCTACCCCCAGACCTAGGCAATCACAGCATTTTTTTCTATTTGCCTTATTGGATAAGCCATATAAATAGAACATAAAATTTGTGGTCTTTAGTGTCTAGTTTATTCCACTCAGTATGGTGTGTGTGTTTTTAAAAATCTTCATTGGAGGGTGGCTTTTTAAAAAATTATTTTTAGGGAGAGGAAGGAGAAAAAGGGAAATATCAATTTTAGAGAGACATCGATCAGTTGCCTCCCGTATATGTCCAATAGAACCTGCAACCTAGATATGTGCTGCCCTGACCAGGAGTCAAAACCACAACCTTTTGGTGTACGGGTTGACGCTCCAACCAACTGAGCCACCAGGCCAGGGCCACTCAGTATGTTTTTTGAGATTCAACCATGTTATATATCATGTATTGTATATAAATCATTCCTTTTTGTTGCCAAATAGTATTCAAGTGTACTAATATTCCACATTTTACTTTTTCTAAGAGATTTTTTTTTAATCCTCACTGGAAGATACTTTTCCATTGATTTTTAGAGAGAGGGAAAGACAGAGAGAAATATTGATGTGAGAGAAACATATTGATTGGTTGCCTCCTGCATGTGTTCTGACCAGGGCCCCTGGGCCAGGGAGGAGCCTGCAATCAAGGTACATGCCCTTGACCAGAATCAAACTTGGGACCCTTAGGTGTGCAGGCTGACACTCTATCCACTGAACCAAACCAGGTAGGGTAAGAGATTTCTTATATAGGAAATCATGTCTTTTTTTCAGCCTCTCTCCCTCTCCCCCTCAAAAGATCCACTTATTAAGACTTCTTAATCAGAAATCATGTCTTTGTTGTCAGCAAGACGCTTTTTGTCATGCTGAGGTATCAGCATGAAAGGGTTGTCAGATCCAAAACTGAAGTTAATACTTCACATTGTAAAAATTAAGATTTAAATTAATAACCTTTAAATACCTTAGATGGCTTTGCTGTTAACTACTGAAAAAGTTTTTTTGTTTTTGTTTTATTTTCAGGTAAGACCATTGCAATTGGAAAAGTTCTGAAACTGGTTCCAGAGAAAGACTAAGCATTTTCTTGATGACCCTGCACAATACTGTGAGGAAAATTGACTGCAAAAGCCTACTTCACACCGCCTTCTCATATTTTCTGCCCATTGACAAACCTCTCCCCATATTTTGCAAGACAAAATTCACAGCAAAAGTCCACATTATGTCAGCTTTCTCATATTGAGAGCTCTGCTATGCCACTGTTGAATTTTTCCCAATATTTTTTTCTTCCCCTCTCAAACTGCTTCCTTGGACAGATTTGGCAATAGCTTTGTAAGTGATGTGGACATAATTGCCTACAATAATGAAAACCTATAGAAATTTTTTAATTTTTCATTTTCCCCTTAGGCATACATAGTCTTTTTCCCCCCAGGCAGATCATTCTGAGTGTGCGAGTGTGTGTGCACATGTTACGAAGACAACTACCATGTTAATAAAATATTCAATTTGAAACCCTTTTCGGTATT
The DNA here is from genome assembly GCF_000147115.1 of Myotis lucifugus. Taxonomy (NCBI): domain Eukaryota; kingdom Metazoa; phylum Chordata; class Mammalia; order Chiroptera; family Vespertilionidae; genus Myotis; species Myotis lucifugus. Next base: position 2,340,975 of record NW_005871224.1, on the reverse strand, counting down.
TGAATTGCTTTTGAATAATGTTTTTTATCTGGATATAACATTGTTGCATTAGCTTTTTAACGTTACCAAGTAATTGAATGCATTTTATTACTTGGACTTTTCTAAACTCTTTCCCTATCCACTACTTTAAATGAGGCATTTACAAACAGTATTCAAGTTTGTATTAAAGGAAAGAATTAGTTTGACCTCTTTTTGATGGTAATGCATACATATAATTAAATACCTTTCTGTAACTGTGACACTGCTTTATTAGATCTATCAGTTATTTTTGGTCAATTTATATTTTAACATTATTTCTTAAACACAGTAAATTGTTTTAAAATAAAAGCATACTGTAGTTTTTATAAGAAAGCATAATTGTACCCCTACAATAAATTCCATTACCATGTTCAATTAGTGGAATTTACAATAAAGAAAGCATGGTGAGACCTGGCAAAAATGCCTCCTTTAGAATTTATAAGAGCTGCATGCATCTAGTAAGAAGATTATCAATTGGAAGTGCCAGATCTACAAAGTACTCATTTTACTATTTGTATCACTAATTTTAAATGTTTGGGTGTTCCTTGCTGGTTAACGATAAATCTCATCCAGCAACTAAATGAACGCATTCTTAGGAACCATCAGAATTTGCACAGATTACAGTTAACAGTGATAAGTAGAATCAAGCACAGTATAAGCTTTTTTCAACTATTTGAAATTGTTTTCTTAAATATAAAGCTGAAATTTGTTAAACTATGATTTGGATGAACCACAGTGTAGCATTGTGGTGGTTTTTAGATTGAAGGATGACTTTCTGCTACAACTCATGACTTTGACATTTTTAATGAGAATAAATGGGAAATGGAAAAGAATTTCTGTTTATTGGAAGTCCCCTTGATTTTGAGTGTTGCCATTTATTGAAGACTTGGCCTTTTTTAGATTATAATTTATCTCTAAATAAGATACACTGTAATTATTTATTTAATGCATTAATTTAATTCCCTGAAGTCTTCCTTAGAAAAGAAAAGCCTAGTCAAGCTGTAATTCCAATCACAAAACCTGAAACTTAATTTAACTCTTGTTTTCTTAACTATAGAAATCCCATTCATCTCATGAATGGGCTATATTTTATGAACAGGGCTACATTATTCTCTTGCAGCTTCCTGTAACTATACTCATGGCTATTAAATTGCATGAATTTTAATTCTATTATGTCTGCACATCTCTGGGCTTTTATTTTTCTGGGAAATATGGGAATTTTAATCAGTACATAATAACTTTTTGTACTTCCAAGTTAATAACAGAATAGTAGTAATTGCTTGGATTTTAATGAATCTTTAAAAACTCAAGAGTTGTTAAAATTACTTCTAAAGATAGAGTTCCATTTTTAAATTGAACACATTTTAAAAACCAGTTATGCTTGCTATTAAGACATTTACATTTTTAGAATATTATGTGCATGTTGCCAACACTCTTAAGTAAAACATGGCTATCAACTGTGAAGGGCCTACATCTAAAATGTAATTATGGAAGAAAAACTTCATGAATTCTTGCACATTTGTGCAAATAATTATTTAACAATAATCTCATTGTTAAATTAACCAACACCATATGCTTTATGAGCTTTGACATTTTTTAGAGAAGTATTCTTAAAGTTGCTGCATTTTAAATTAATTACAATGGATAGTTATTTGGATGGGGAAATAAATGCCTGAAATAAACTGGCAGTGTGTGGTGATGTTGGACCTTTAAAAAGCAATACAGATTCCTATGCTGTCATTTTGTCTTCTGCAAGTGCAGGTTTGTTTATATGGTTGACAATGCAAAAATAGAGGACAATTGGCAGCAGATTTGGGATATTACAGACCTAAACATTTCATCTTTAGCATAAATGTGTTAGAACAATTGTCTTTGCATCTTTTTACATTACTGATGTTGTTTATACAACTTTCATGCTAGATTATTTAATTATAGTTTTTTAAAATTAATTAACTGAATTTAAGAAGAAAGATACCATTGAAATAAATGTCTAAGTAATTGCTATTCTAAACCCTTATTTCTTACTGTGGGGGGCTGGTATAGTATCTATTCCTTGCTTTTCATTTGCAAAAAAAGGATTTGCCCAGTGAAAAATCTATGTAAAATCAAAAGAGTTGAACTGAGTATGTACTGCCATGAACTTAATGTAAACAAATAGTAAAGTTGTTGAATTAAGCCCATGTACATTTGTTTGTTTGAATTGAAAGTCTTGATATATGTGATAATTGAATGTAAAAACTTTGTAAATTGTAAAAAAGTCCAGGTTGTTCACTGTAACGAGGCAATTAATACTTGTCTGCTAGTTATATAGAGTACAAGAACTGCTTTACAATATGGGATGTACTTTGAGCGTGATGCCATCCTATCAGCTGAGTGCTGCAGATATTTTGGGTCATAGTTTCAACAAGATGCAGTTTTGTAATCCAAGAAAAAGGTGAACCTATGGTCAAAAACTGCTTCCATGATGAACTTTTGAAAAAAGTCAGCTAAACTCCCTGGCAATCTTCAGGAACACTATTTATGACTAATTACTCCGTGATCTTTGATGACTAGTCCACATGACAGCACTATAGCACCTTTCATCATTGGCATGGACTTCCTCATTGACTGCTGCTTCATGGATGGTAGCTTCATTGCTTTGGGTAGGGATTTAAGGTAGTCAAGGGACAAATACACAGTTTTTATTACAGCTCTTAACATCAGGCAACTATCAACCTTTAAAATCTTTGTGAAAATTCTGGTTCCAGCACTATAGCTCTGATTGTAGGTTAAGTGTTATATTCAGTGTTGGCCTACCTTATCAGAATAAACTGTGCTATCAATCCTCTCACAGACATATGTAAGGTAGATAGCAATCAATAGGATTTAGGGGACGATTTTCTGTCTCCAAATAATACAGCTTTTATTTCCTCCAGCAAATTTCTCAGTGATTCTAGCAGATAGCATCTAATACATTCATGATCTTGTTTCTTTCTTTAGAGATCGTGCCATGGCATCAACTTGTTAAATAAATGTAATTACATAGCACAACTCAAAAGACTAGATTTAAATTTAGCAGCCAGTTGGTGATATTAGATTTGATAGTAAATGGAACAGAAGTGTTCTTATATTCCTGTAGTAGTTCAGTGGACCCCATTTGAACCAATTTACTGTTGGAATTCAGACAGGGTAGATTTGGTTCAACTTGTAATGGTTTTGGCTCTAAGATATTCTTGATTTTCAATATCCTAGAACATATTAAGTCTTCCCTTCAATAAATACACTTTCACATACCTCTAATCCTATGCTTCCTTGAAACAGTAATATGCTAGCAAGTTGTTTACTAAGGAATGTTATAAGGGCCCTGGAGGAAATGGTGATTAAAACCTTTATGTTCTCCAACTTAAGGGAAAAGCAGAGGCACCATGTCTGATTAGGCAGAAAATTACACAGAATTTCTTAAGCAACTCTTGGGATGGCAATTGCCTTTTCTGCCTTGTCACACATGCCACTGTGCCATTTAAAAATTAACGTGGAAACCTCAGGTTTGTCCCCTCTGCCAGGCACATTAGCTTAGTGCTTCAGATGTCAGCCCAAGTCCCTGCTACCTCCTTTCCTGCTGCCCTGGAAGAGTATTTGTGCTGGAGCTGGAACTCCTGCATTCATTCCTCAGGTGATCATCCACATGAATTAGGTGAAACAGGTCTGAGCTTTGAAGGTCTGCATTTTAAGAACTCGCAGTGGGCTCGCAGAAATAGACACATCTTAGCTAGTTTCTTCTGTTCTAAAGGAAATGTGGATCTCTTTCAGGCCAAGGTTTAGAATCTAGTTTTCACTAGATAGGTTAGTACCTAGTTCTCATTTAAAAAAGAGGTGGGGGGGGGGGGGCGCTAATTAGGTTTGCTGGTTTTTTAAGAAACTAAATTCCAAAGCATGGCAGAATGCTATAGGTAGGAATTAGGGGAATCCAAGGTAAAGAAACCTTTTTCTTATGATTTGTAGCTACCTACTGTGCCTGAATTGGTGCCTGTGTGAGGATTAAGCCCTTAGTCTGCTCTTGCAATTACTCAAATGACAAGTTTAAAAATACTTGCTTTTGTAATAATAAAAATTGTCACCTACTCTTTTGAAGAATTTGTCTGTTTGTTTATAATTACCTGCATTATATCAATTTTCTGTACAATCCTTTTTTTTGTATCAAGTATTGGAACTATTTACCAGCATGGACCTAATTAGATGGATCTAATAAGCTCTGTCACATAAGGAATTTACAAACGTGGTCTGCTTGCATATAGTATGCAAGGCCTTTGTACAGTGCATGATTCTTAACAAAACAGCAACCTGGTAGGAAGTTACAGATGCTTAACAATAAATCAAATAACTATATAACAGTATGTGGCTTATGTGAACAGAATTGAGGGAACATCAATGATTCTGCCAAAACTACAAACTTCTATTGTTCAGAATTTTAAATAATGATCAAGAGACCATATAGTACTTGTCCTTCTTTACAGTATAAAGGCAAAAAGAAATTACTGATAAACAGGCATTATACATTTCCGTATATACTCATCTTTTATTATGGAGTTAGGATGAGTTCTTGTTTAACATTAGGTGAAGGCAATCACTTCAGGGTTTTGTTCCTCAATATCTAGTATGGGTGTTTGACATTAAATGAATCTTAGCTTAAAACTTATGAGCAAGTTTGCCATGAAAGCAGGGGTTCATGTAAAAGTTCTAAATAAATGGTTTGACATTTCCCACACTTTTCAATGGCCAGCTCTCCAACTCAGTCCATCAAACATTGGGTTTGTTGTTGAAAAAACAACTTTCTTAAATGTGTTTGGGCATCCAACCATTCATAGGCAATGTACTGCAGTGAGCAGAAAACTGATGGTAGAGAATTTTACACTTCTTGACCCATGAGACCCCTTTCAGAGATGTTCTCTGAAAAACAGCATCAATACCTTGGATACTGTAGATTTGTAGTTAAGAACTATATACCTCCCAATCTAGAATAAATGATGGCCATTAGAAGTGTATGCTCTAATTACCTTATTTCCTTCCCAAGAGTCTTAGTCCGTACATACTAATTTTTTTTTTTTTTAATATATTTTATTGATTTTTTACAGAGAGGAAGGGAGAGAGATAGAGAGTTAGAAACATCGATGAGAGAGAAACACCGATCAGCTGCCTCCTGCACATCTCCTACTGGGGATGTGCCCGCAACCCAGGTAGTACATGCCCTTGACCGGAATCGAACCTGGGACCTTTCAGTCTGCAGGCCGACGCTCTATCCACTGAGCCAAACCGGTTTCGGCAGTACATACTAATTTTTTAAAAATAATTCATGCCCTGGTTGGTGTGGCTTGGTTGGAGCATCATCCTGAGTACACTGAAGTCGGGTTCTATTCTCAATCAGGGCACATATCCAGGTTGTAGGTTTGATCCCAGGTGGGGGCACATTCGGAAGGCAACCAATCAATGTTTCTTCTTCCCCTCCCTCTCTAAAATCAACAACAAAAAATCCTTGGATGAGAATTTTTTAAAAAGTATTTCGCCCTAGCTAGTTTGGCTCAGTGGACAGAGCGTCAGCCCACAGACTGAAGGGTCCCAAGTTCAATTCCAGGTAAGGGCATGTACCTCAGTTGCAGGCTTGATTCCCAGCCCTGGTCGGGGTGTGTGTGGGAGGCAACCAATCAATGTGTCTCTCACATCGATGTTTCTTTCTCTGTGTTTCTCTCCCTCCCTTCCACTCTCTGAAAAAAAAATCAATGGAAAAATATCCTCAAAAGGGGATTAACAACAAAAAGGAGTAATTCACATATTTGGTTCAAGATACTTACACAGGGTGTCCCCCCAAAATGTATATATACACTTTGAATAACTATTCACTCCAACAGGTTAAATATGAAGAAAGAAACATCAATTGAGCTATCAGCTGTTAAGTGTGTGTACATTTTTTTGGGACTCCCTGTATTTAGTTTTCCTTTATCACCATTGGCTCTAATATAACTACCTGTAGTATTCCTTTACAAGCACTGTTTATGACTTTGGACGTTACAAAGATCACTCCAACTGAAGGACAGAGAATGGACTACAAGATGCAAAACTGGAGGAAAAAAATGATGCCCTACACTACTACGTAGAAGGGATAAGTTCAAGAGATATTTAATAGGAATAAACAAGATTTTATTATTGACTATATTTTGGGGATGAGAAAAGATTAACTCCCATATTCTGGGCAACTAGGCTGTTGGGGGTGCCAATGACAGAGAAAACAGAAGGAGCACTTCGAGGGAAAGATAATGAGCTCGCATGCTGAGTATGAAGCTCTAATAGGACTTCTACATCAACGGTTGACGAGTTTCAAGATGGGAGGTCTGCAAATTTCTATTATCTGTTGAGGGATAACAAATCACCCCAAACTCAATGGCTTAAAAAACATTATCTTGCCCTGGCCGGTTTGGCTCAGTGGATGGAGCGTCGGCCTGCGGACTGGAGGGTCCCAGGCTCGATTCTGGTCAAGGGCATGTATCTTGGTTGCGGGAACATCCCCAGTGGGGAGTGTGCAGGGGGCAGCTGATCGATGTTTCTAGCTCGCTATCCCTCTCCCTTCCTCTCTGTAAAAAATCAATAAAATATACTTAAAAAACTAAACAAAACATTATCTTGTTACTAAACAAGGACTGGCCGCCCATTGCATACAGAAGCCAATATTATGACATTGGCTTTTGAGAAAAGGTTTTATTGTGAAGTCACCAGCAAGGAGACAGAAAACAAGGCTCAAATCTCTTCTAATCCAGGTGAGTTTTAAGAGGTTAGGAGAAAGAAGACTGGTATATAAAAGCACTGGCAGGGCAAGTTTTGATTGAAGAGCTTTGGACCTTGGCCATTTATTGAAAGATATGGTAAGGGGCTTCAGCATCAGATCTTCCTGGGACAACCGACCCTTTGCTTCTGAAAGGGTTCCAGAGTTCAAGTTTTGGTCATGTCCCAGTCGTTTTGTTCTGGGAGGTGGGGGGAAGGGCAGCTTTGGTTCTGGGTGCAACTAGAGGTCAAATTGTCTCCTCTGAACATGCTTCAGCTGCATGACTTGTGGTTTTGGTATGTGTCTCTGAAAAGCAACTCAATATCTTGTTAGAAATAGGACAGAGCCTGTCTGAACGGATTCTGCAGTTACAATCACACTTTTTATGGGTCAGGAATTTGGAAGCAACATAGCTAAATGGTTCTGGCTCGGGGTTTCTCAAGACTTTGAAGTTATCTCAAGGTTTGATTGAGGAAGAATCCACTTCCAAGCTCACTCACGTGGTTGCTGGCAGGTTGCTTGAGGAGCCTTAAGACACGGTAGCTGACTTCACTCAGAGCAAGTAATATGAAGGAAAGAGAGAGCAGGAGAGATGGAGGGAAAAAGAACACTCCGGGCAGAAACTATAATCTTTATAACTTAATCTCAGAAGTGACATCCTTTCTGCTACATTCTATTTGATGGAACCAAGTCATTAAGTCCAGCCCACACTCAGTATCAAAGAATTTGTGAGCATGACATTTTTTAAACCACCACAATACCACATCCAAATTATTAACCTTCCTAAAGCACAGTTCATCACCACCTCCTCTTCTTTTCTTAGCACCAGTTCAAAAACCTTGTACGATTCCTCCAGAGTATAAACCCTCAGCTAGACAACAAAAATTCCTTAACCTACTCTTCTAGCCTCATCTCCCATTCCTCCCCTCTGCACATTCCTGATCCCGCTACTTACTACTTGCAAACACCACCGTGTACCTTCTCCTGACTTCATACCTATTCCCCTGGCCTACCAGCCTGGTTCTCAAACTTGAATGCAGGCGACACATCTGACCGCCCTAAGGCTCTTAACACATACTAGAAAAACTGATAAATGAAGCCGAATGTAACAATTCATAATCTTGTGCTCAAACTAGTTTCACCTTACACTAGATTCTAGAATAGATAAGTGAGAGTAAGTAACAGAGATTTAAGAAAATTTCTTCTAAAATGGATCAAAGACAGTCATTATTAGAGATCAGCCGAATACCCCATTCCTCCACCTTTGGCAATGTGGAAGGAGCATTTTTGGGGGGAAAACAACTGATATGGAAAGTCTCCTCTCCTCCTTCTCTCTCAAACATTTCCACAGCTAGTTCCAAAAAGACTACAACCATCCATCCTGAAGGTCCATTGAAAAGCTCCTAAAAAGAAAAAACAAAAACGAAGAAAAACTCCCAAATAAACTATTTTTTATCTACATGCTGGAAGGACATTCCGAGTTAAAACAGATGAGGCAGAGCATTCTGTACTGACTTGGCCAACCTCCAAGACACATTAAGAGGAAAAAACCGCTCGGGCCCGTGTTTCCCAGTGGTTAGAGCGTGGCCACGCGCACCCAAGGGTCGCGGGTTCTTCCAGGTCAAGGGCACTCACTACCTGGGTTGCTGGTTCGCTCTGGGGGCGCGCGCAGGAGACAGCCAGGCAGTATGTCTTTCTCTCACATCAATGTAAAAAGAGAGAAAGAGAAAAAGTCAACGTACAGAACAATAAGTAGACTTGGCTACACTTGTTTAAAAAAAAAAAAAGACCAAACCCAGCCACACACAGAGAGAAAAAATGACACCAGCCATAGAGAGAGAGAAAAATTACAACTATTTCGTAAACATGCCTTGAGTACCCTTGGCAGGTTCCCAGGGGCAGTGGTCACTTCTGGGGAAGCGGGGCGGGGGCAGATTCCGCCGCATTCCAGGCTGCACGCTCGGTGTGGACGCTCTTACCTCCCACCTCAGAGGCTCTGGCTCCTCGTTCGGGGCCCCCCACCGTTTAACGACGCGCGCGGTGTTTCCCGCGCCTGATTCCACGTAATTCTCACCAGCGGTGGGGAGGTTCCCGCCACCTTCGTGTTGGAGGAGACTGGCTGGACAGCGTCAGTGGTTCCCCCAAAGTCACCGGACAGGTGGGTGGTGGGGCCAGAACGTCCCGCTCTCCTCACGCCCCTCGGGGCCTGCCCAAAGGCGGGGTCCACGGAGAGCCGGTGACCTCACTGGGTGCATGGACTGGCCTCCTCTCCCGCCTCCAGGAGCTTGCTCGATGTCTTTTGTGAACGAGAGAGACCAAAATGTCGCCAGGCTGCTCCCCGAGCCTCACGGAAACACGGAGAGTTGTCACCTCAGAGACTCCGACTACAGGCGGAGCCACACACTCAGTTTGCTCGCGCCCGCCAAACCTCTACGACGCGACGCCCGGAAGTGACGCGAGGACCCGCCCCACGCTCCCTAACTTCATGCGCCTGGGGAGCCAGGTGTGGTGTTCCGCACGCGAGTCTGCACGAGGCGGAAAGAAATGGAGGACTCCGCTTCAACACCACCCGCAACCCCAGCCTCAACCGCAACCCCAGCCTCAACCGCAACTCCAGCCTCGACCTCAGCAACCCCGGCCGCACTAGGGCAGCTGGATGAAGAGCAGGTGAGAGGCCTCTGGGAGGGGGATTCGGAAGCGAGGTGGCCTTGGCCTTGTGGTGCGCGGCGTGCTGGAGGCGGGCTCGCGCTTCCTCCGATTCCCCGAAGATTTGAGGGTCACTGGTCGCGGTACTCTCGGCCTGCCCGCCCTTCCATGCGCACGGGTAGGCGCTCGCTTACCCCGACCCTGCGGCCTGGCTCTCTTGAATTGGAATGCAGGTATATAGCTTGGGATTCTTGAGCGAGGTGTACCTGGCTCTACTTCCCTACCGTTTGACTGTGGCCAAGTCGTTTAATTTTGTAAGCCTCGGTTACCTCGTATTTAGAATGGGCTCTGCTGCCCTCCGCTCTCCAGGATTAGAGGAGGCAATGCGCATGCGGCGCTGTAGCCAAGGGCCTGGCGTACAGTCAGCGCTCAGTGAATGCTAGTTGCAGTGTGATGCGCGTTTACTGGGATCACTGCCTTCATCATCGCGGGCGGGGGAGGAAGCATGTGCCATCTGGCACTTTTCTGCAGACGAACGGAGGGTTCTGCATTCCTGTGACTACAAATTGTAGGATCCTAATAGCTATGGTTTTGGAGGTTGCCTGTTAAACTAGAAATAGAGCAGGGGAAAAAAGGTAAAAGCTGTAGGAAGAGGGCAAATGCTAAATTGGATTGAGATTTAATTTACTTGTCTATCTTCACTTTGCAGACCAGAAAGGCAGTGAAAACTCTGTTGGCCCATTCCAGGTCCAGGAAAAACGCGAATGGATTGCTTTTGAATGAGAATGAAAATTTCTTTTTAATGGTGGTATTATGGAAAATTCCAAGTAAAGAACTGAGGGTCAGATTGTAAGTTCTGGTTTTCTGCCTTTGCTGTTTTAATCAGTCAATTCTGTGTAGTGTTAACAGTCGTGATTTAGTTTCTAGTGTAAACTTTGCAAACTCAATAAAAATCTGAGTTGATACAAATAATTGTGCTTTACAAAAAACACAGAGGAATTCAGACAAGCTTAAATTTTTTAGAAATTTCACCAGTCTGGTGGACAATTAACCTAAGCAGTTCTATTGAATACGAAATCTATTTTTTGAGAGAACAAAAGTTAGAATAAATTAAACAGCTTTTGTACTTTAATAGAATCTGTCATCTTTTCATGTCAAACTACTTCCAAGCTAAAACCCCTGATGTCCCAGACTCGCCTCTTTTAAAATATGTTTTTATTGATTTTAGAGAGATAGAAACATTGATGGGAGAGAATATCAACATCGATCAGCAGCAGCCCCTTGCTGGGGATTGAGCCTGCAACCCTACCATGTGCCCTGACTGGGAATCAAACCAGTGACCTCCTGGTGCATGGGTCGACGCTAAGCCACTGAGCAACACCAGCCAGGCTGAACTCGCTGCTTTATACAGACACTATATAAAACTTGGCAGTGAACTCCTTATAGAAAAGAAACCAATGGCAATTACACATTCTCATTGCTAGGACTTTTAGGTCAGAGATGCACCTCTGCAATTGCCAGGCGTAATAAATAAAAACACAAGTAATTTTTTAGTATAAGTAAGTCCCAGGTAATACTTGGGACCTATTTTTAAAAAAATTAAAATGTAACTGGGTGTGTTGTCTGCTATCTGACAACACTGCCTTTCTGTGGAGTCCCTCATTTCCTGAGTATCAAAAAGCCAGCTGTGCTAAAGAAAGCAGTGTATAGGGTAGTTAGTTTCTTTTCTGGGAAGGGGAGGAAGGACCAAGAATGATTACAAATTGGAAAGAACCTTTTGATTCTCAAACCCTTCAATAAGTAATGTTTACAAACCTACCTCAGCCAGCTTCCCTTACTTACTGCTTTATGTATTCCTCCTGCATTCTGTTTTCCATACATTTGCTCAGGCAGTTTTCCCTTTGGGAAAGCCCCCTTACTTTCTCTGGAATATTTTCCCAGCTGCTCACACCTTTTTGGTGATTTTTGTCACTTACCAGCTTCACAGTTCTTCCCACATCGTTTGCCAGGTCATGCTACTACTGTGTATTACTATCTCTTCTTAAACAAAGGAACTGTTTCCTTAAAACATACAGGCCTAGGAAGTGCATTAAACCTTTTTTTTCTTTTCTTTTTAACACAGCCTAGTAATCATGGCATGTCTCTTGGTCCCTCTTGGTTGCTCCATATTTTCTTTTCAGCTCTTAAGAGCTCTGTTGTTTATGGAGCCGAGAGTTTTCTCCATGGTAATTTCTAAATCAGATCTGCCCTGCTGGAAATCCATTCTAGCACATTATAGGATGTGTACACATATAGTAACATGTGAAATAATAGTTATATATGCACTCTTCTGGGTGTGTTTGTATTTGAACTCTTATTCTGTCCCAAATATTAATTGATATTTTGACCTATGGGTATTTGTGGTGACTTCCATCTTAAATCTCTGTGCTATTGAAAGTCAGACATATTTTTAAAATGTTCTCAATATAGAGAACATATACACACTTTAACAGCTGATAGCTCAATTTTGAAGATTAAATGTATTTTAATAAATACTGCCTTTATAATTACTCACATTTGGGGGAAGCACCCTGTAGTGTTTACTTAGATAGTGTGAGTGAAGTTTACTGAAATGACAGTAAATTGATTGTGTATTCTATGGCGTATAAACACTTTCTCTGTACAATAATGCTTTATTCTGTGGTTTCTTCTGTATTTTGCAGGCCCTTGCCTCATGGTATTCGATCAGATTTAGCAGATGTCTGTTTATTTACTAAGGACGAACCCAATGCAACTCCTGAAAAGACGGAACGTTTTTATAAGAAGCTTCTAAACAAGCATGGAATAAAAACCATTTCTCAGGTAGGGAGCAGTTAATATTTTCAAGATAATGAAAAGATTTGAGTCAAATGAAGCGAAAAATAATGCATGGCTGTATCACCTAGTATTTCTCTCCTAGGAATTTAATTTAACTTTTTTCTTTTTAACTTAATTCTCCTTGGCTTTAGGTAGGACATATTCCATCTTTCATCTGATGGCTCAGCTGTCCAGGTTTGTTGATCCACGAGCTCACTGTGTACACGAGTACCTTTCTTGAAGATTTTACAAACAGTTGTTCCATTAGGTCATTTACTCTGAACTTCTGGAGCATCCTGTGTTTGCCTCTGACTTGGCATTTCTCACCCTGTCTTACAGTTGTTGGTGTCATTTCTTTAGCTGAGGTCGTCCCATCTTATTTGTCTCCATGTTCGTGGCATTTAGCATAGTGCCTGGCGCATTTTAGGCACTCACGTGTTCACTAAACTGGCTCAAGGACATTTTAAAATCTGAATACAAATTGTTCCCTGAGTATTTCTTGTAGTTGTTCATATTCTTTTTGTGTTCTGTGTTTTCTAGATTATCCCCCTCCGAACTTTAAAAAAGGAGTATAAAGCCTATGAAGCCAAGCTCCGCCTCCTGGGTAGTTTCGACTTGTTCCTTTCTGATGCAAGAATCCGGCGGCTCTTACCCTCACACCTCGGGAGACATTTCTATAAGAGAAAGAAGTAAGTTTCTGAGCAATGACTGGACTTGAGCATCACAGAATTTATAGGTGTATATGCATTGTACTCTAAATGTCTGTCGTTACAGAGTTCCAGTACCTGTCAATCTGAAAGCCAAGAATCTTTCCCAAGAAATCAACTCATCAATAGGTGGAACTGTCTTAAACATCTCTAAAAGTGGTTCTTGCAGGTAGGTAAATGTATACATGTGTTTAATCTTATACTTAATAATGATTTTTATAAACATTTTTTATAAGATAGTGCTAATGAAACCAGATCCTTCTATTAAAACTAAAATCCATTCCTTAGACGTATTCAGTTCTCTAGAACAATGCTATCCCATAGAACTTTCTACAGAGATGGAAATGGTCTCTATCCCTGCTGTCTCCTACAGGAGTCATTAGCCATATGTGGTTGTTGAGCACTTGCATTGTGGGAACTATAGCTGACGAACCAAATTTCTAATTTTATTTGATTTTAATTAATTTAAATAGACACGTGTGGCTAATGCTTACCATATTGGATAGGGCACCTCTAGGTTAAGGATAGCAGGGAGAATGAGATTAAATGCTTAGAGAACATCTATATAGTTCTGGGCTTTCATGTTGACCAGCATCATATTATCCTTTAATGTGAAGACCTACCTCAGTCTTGGTTTAAACATATTCAAAATTATTTCATAAAATACTTAGTCTGCTGATTTGGTCACCTGTGGTGTGGGGATGGGCTGCTGCCAGTAGTGTAGAACTGTAGAGTATGGTCCTTTCTCCCAAAGATGCCCAGGAGCCCATGTGTATGTAGTGGTCACACAGACCATAAAATAGGATCACCAGGGTTTCTTGACCACACGCCAGGGAGGGTAGTCCTTGGCAGAGTGGTTCCAGGTATGGCAGAACAGAATTTGGGCAAAACACGTGGGCTGTGATGTTGCCTTCTGCCTTCAGGTGGGAAGTCCCTTATTTGAGTGTCATTAGGTAACTGAGAAGAGTTGTTCATCAGGCCTGGCCCCTACTTTTTCGTTATAGGCTGACATAAGAGTAGTGGCTCATGGGAAGCAGTTAGCTAGAAGGTCTGAGGCCTGGTTCATGGGATTGGTGAGTAGCTGTGAAAAGGGGACAGCACCATGCATCCAATAAAGGAGTAGACATCTTCTGCCTCTAAGGTTTTTCCAAGCCAAGTCCAGAGCTTAAGAAACATGGTGGAGAGCTAATAAAAACAATACAAAAACATAATCATTCTTTTATCTCCATTCTTACCCTTCCCTAACACAGTTGTTTTCTATCTTCCTTCCCACCCTCCCCTTATGTCCAACCCTCTTCCTCTTTCTCCCTCCTCTCCCCCTCCCTCCTGCTATTTTTCCATCTGCAAAGCCAAGAGTGTGCTTGCAGGTAGGCGGCAGCAGACATAGAAGGTGATCAAAGCCCCTTCTTTGGCTGGAGGGAGGTGGGGGCACCAGCCCCTGTCTCACCCTGCTTCTGAGACACCGCCCTTTTGGCTCCCATGGTAGGGAGGATGGGGACTGGCAGGGAAAGTGGCTGAGCATTCGGCACTTCTGGGCTTCCCACTTGGCTATGTCTCCACTCTGTTTCAAATGAAGGGATGGTCTTGCTCTTTGCCAGAAGACTGATACTGTAGGAGGGAGGAGAGCTCTTTGTTTTAGAGGTGGCAGCTGGGTCAGGGCCGTGGAACTCTAAAGACAGCAAAGCAAGCAACCCTTCCAGGAATCATTCCTTTCAAAACAGTCACTACTAGAGGTAGTTGTCCCCAGAAAAGCTGTGGGCTGATTCCTGGACCTGTTTTCCTTTTTAGGTCTGTATATTTCTATTTCTCACATACCTGCCTATGCCTTATTTTGAAGAATTATTTTTAAAAATCGTTTTTGTCTGAAACTCTTAAATTTCAGCACTATCCGCATCGGTCACACTGGAATGCAGGTTCAGCACATCATCGAAAACATTCTTGCTGTTACGAAAAAGCTTTCACAGAAATTGCCAGAGGTATAGTCTTGCAGATGCATCAATTGATCGTTCATTTAAAAGACACAAAGCATGTGTAGATTACATTACTCTTTTTTTGTTTGTTTCAGAAGTGGGAGAGTGTGAAACTCTTGTACGTGAAAACTGAGAGATCAGTTTCCCTTCCTATCTTTTCTTCATTTGTCAGCAGTTGGGGTGAAGCTAAAGGAGTGAACATTTCTAGACTGAAGAAAGAAGTAAGTAGAATTTTAAGTACTGGGTAGACTTAGTCAAGGATGTAAATGCTGCCCAGAAGAGAGAACCAGGTTGCCATTTCTGCCTGGCTTTTGTCTTGCAGTAGTTTTCAGTGACTGTGGTTTTGTGTTCATTGTTCTCTCTTTACCTATGAGATTAGTTAATAAAGTACAGTAGGACATACATTTATGATAAGGTAGGTGTTTTAATTTCTCGTCAAAGGCCTAATTAGGCTTTAAAAGGACCTATTCATTGGCGAGATGAGCTAAGAGAGGGGAAATCCAAAATTTAGTTTAAGTTCATTGGTGTTTATGGGCAAAATTTAAGATTCTATTAGGCTAACACGTACCTCTTGTTTTTGGTTGGTAGGTTTTTGGTGCTAATAGGTACTATTGCAAAAGAAACCAGAATGAGCCCTAGCCAGTTGCTCAGTAGTTAGAGTATCGGCCCTCGGACCAAAAGGTAGTGGGTTCAATTCCTGGGCACCTACCTTGGTTGCCCACTAGAATCAATCAATGTATCTCTTTCACATTGGTGTTTCTCTCCCCACCCTCTCTCCCCTCCCGTTTTCTTTAAAAAAAAACACAAAAAAATATCCTCAGGTGAGCAAAAAAGAAGCCAAAATGAGAGAAAATTGAAACTTTTGCTCTTTGTTGGGTCTATCTCCTCATTTGTTTATTTTTTCTTCAGCCATGTTTATCTTGTCCAATGAATTTTTTTATTTTGATCTTTTTATTTTTTTACTTCCAGAAGTTCCATTTTTTGTTCTTCATATTGGCTTTGCTTTTTTTGGTTTGCTGTTATCTAGAAACTAGAGGCTCGATGCACAAAATTTGTGCAAGAGCAGGCCTTTCTTTTCCCGGTTGCCAGCACTGGCTTCCCTCTGGCACCCGGGACCCGGGCTTCCCTCACAGCCCCTGCTTGTCCTGACGTCTGGTCTTATTAGCATATTACTGAAGGTTGTGGCATTTGGAAAATTATTTGTAGAAATGACTTGAGGTGTAGGAAGAAGATCTTATCTCCGGAGGACTGACATTTACATCTGCCAGGCACCTTGGGGCACTCTCAGTTTAGGCTTGCGCATCAAACCGTGGTGCTAAAGTTGTAGGACTCCTTCCTGCTCATCTTTGCCCTGAGGGTGGAACTCATGGGCTCTCAGCTTATCGGTCGTGAAGAGGGGTTCCTCCTAGAATCCCTGCCCAGTGTGGATGCTGGGATTTGATATCCCTTTATACACCACCTCCACCCCCTAGTCCCCACATGGTGGTTAAAACAGAAGTCAGTGATTAGGAGATACTCTCTGGGCCAAAGTGGATTCTGGACTGACTTCATTGTGCCCTCGTTAAATTCTGACAATATAATCAGCTTATCGATGCTTTTTTGGAAAAATTTTAAAAAACATTTTACCTTGCCTTTTTGTTTTAATTGGGAGGGTGATCCAAAATAATATAGAGGAAGCAAGAAGGCTGGATTTTTTTTTTGCCATTTGTCAGCAGAGTCATTTGTGGGCTTTGTAAAAATGTTGGAATTGCTGGTGAAAATGGAATTTGGATGCTATTATAGATGTTATTTAACAGTACTCTGTGGTAAGGATTGAGTACCTCTAGCTATGTAAACTTTTTACTCTTTTAACTTTCCACCATAACTTGAAGCAGGAAAAGAATGGTCAGGGATTTTTTGTTTTGGTTAGCTTTATTGAGATGTAATTTATATCACATACTATGCAATCTGTATAATTCTTAACTCACCTATCAATGAGATCGACTTTCACAAAACTTGTGACTGCATAACTCAGATACCCAGATTTTGAGTATCTTATCTATAATTTACCACATAAAATGCATCTGTGGCCATGACTCAGAAACAAAGTGGCAATGGGGTTCAAGTACTGGTAATGGGGTTTGTTTGCTCAGAGCTTGTACAGGTCAAGGCCCTTTCAGGGAGCTTATGAATAATCAGAACTGCAAGTGTCATTTATTTTCCAACTAAAGTATCTCTTACTAAAATTTTGGTTTTTCGGTAGGAAGCAAAGAGAATATTAAAACTAAAAGAAAAAACAAGACGAAAGGAGAAGAAAAGAAACAGAAAGCCTATGAAACGGGGTAGAAAGTCTACATCAGCCCTACCTACAGAGGAGACGGCCTCTAAAACTTGTGGTTCTCCAGTGAAGGGCCCTGGACCCCAGGAGAAAGAGACCCCTAAGCCTGAGAAGAAAGAGACCTGCAGAATAAAAAACGAAAATAAAGTGCAAGTTGAATCTGAAGAAGAAATCCCATTGCTGGTCCCAATAGGAGAAGCTCCTGCCAAAGAAAATGTAGAGGTATGTTTGCTAATGTTTAATATCCACAGTGGATTGATTTAGTGGCCACTGTGTGTCCTACAGGCACTGCTGAGTGGTGAATGTAAGATGGGAGGCACTGTTTTTAGGGAAACCTGTTCTACCAAAGATTTTGAACTAAAAGAGAAATACTAGAGTAAACCCTAAGAACCCAGGAGATGGTTACCATGAATTACCTGACCTTTTGTTTAAATATTGGAGCCACAGTATAGTAAACACAGCCCTTTGTGTATATTGGAATCAAGGGAGACTTGACCATATTAATCTAAGAAACTTTGCCTGTGGTTTTAAAAAGCAGGCCACGGTGGACATTTGGGCAGTGGTTCAGTTTCTGAGGGTGAGTCCCGGATCACTTACCAGGGGAACCGTGGGTCCTGGACCCTGCCTCTAAAATCCTCCAAACACCCCACCCCCAATGGTTCCTAACAGAAATCTGACTTCCTGAGTTTCAGAGGAGGTGATTTAAAGGAACTGGGTTTTTTATTTTTGGTCCTTTGGTAATGCTTTTACTCTACTCATAGTATCTGTCCAAACATTGGGAGAAAACCTTGAAAACAAGGGGAGAAATAGGTCCCTAAGAGTCTAGAAGATTACCAACCACCCCCCATGTGTGTAGAGAGGACTTTTGGTCCCTCTGTGTGTATCCTGGGCCTATTACAGCACATTACCTGTTTTGTATTTCGTTCTAACAGTGACCCTTAAACTCTTCGATAGTAAGTACCCTCAGAGCACTACTGGATTTTTTAAATATCCTTAAAGTTAACATAAATGATCATGCTATTAACTGTGTGCAGTATAATTGTTTTTAGAAAAAGTAAGCTGTTTGCTTATAATGGGGCTGGCAGGTAATATGTTGGAATTAAAGAGTGGAAAGCCTAGCTGACAGGGTGTTGTCTGTCAAGAGCTATAGAAGTATTTATGCCCTTTGAATCCATCTAGGAAATATGTTCGGCAATAATATATGGAAGTTTCATCATTGCTCATTGTAGAAGCAAAAAATGAAAAAGCATTATGTACCCTTGCAGTAGTTTTTGTAAAATTACTTGAAATAAGTTTGGTAAGAGTTTACAGTTCTTAGGAAATACTAATAAAATAATTGGGAAAAGGGCATAATACCTGGAGTTTTTATTTTTTATTAAAGGGGAAATCAAGGGTTTTTGGACATATAGTAGACACCCAACCTAAACTAGTAGAAGAGGAGGGTCAGAGATTTTCCAGAGGTGAATGAAGGCAGTGGATCCTTTAAAATGGGTGGGGAACGTCTGGCCTGAGGGCCTTTTAAGTCCCATGATAACATTTGGTCTGGCCCTGCCAAGGCATTAGGGTTGAGTTAATTAAATATTTGACCAAATATAGCAGACTAATTTTTTTTCTCCAAAGTGACTTTATTTTTTTAAATTTTATTGGGGTTGACATTAGTCAACATGAACATATAGGTTTCGTGTGTGGATTACTAATTTACAAAATCTGTATATAGGACCATGTGCCCACCACCCAAAGTCAAATCTCCTGTAACCTTATATTAGGACCCCTTTTTTCCCCCACCCCTTCCCTCTGGCAACCACCACACTGCTGTTTGTGTTCGTAAGTTTCAGTTTTATATTCCACATATGAGTTAAATCATATAGTTCTTAGCTTTTTCTGTTTGACTTATTTCGCTTTGCATAATGTTCTCAAGATCCATCCATGTTGTAAATGATACTATTTCATCCTTTCTTATGGCTGTGTAGTATACTCCATTGTGTATATATACCACATCTTTATCCAGTCCTCTGTTGTAGGGCACTTTGGCTGTTTCCAATTCTTGGCCACCGTGAATAATGCTGCAGTGAACATAGGGGTGCATGTATCTTTGCATATAAATTTCTAGTTTTTTGGGTATATACCCAGGAGTGGGATGGTTGGGTCGTATGGTAGCTCTGTTTTTAATTTTTTGAGCAATCACCAGACTGCTTTCCATAGTACTTGTACCAGTCTACATTCCCACCAGCACTGAATGAGGGTTCCCTTTTATCCACAATCTCTCCAACACTTGTTGTTGCTTGTCTTGTTGATAATGGCCTTGCAGACTAATTTTTTAAAAAAATATATTTTATTGATTTTTTACAGAGAGGAAGGGAGAGGGGGAGAGAGCCAGAAACCTCGATGAGAGAGAAACATCAATCAGCTGCCTCCTGCACGCCCCCCACTGGGGATGTGCCCGCAACCAAGGTACATGCCCTTGACCGGAATCAAACCCGGGACCTTTGAGTCCGCAGGCCGACGCTCTATCTACTGAGCCAAACCGGTTCTGGCTGCAGACTAATTTTTAAGTTGATAATTTTGTATGGCCCTTGGCAGAAAAAGGGTTCTGTACCTCTGCTTTACAAGGATGAGAAAGAAGAGATTTGGAGTGTGTTGAGTGAAGGCTTTGGGGAGAGAGCAAGAGCAGGGCATATCCTAGGAACTGCAATAAATGGCTACAGTGTCAGTGGTGGAGAGACGGGAAGGACAAGGGGAAAGCAAGAGAGGGGATTGTGAATAAGAAGAGTTGGAAATGCCAAACATCTGGCTGGGAAAGTAAGGGTAGACCAGATCTATCAGCTAAATTTTCAGTGTTTTTCAGAAGTCTTTAAGCCACTTAAAGATTGGAAGCTTTTGGAACTGATACAGAGAGAATCATGTCTCAGAAATAACATTCCAGCTTCACTGGAGACCATGGATTAATCCAGGAGAAAAGTGGTCGTGGAGTGTCAGACGAGATAAGTGGTAGTGTCAGACCCGGACAGTGGAGACAGCAACAAATGGATGAAACTGATGAATTTAAGAAGCAGATTCAGCCGAAACTGGTTTGGCTCAGTGGATAGAGTGTCGGCCTGCGGACTGAAAGGTCCCGGGTTCGATTCCGGTCAAGGGCATGTACCTTGGTTGCAGGCACATCCCCAGTGGGAGGTGTGCAGGAGGCAGCTGATCGATGCTTCTCTCTCATCGATGTTTCTAACTCTCTATCTCTCTCCCTTCCTCTCTGTAAAAAAAAAAATCAATAAAATATATTTTTAAAAAAAGAAGAAGAAGAAGCAGATTCAGCCTGGCCCATGTTGCTCAGTGGTTGAGTGTCGACCTATGAACCGGGAGGTCACAGTTCCAGTCAGGGCACATGCCTGGCTATCTGGCTCGATCCCCAGTAGGGGGTGTGCAGGAGGCAGCCAATAGATGATTCTCATCATTGATGTTTCTATCTCTCCCTTTCCCTTCCTCTCTGAAATCAATAAAAATATATTTTAAAACAAATAAGCCCTAACCGGTTTGGCTCAGTGGATAGAGCATCGGCCTGCAGACTGAAGGGTCCCAGGTTCGATTCCGGTCAAGGGCATGTACCTTGGTTGCAGGCACATCCCCAATATGGGGGGTGTGCAGGAGGCAGCTGATCGATGTTTCTAACTCTCTATCCCTATCCCTTCCTCTCTGTAAAAAAGTCAATAAAATATATTTAAAAACAAAAAGCAGCAGATTCAGCAGAATGTGGTGAAGACTGGGTTGTGAGGTCGAGAAGAGGAAGTGAAGCAGGGGAAGAAATGGAGACAGGAAAATATTGGCTAGTAAGGAGATTAATGGTCAGAGGAGGAAGCCAGGTTTATAGAGAGAAAGAGGGGTGTTGATCAAGACCAAGTATCTTCTGAGCTGTTGTCTTTATGGGCCCAGAAAAACCTAACTTTCTTCTTTATTTAGATGCAAAAACATGCCACAGGAGAGAACTCTCCAGTAAAGAGTCCTGGTTCCAACCCACCTCGTGGGAAGAAGAGAAAGGCCTTTCCAGCTTTGGAGATGCCGAAAGCACCAGAGCCCAAGACCCCAGGTAAAGGCCCAGGGAAGAAGCCAAGAGTCAAAGAAGAAGTGGAGAAGCAAAGAAACTCTCCTTTGGGGAAAAAAGACCCAAGACAGACGCCCAAAAAGCCAGAGGCCAAGTTCTTCACTACAGCTAATAAATCTGCAAGAAAAGCTTCCCACACCCCCAAACAGTGGCCCCAAAAACCCAAAGTGCCCCAGCCGACCTAAATACAGTGACTTGGCCAGGAGGAAACATCAGAGCTGCCTGGAAAGCTTTTGAAAAATAGCCGGGTCCTGACCCCTGTCACAGCCTTCTTTCTCCAATATTGAGACCTGGACTTAAAACCTCACCAGTGATTCTGATGTATGTTTGTGGGTGTAAGAACCAGTAGTTTGAATAATCCATTTTTTAAATTGTTCTTTCATGTATTAGCTAATATAATAGAAATTACAGTGCTTTTATTAAAGTGTAACATTTGCTTCTGAGTAAACTATTCCGTATCTTGTTAGTTTTACTTGCATGCCTGTGATATGACCTTTTCCTTCTCTGGCTCCAGAACAGCAGTTTGTGCAAACATTTCCAAAGCTTGTCTTCAAGTCAGTGGTGGGCTCCCTGCATGCAAATCAACTGTGGAATTTATGGAACATCTCAGGTTTCTTGGCCCATCATGCGAAGCTGGTATATCTCCTTGGGTCTTAGGTGGTGGTTGGCCAAGGTTATAAGCCACTGAGTTAGCATATATTTGGTGAGAAAAATTGACATGGCTTCATTTATAAAGGCACCAAATTGAATCCTGCCTTCTTGAGGCAAGAAAATACTTAACCTCCTTCAGCCTTCCAGTCTTCCTCCAGATTACTCCTCACCCTATAAAGAGTTGCTTAGATTTGGCACCTCTATGATAGGGAACCTGGAAGTGGAGTCTTAAATTTGGGTGATTGTTAAATATATGCCGACTTCTCGGGTGCACAGCTTTTCAGTGGATATGAGTTGGGGTACACATCACTAGTAGGAAGTGATGGGTTCCTGTAGTATGGGAAGGTCAGCATGAGACATGCATCCGAAGATCACCTGGTTCAGAAACAAAGAATAAAACTTGAGATGGTTCTTGGCAAGTCAAGTTGAGACAGTTGTTGCTTTTTAGCCCCACAAATTAAACTAATGTTAACTTTTTAAATCATGAAAGCCTCTAATATACAAAAAAAAAAAATTGTAGGTTCACTGTCCTTAAAGGCTTTTATAAATGAATAGAAGTGTGTGTTGTAGGGGTTTAGCTTAATTGAAACATTTTCCATGGAGACTAGGTTCTGTGGGAAGGTGTTCGGGTAGACTTGTTTCACTTACTCAGAGGTGAAGATTTAAGTGCTGTTTTGCGTAGGGCAAAGAAACATAATCAGATAATGTGGTTTATGTGACAATTTTCTGGGGTTTTAAGGTTTTCTAATTCCATCCTCTAGCCAAGTAAAAGATTTTGTAGCACCAGGTGATTCTTACATCTAGGCAATTCTTAAAAGTAGGTGTTCTGTTTTTGTGTGTGTGTGTTTTATGAATTTTTATGAATTTCTTTGAGCCAAACTAATGACATGCTGGGAAACGATCTCAAATGCTCCCTTCTGTTTTTTGTTTTTAAGACTTAGAATGTTTAGAGCAGTTTTAGGCTCATAGCAAAATTAAGATAGGGAGATTTTCCATTTCCCCCACTTGCACACATGCACATCCCCCAATCAGAGGAGTATGTTTACAACTGATGTTTGTGATGTGTCACAAGCCTACCTTGACACATCACTATTAGCCAAAG
The DNA here is from genome assembly GCF_000147115.1 of Myotis lucifugus. Lineage (NCBI taxonomy): Eukaryota > Metazoa > Chordata > Mammalia > Chiroptera > Vespertilionidae > Myotis > Myotis lucifugus. Next base: position 2,317,849 of record NW_005871224.1, on the reverse strand, counting down.
TCCATAGTTGACATTAGGGTTCATGCTTAGTATTGTACATTCTATGGGCATGGGCAAATGTATAGTAACATGTACCCACCATTATAGTATACAGAGTATTTTCACTGCCCTAAAAAGTCACCTGTGGCCCTAGCTGGTTTGGCTCAGTGGATAGAGCGTCAACCTGCGGACTGAAGGGTCTCAGGTTCGATTCTGGTCAAGGGCACATGCGCCGGTTTCGGGCTCGATCCCGGTCCCCAGTAGGGGGCGTGCAGGAGGCAGCCAATCGATGCTTACTGATGTTTCTATCTCCCCTCCCTCTCTCAAATCAATAAAAAAAAATTTTTTTAAAGTCACCTGTGCTGCACCTATTCATACCTCTCACTCCCTCCCCAGAGCCCCTGGCAACCACTGATACTGTTACTATCTATAGTTTTGCCTTTTCCATAATGTCATATAGTTGGAATCATACAGCATGTAACCCTTTCAGACTGGTTTCTTTCACTTAGTCATATGCACTTAAGATTCTTCTGTCTTCTCATGGCTTGATAGCACATTTCTTTTTGTGCTGAAAACATTGGAATATTATTGTCTGTCGTTTTTGGCAATTATTAATAAAGCTGCTAGAAATATCTGTGTGCAGGTTTATGTGCTTTGGATAAACACCAAAGGTGTGATTACTAAATCATGAGTATGTTGGTTTTGTAAGAAACTGCCAAACTATCTTCCGAAGTGGCCTTACCATTTTGCATTCCCACCAGCAATGAATGAGAGTTCCTGTTGCCCACATCCTCACCAGCATTTGGTGTTGGCCATTCATATAGGTGTGTTTTAGTTTGCATTTCCCTGATGATACTGATAAGGAATATGCTTATTTGCCATCTGTATATCTTCTATGCTTAAGTATTCCTTTTTTCTTCCAGTCTGTATTTTCTAAGGTGTCCTTAATGAAATTATTTTGATATGAATACATGCCAGCCCTCCTTCACTTTACTCCTTTAAATGTCTGTTATTAAGAACAGAGAGAAAATGTTAAGAAATCCTTGGGGCGGGGATAGGGTGGCACTTTTGGAAAATACACAGCCCTGGTCCCACTGCAAACCTAAGTTGGTGGGACCGAGGAATCTTTTTTTTTTTTTTTTAGGAAGTGTTACTTTTTATTCACATATTACAGAGGCAAAGCTTCTTGCACAACATGAACTACACACTGGGCATGGTATTTCAGCATTGATCTCTTTCTGGAATCCCTAGACAAGTTTTTGCAATCATACTCGTTTTGCATACAAAGTATGTTCTTTACATCAAAGTACATATTAACAAAAACACGTTCTAGAAATCATATACCCTCTAAAACTATTTAGTGAAAAAATCCTTAGAAGGGAATTTTTAAAAATAATACAGCCATTTGATAAATATTTTTGTAGAACTTAAAATGAGGTTTATTTCTGAACATTTATTTAGCAATATTCCCTTTATCAAACAGTTCTGCAGATGAATGGCAAACACGTTTTTTCTAAAATGAAGTAGCACTGGAAAATAGCCAATAGAATTTTTTCAAAGTAGAAGTCTAACCTTTACTTGAATTTCAAGAAGTTGTAGCTACATACTACATTAGTAAAATCTGAAATAAAGTTATTCCATATTAATTTTTTCACAGTTTCTTAAAAAAAATTAGTGGAGATAAATTATCTACCAACTTTAAAAATCTAAACTTATATTCACTGAACAAAAATAAATTCTTTCAGAACATTCATTGCCTGTTAACAGCAAAATACTATAAGCATTGCATGTTAAACTTTCCCAACACCTCATTTCTATAAAACAGGATTAAATATAAAATGGGATAAATATACTCAATACTTAATGGAAGATACATTTAACGCAGATTTAAGTGAAACCCTAAATCTCAAAAACAAAACACTACGGAGCGCCTAAGGCAGATTCGCTTCAAGGACTTGCGTGCATTGAGCAGTAACTGACTTCCAGGCATCAGGCCTTTGTTACACCAACTGCACCGAGTCTCAGGGAAAAGAGTCATACATTCGAGTTTGTAATTATGAAAAAATGTCTACATTGAAAGTAAAATGCACCTTCAAAACATCTATCTTTAGTTGTCAGAAAAAATGTTTGTCACTATCTGGCCCAGAATGCAGTTAATAAACTGGTTTTAACAAGAGTTCTTCCTTTTATTTCACGAAAACCTGCATTTTCTATTTTGTATATTGCTTTTATTTGAATAAAAGTGAGGGGGGAGGGAATAAAAGCTTCCAAATGACAGCAACCTCGTGCTTTGTGGAAATAAATGAAAAGGGCGAAGTTATGCATCTGGAAATGGCGGCACGGACCCTGGTCTGAGTGGTCAAAGTGACGGAGCGAAGCAAGACTAGGTTTTGGCCCAGCCGTGGGCAAACTACGGCCCGGCCCATTTGAAATGAATAAAACTAAAAAAAAAAAAAAGACCGTACCCTTTTATGTAATGATGTTTACTTTGAATTTATATTAGTTCACACAAACACTCCATCCATGCTTTTGTTCCGGCCCTCCGGTCCAGTTTAAGAACCCATTGTGGCCCTCGAGTCAAAAAGTTTGCCCACCCCTGTTTTGGCCGCAGGAGCCTCAGCTTTGAGGGAAGAGGTCGAGTTGGAGAAACCCTCCGAGATGCTGCTGCTTTGAGCAGTGCAACTGAGAGGAGCTGAGATGGAACATTCACCCACAAGAACTCCTTTGAAAGGCTTCCTAGCCTTTGGGGCCAGAAGATCCATTCACTTGGCACATAGGGCTTTTGTGGACAGAAGCCTTCAACATCTCCCTTTTAGGAGTAGTGGTCCTTTTTGGTTAATAAATGCTCAATCGTTAGGGTGTGCTCTTTACAAACCCGATGAGTAACACTTCAAGCTTTAAACCAAATTAAAAGTAAAATGCTTGCAAAGCACACAAAAACCAACAGTTAGAAACAGTAAGTTTATTGTTTGACCAAGCGCTCTTCAGGGTAAGCAAGTTATTACACAATATTATCAATAGCAGCCTCCTATTCAAAATTCCTCTAGATTAATTAGCACGTCTTATTTCTGTAAACAAGTTAAATCTGTCTGTATGCATCTGATATCTACTTTCACATGGTAAGTCCTTTCCCACTAGGTGTCGAGGCAGTCAGCTTCCATGGCTCTATCGCCACGCAGGAAAGACTGGTACAACTGCAATGAGCATCACAACTTGAAGTCACACTAAGTGTTCTAGGGGGCCAATTCTGAAGAGGAGAAGAATTAGATTTGGATGTATGTTTCATTTTTAAAAATATACTTCACCATCCCATTTCCCATGTGTTCCTATACACACATTTGAGAAATTATGGACAACAAATGGGTGCAAGGCCGGAGGCAGGAAACAGGACTCGGAATTTCGTGAAGGACTGTTTCTGGGAACCAGATGGGACTGTCACTTACCTCTTTGGTCATCAAAGGAACAGGAGGGAGAACAGACACTCAATGTCCTTGTCAAGCTCACCTGTCAGTAATGATGTCAGAAGAAAGCGTTTAAATACAAGGTTCAAACTAAAAGAACAAAAAAGGCATCTTCATAGGTAATCACCTGTAATTTCCAGCATTCTCATGTATTTACTTGTGGTTTTTAAAAATAAACTACAAGCATAATAAAACGAATCCAATGGAAAATTGATGCATTTTTAAACAAGAGATTGAATAAACAGGTTTTCAAATATTAAACCCCATTTTCAATGTAAAGCCTTGTTTCATTTCATTTCAGAACATTCCTCTCAAATTTTTATAACTTTAAAAGAATTAACGCCGAAACCGGTTTGGCTCAGTGGATAGAGCATCGGCCTGCGGACTGAAAGGTCCCGGGTTCGATTCCGGTCAAGGGCATGTACCTGGGTTGCGGACACACCCCCAGTGGGAGTGTGCAGGAGGCAGCTGATCGATGTTTCTCTCTCATCGATGTTTCTAACTCTCTATCTCTCTCCCTTCCTCTCTGTAAAAAATCAATAAAATATATTTAAAAAAAAAAAGAATTAACTGTTTTACATTCCCCTTACGGAAAAAAAGAAAGGTTTACTATATACTGAAATAGCTTTACTTCTATCAGTTGAAACTATCAATTCAACTTAAACTAAGTGAACTAGATAGTATTTCAACTAACTAAAGAGCAATTTTAAAGGCAATTCCTCTGCTAAACATGGAAATATGTTGTAACAAAGTTTGTGAGAAAGTAATTTATTCTACCATTTTTAAATATGGCAGAAATGACATCTAGCTGCGTATATAGTGAAACACCACTAGGATCAAGCTTTGAAGTCTACATGGACCTTAACTGTGGGAGTTTAAATGAATACCTGTAAGATTAAGATTGCACTTCAATCATCAAAGTCTAAATAAAAGGAAAAAACAGACACCAATGTGTCTAATTGTTCTAATATATAAATGACCCTGACCAAACTTTTATGGAAAAAAAAGGGGGGGGAAACATTTGTTTCTATTGTCAACTTTTTTTTCTATAAATATAATGTATAAACTTTAAATTAGCATATAGGGATGGGTCCTCCCCCCACCAACAAAAACCAACGATACACAAAACTAAAAAAATGCATAAAGTCAAAACCAACGACAGAGTAATGTGACTGTTCCCGGTCAGTGCTGGTTATGCTGCCCTCTTGCAAAATGACAGGCGAAATCGTACTTGTTTTTACATTTGCATCCGCAGATGTTGCACTGGAAAGGCTTCTCATACCCATGACATCCCATGTGAATGGTGTAGAGGATGTTGTCGGCAAAGTACATGTCACAGTGCTGGCAGTGGTGCAGGAGCTGCGGGTCCTGGGCCGGCAGGGTCGGAGCGGGCGTGCTCGGCTGGCTGTTTCCTGTGCTCGGGGTGCTCGTGTGGGCACTGGGTTCGCTGCTTGGACCTGCCACGGGACTGTAGTTCCTCTGGCTCTGGGGCGGCCGAGGGTCGGGGCTGGTGGGAGAGGCGCTTTGAGGAATACTTGCGGCCACGGCAGAAACCACTGCCTGGGCCGAGGGCTGCTGCAGCAGGAAAGGCTTCTCGTCCGGGCAGGGCACTACGTCGGGGGACGCGGGGTTCTGGTTTTCAGGGGGCAGGCTGCACAACTGCCCTGCGAGAGTGGAGAGCTGATTGAGAGGGTTGTCGACCAGGAGTTCTTGGGGGTCCCTGGGTAGGCCCCCAGTTGAGGTGCTTTTCGCCATACTCTCATAGGAGTCCGTCTGGATGTTGGGGATTTCATGGGTGAAATCGTTAAGGTAGTCTGGCTTCTGACCACCATGGAAGGTGGACTTAAGTTGATTAGCGCTCTTCTGCTATAGCCCAGGTTGCTGGTTTTCTCCTGTAAAACGCCCCACATTTTCTTGCTGCTTAAGGAAGACCTCGCACCTTTGATTGGCACCATCTTATGCTTGCGCCGTCGATGATGGAACAGGTGCATCGGAAGGAACACAATTCACATGTATATGGTTTTTCTCCTGTATGGGAACGCAAATGGGCTTCCAGGTGGCGCTCGTAAGCAGAGGCAAATGGACATAAGTGACATCTATGAGGTTTTTCACCTGTGTGGATTCTGATGTGTTCGATAAGCCGGGCTGTCCCTTTGCTGGCATAGTTGCAATAACGACACTTGACCTTCCCATCGAAGGTCCTTTCGAAGCCGTCTACTAACATTCCTGAGTTTTCATCCAGGGAAACTTCAACAGATGGTGGTCAAGTCCATTTTGATCGCCATCTGTCCCAGCTCCCTGTAGAGCCTCTGCCTCCTTGTACCCGCTCACTGACCCCGAGATCATGTTCACGTGGTGGGTCTGCTGGGTCAGGTACTCCCGGAAATCCTTCACCAAGTCCAGAGGCTCTGGCTTCTTCTCGCCCATCTTGTTTGTTTCATGCGGCTTGTTTTTAAAGTTTACAGGTCGTTACACCTGGGGGGACACTTTCCACGGCGGACCAGCGCCTCCTTGGTCCGGCCACTCCGGCGTGGACGAGATGCAGAGGAGCTGCTATGTGCTCTGGAGACGCACCCGGGGGCTCCACAGGCCATGGGGGGACCTTCCGCTCAGATGGGAAAGCCGCAGGGAGGTCGCCTGGCAGCTGCCCCAGTCACACACCCCCCCCTCGGCCTTGTACGTCGCCATGTTTTGCAGGAATCTGTTTTTAACAAGCAGCCACTGAGTTCTTCGCTTAGGGAGGGTGGGAAACACTAAATTGTGGTAGCTCAAAGTTGCCTCCACTTAGTAACAACTTTACCAAACCATCCACAGGTGAAACCAAGTGAAAGCCAACTAAAAGACAAGTAGGTAAACCAGTTCTTCTATTGCCTCTTTATTATTAAAATTTTATAGACCTCCAAGAGAACTATATGCTTTTGGCCCCAGTCTTTCCACATTAAGAATTTCTTCCAAATCTATAGAATCAAAGCATTCACATTATTGGATTAATTCTGTTTTAAAAAACGAATCTGCTGTGTGAAAACTGCTGCCAATGAAAATTTCAATCCATCAAGATTATCTCCTGTAAAAGACATGCAAAGAGGTAACTGTGTTTGGCATTTCATCATGAAAGGTATTTGGCTGTTTTTAAGTAGATTCATCTAATCAGGTACAGAAAACTTCATTTATAAATATAAGTTGTGGTGTGTTGGAAGTTATTAAAGTTTCTTTTTATTAGTTAAGTCAGATATATCTAAAGAGAGTCACTGACCATTGCTCTTATTTTTTATAGAAGCAAAAGCAAATCTTGTTCACATGCATAAAAACATGAAACTGGAAAGGCTCTGATTAGAGCTGTGTCACCAAGTTCTTTGAACTGCTTCAAAATTACATGCAAAAGTTATGTAATCTTTTGCTGAGTTATTTTTATTGAGCTGGCAGCTCCATTAATTCCTCCATTTTTTTCTTAACAGTAAAGAATAAGAGACATCTTGTAAAAGCCTTTGTTACCCAGTCATTAGTCATTCACTTTCTTAATATAAACACCTATTCATTTGAGGGTGTCAAGGATTCCCATTTGAGCAATGTACAAAAGTTCCCAATGGATTAAAATGAATAGGATAGGTATTAAAACAGAAGATTTCATAATCTTGAGGTAGAACATTGCCTCTTAAATATTTCTTGAAATTTAACAAAACCTTCCAGCACCAGTACTTGCTGATAACAAGTCATATGCCTGAAAAATAAGAGATAATAATGAAGGGAAGGGGTGACTCCCTTGAGTCAGTTGAGGTTGTGGCTCTTCACCACATTAATTAGAAACCACGTTCATCTGTAGATGGTCCTGAGACAGCAGGCAGCTCATCTGCCTGAAAATGTCAACCAAGACAAGAGCTACCTGCTGGCTGTCTCTGCCCCTCACAAGTGGACCTTTTCAAGTCTGATGACCTTAAAAATCCCCCTTCAGTTCACTCAGGCAAGGGCAAGGGCATCAGTGGGAAACACCTGGAAGCTTTCTTCCCTCTTAGTGTCAAACTGCACCCAGGTTCTCCCACTGGCAGAGGAGGGGAAACGGGACCCTGTGCTGGGGGAGTTCACAGTTCCCTTGTTAGGCTTTGTCCGGAGTGCATGTTGCTTTTAGCATGTGTTCCATGATATTGGTGTCTAAATTAACAGAGCTCTTGCTTTGTGTTCCATTCCAGGTATATACGAATTGGTATAATAGTTAAGAATACCACAAGTAGTATGGATATTCCAGTAAAATGCAATGTTTTCCTGAGTTTACGTTTGTGGCTTATATCCCAATTCAGAGGTGGTCTCCCTGGAAATGATCCAGGTGCTTGTAAGAGATAGCATCGTGAAGGTTATTGAAAGAAGTATTTAATGTAAATTAAGCCCTAGCCGGTTTGGCTCAGTGGATAGAGCATCAGCCTGCAGATTTGATTAAAACTCCAACTTACCTAAATATGCTGTGGGTGGTGCCACGGTCCCAGGTTCGATTCTGGTCAAGGGCACATGCCTGGGTTTTGGGCTGGATTCCCCAGTAGGGGGCATGCAGGAGGCAGATGATCAATGATTCTCTCTCATCACATGTTTCTTTCCTTCTCCTTTCCTCTCTGAAATCAATAAAAATATATTTAAAAAATAAATCTCAACACACGTATAAAAAATAAAGTAAATTAAGAATATATACTGATTATCCCTGATTTTCTAGCCATCTTCCTTGGAAGTCAACTTCCAGGTTGTCCTAGCCACTAGCCCTTTGTATTGTACCATCAGGACACTTGATGACTCACAATGCATGGAATGAAAAACTCCATCTAAAAGCACCGTGCGATTAAATGGTGAGAGAGATCCATAGTCAACCTTTCGACCTATCTGACCTTAATTTCCTTTGTGCCTCAGTCTTTGCAGGTGACACTCATCATGATCTCCCCTACTCAAAGTGATCACTGGGCCTGGTTGCAAAGAATAATTCAGAAAGGATATTCAAGTAAAATCTGCAGACGTCTCGGTTTGTTTATTGAATTAATAAGTTTGGTTTTTGGAATTGTTGTGATGGCTTTCCATTTGAGTCATATAACTTTCTCTCTTTCATTGACAGTGATTATTTCTGGTCTTAGGTTTCTCATCGTTCATAACCTGATGGCCACTTACGACAGATACCGGGAGTCACAAGATGTCACCATGATCCAACTAGAATTGCCGAGGTGTCTCATTAACAAGGATCAAATCGATGCCTCACAAAAGGAGAAACGGAAGTACGCCAAGTCAGGATGATCTGAAATTAAACCTGGATGCCTTTGTGCTTTTGAGCCTTTGGGCCTTTTTAAAAAAGTTTCTTGAGCATTTTTAAATAGAAATAAATTTGGGTTTCACAAACTTGGTCTCCTTTAGGATGTTCTTGTTTGTCCCCTATTGCCTTTGTGAAAATTCTTCCTGCTTTCAAATTCATGTCATCTGGCCCTGGCAGGGTAGCTGAGTTGGTTAGAGCATCGTCTCGCTACACCAAGGATAGCGATTTGATCCCCAGTCAGGGCACAGATGAGTGGAACAACAAATCCATGTTTCTTTCTCTCCCCTTCCTATGTCATCTCTAAAATAAAATTTTAAAAAAATTCATTTGGCTCAGTAGTTTTCTCCTGGTTGCTGCCCCTCCCACCCTTCTTGCTCTCTTTCTACCATCATTGAAGATTCAGCTGCTGTCTCACTCTGCCTCTTCATGTTAACTCCTACAGATTTAAAAATATATATATTTGTATTGATTTCAGAGAGGAAGGGAGAAGGAGAGAGAGATAGAAACATAAATAATGAGAGAGAATCACTGATTGGCTGCCTCCTGCACACACCCACACTGGGGATCAAGCCCGAAACCTGGGTATGTGCCCTGACCAGAATCGAACCGTGATCTCCAGGTTCATAGGTTGATGCTCAACCACTGAGACACACCGGCTGGGCTACTCCTGCAGATTTTAACGTGCCCAGAGGTGATCCACAGGTGCCCCCAGCTCACAGCTCTCTTCACCCACAGTGTCCTGTTCTTCTCTTCCCCATAAGTTACCGACTTCCATGATTATAGCCTGTCCATTGTCACCACTGCCATCTGAGACCCCAAAACAGGATTTTAAAAAGATTCCCAGGTGATTCTAATGTGCAGCTAAGGTTGAGAACCACTGACATAGAGAAATTTCAAAATACAGGGTAGCTTTTTTTCTTTTTCTTGTTGTTAATCCTCACTTGAGGCTATTTTTTCCATTGATTTTTAGATAGAGTGGAGGGAGGGAGGGAAGGAGAGAGAGAGAGAGAGAGAGAGAGAGAGAGAGAGAGAGAGAGATGAGAGACACTCATCAATTGGCTGCCTCCTGCACGCATCCAGGGATCAAACCTGCAAACAAGGTACATGGCCTTGACCAGGAATCAAACCTGCAACCACCGAGCCACACTGGTGAGGGCCAGGGTAGCTCAACTTTGAAAATGAAATGCATTTTCAATAAACACTACCTTTATAATTATTCAAAGTGTGTGCATTCATTTTTTTGGTACACCCTATATTTATGCGGAGTGAAAGCAGTCAGAAAAGTACATAGAGAGCCCTAGCTGGTTTGGCTCAGTAGATGGAGCGTCGGCCTGCTGACTCAAGGGTCCCAGGTTCGATTCCGGTCAAGGGCATGTACCTTGGTTTCGGGCACATCCCCAGTAGGAAGTGTGCAGGAGGCAGCTGATCAATGTTTCTCTCTCATCAATGTTTCTAACACTCTATCCCTCTCCCTTCCTCTCTGTGGAAAATCAATAAAATATATATTTTTTTAAAAGGAAAGTACATAGAGAAAGATGAATGTTATGTACAGTGAAAGAAAGCCTATTAGTGGTTGCCTGGGGTTCGGAGGAGGGAGGCACAGGAACTTTTGTGGTGATGGATGTGCTTTTTATTTTAATTAGGGTGATGATTTTATGGATACATACAATGTCAAATTCATTGATGTGTACACTTTATATATGTGCAGCTTTTTAAAACCCATAACTCCATGAAGCTGTGAATCATGAGTTTAAGCAGTGTTTCCCCAGTCTTTGCTGATAAAGCAGCTCCTGGGTGCTGTGGAAAATGCATACCCCTGGTTCTGCTCCATGAAGCACCAGGTGAATTGTGCTTTTGACTAGGGCCGTGGTCGGCAAACTGCGGCCCCTTGAGTGTGGCTCTTCCACAAAATACCACGTGCGGGTGCACGTACAGTGCGATTGAAACTTTGTGGCCACACTCAAGGGGCCAAAGAGCCGCATGTGGCGCGCGAGCCGCAGTTTGCCAACCACTGGCCTAGGGTCCAGAGAATACTCAGGCTCAGAGAAGTTGGGAAACTCTGGTATAAAGTGGTGGCAGCTGAGAAGGAGGCTTGACCAAACCAACACTCTCTCTCCCTTAATCCTCACCTGAGGATATTTTTCCCATTGAGTTTTAGAGAGGGTGGAAGTGATGGGGAGAGACAGAGAGAGAAACATCAATGTGTGAGAGACAAGCTGATTGCTTGCTTCCCACACTCACCCTGACCAGAGGAATCAAGCCTCAACCCAGGCACATGCCCTTGAACAAAATCAAACCCCGGACCCTCTAGTCTGCAGGCCGACGCTCCAACCACTGGACCAAACCGGCAAGGGCCAGTCTTTCTTTTAAGGAGTTTGTTCAGCCCCTCAGGATCTTAATCATCAGATTAATTGAGAAAATGTTATGCTGATGGGTGAAAATGGCCTTCCATGAGAAGCCACATGATTGCAATTCTCCAAACAAGATCCTATCTTCTATAAAAGAAACACAAAGAGCTGCGTTTGGCATCTCGTCTTGAAAGGAGTTTGACTTTTCTCGTTATTCAAGAGCTGCATTAACCAAGGTAAAGGAATCTACTTTTTTATTTTTTACATATAACTGTAGTGATTATATGTGCTTGGAAATCACTTTACACGCTCTTTTTCTTATTCCTAAATTAGACCAGGGATGTCTAATTACACTGACCATTGTAATTCCTCAGATGTGAATTTCCTGTTATTCCCTTTGTCTATTTCCTTATTTTCTTCTTAATTTGTCTATGCTCTTTGTTTATGAGGGATATTAATCTTTTTCTTCTATCTGTGTAAAATATAGGGTGTTCCAAAAAATGTATTCACACACTTTGAATAATTATAAAGGCAGGGTTTATTAAAATGCATTTCATTTTCAAAATTGAGCTATCGGCTGTTAAAGTGTATATGCCTTTTTTGAGACACCCTGTGTGTTCTCCTAATCTGTCACTTATCATAACTTTGTCTATGATGCCATTCAAGAGATTTGTTTTCTTTAAGGCATCCCTATTTAATTTTTCTAAATAAAACCTAAGTGCTTTCTATATTAGCAAGACTCAAAACATGCATTCAATCTAAGGAACTATAAATAAATAAAATTAATGGGAATAGAGGAGGCATTTAATAAGAAAAGCCTAAATTAAATTGTAAATCAAACAGAACTATGACTGATGGGTAAGACTAAAAGCTTGTTCTTGGAAATAGTGACAAATCAACTCTGTCAAAACAATTAAAAAAGCATTTATGAACAATATAAGAAATATAGTCAGGCGTGAAGAATTATTTTAAAAGGTAATGTACAACTTTATGTCAAAATACTTAATAATTTAGGTTAAAGGGGTAGTTTTCTTGAAAAGTGGCCAAAATTGAATCAAAAAGTGACAGAAACTGGCAGTGAGCAGACAAATCACTCTAGATGAGGAATGTATCGATCCCCCCACCTGAGGAGGATCTGAGTGGCCTGTTGCTTTGAGCTCTGGAAGCTTTGCAAAGGTACCTTTTGACAACGTTAATGTTACCCTGTCCCCAGTGCCCTAAAAATCCCCTCAGCAAAACAGGGGCATAGTCTAACTTTACAATATACATGTTCAAGTTCCTAACACAATGAGAAAATAAATCTTATCTTTTTCCAGCCTTTAATCACAATTTGCACGTGTGTAAAAGCTTAAAATCCAATGAACACTACCTTCACTTACCTTTCTTAGTCTCAACAAATTAACTTTTTGTGGAAACTTTGGTACGTGTTTATGTAATTTATTATTATTGCTGTTATTGTTTGCTGAATCACTGGAGAGTAAGTGGCAGACTCTATGTATTTCTTGCTTAAATACTTGAACTTTCATCTCCTGTAAAGAAGGGCATTCATTCTCCTACCCAAACTGAATACTACCCTTGCTTAAAAATGGTCTATACAGCTTAATATAAAAAAGATGTCTGTGAGTGTTTATTTCAAAAACACAAGTTCAGAAGAAATTTTATAGTTAGAAATCATTGATGTTACCATCTCTCTCCCTCTCCCTTCCTCTCTGAAATCAATAATAAATAAATAAATAAATAAACAAATAAACAAATAAATAAATGCAATACCACATCAAGAGGGAGGATAAGCCCTGACTGGTTTGGCTCAGTGGATAGAGCGTCAGCCTGCGGACTGAAGGGTCCCAGGTTCAATTCCAGTCAAGGGCATGTACCTTGGTTGTGGGCACATCCCAGTGGAGGGTGTGCAGGAGGCAGCTGATCCATGTTTCTCTCTCATCGATGTTTCTAGCTCTCTGCCCCTCTCCCTTCCTCTCTGTAAAAAATCAATAAAATATATATATTAAAAAAAAAGAGGGAGGATAAGTTCCTAGTCAACCTTGAATTTATCTAACCTTAACCTCTTTCTCCTCTAATCCCTGCAGATAAGATTCATCATGATCAGAACACCTCGAGTTTATGATCAGTGGACTCTGTTGCAGAGAATAATCCGAAGAATGTGTTCATACAGATTCTGCAAACGATACTCTTTCTTCTTTACTGGATTAACGATTTTGATTTTTGGATTTACTGTGGCAGGTTTCTCCCCGTGCCAGTATATGTTTCCCTTGGCAATGACATTGATAGCTACCGCCACTGTTTTTCTTATCGTTCTTATTGCGGTAGAATTTGGTGTACGCCGTCGAGAGTCGGAGGAATTAACTCCCCAACAAGAAGAATCATGGAACTACAGAATCCAGTGCATAGATGTTTAAGCGTTAGTAACGGGAAACCAATAGTCAGCACCTGCCTATAATCTTATCTGAAACCTGGATATCCCTAGGCCTTTGGACCTTTTTAAAGTTTCTTGAGCATTTTATTTGCAAAATAAACACTGGTTTTTAAAAGCTACTCTGATTTTTGTAATGTTCTCCTCTACTGCCTCTGTGAAGTCTCTTCCAGGGGAAGTCCTCTCTCTCCAATACAGGACAGGTAGAGAAACCAGTTTTCTCCTCCCTGTTTCTACATCTACCAACATTTCACATCATCAAGCTCTATACCTTAAATAGATATGATTTGCATTTGTCCATTATATATTTCAAAAAAGCTGGGAAAAAGGAACAAATTATTGATGTGCAAAACAACATGGATGAATCTCATAATATTTATGCTGAGTGAAAGGAGTCAGGCTTTAGCCCGTTTGGCTCAGTGGATAAAGCGTCGGCCTGCGGACTGGGGGGGTCCCAGGTTCGCTTCTGGTCAAGGGCATGTACCTTGGTTGCGGGCACATCCCCAGTGGGGGGTATGCAGGAGGCAGCTGATCGATGTTTCTCTTTCATCGATGTTTCTAACTCTCTATCCCTCTCCCTTCCTCTCTGTGAAAAATCAATAAAATATATCTTTAAAAAAAAAGAAAGGAGTCAGAAACAGACGTGTCTAGACTAAATAGTACTCTTTATATAAAATGCCAAGTAAAGGCCCTGCCGGTGTGGCTCGTGGTTGAGCATCGACCTATGAACCAGGAGGTCGAGGTTTGATTCCTGGTAAGGGCACCTGCCCAGTTTTCGGACTCGATCCCCAGTGCGGGGGAGTGTAGGAGGCAGACAATCGATGATTCTCATCATTGATGTTTCCATCTCTCCCTCTTCCTTCCTCTTTAAAATCAATAAAAATATATTAAAAATGCCAGGTAAAGGATAAAAAGCAGACCAGTGGTTGCCTGTGGGTTGGAGGGAAGAAGGCCTGGATGAACAAAGGGAACTTTGGAGGTGACATGTGTTCATGGTCTTGATTGTTCTAATGCTTTCATGGGTATATACAGAGGCCACACTGAATTGTACCTTTAGGATAAAAATATATTTTAAAAAATAAATTTATATAGCTATGAAGACGTGAGTAAAGTAGCACAGAGTGAATGATTGAAAGCATTATCACCCCAGTCTTCACTGGCATTAAGATCCTCCTGGGGTGCTTGTGGAAAGCTGATGCTCCATGAAAGAATCTGGAGAACTGTGCTTTCAACAAGAGCCCCCAAATTTGTTGAGCCCAGAGTGGCTGGGAAATTGGTATAAAGTGGTGGTAGCTGAGAAGGAGGCTTTCCTCATCTTGACCAAACTATCATCAGGTGAAGCCAGATGAAACCACCACCATCAACATTAGGGGAAAACAAATGATGATTTGTTTCCAAGCTCTCTCTCTCTCTCTCTCTCTCTCTCTCTCTCTCTCTCTCTCTCTCTTTTTTTTTAACATGGACACTTGATCATTAACTACCATATAACAAGTGTTTGTCACCAGTCTCTCCTTTAAGGAGTTTCCTCAGCTCCTCGGCATCTAGGCCTTGATTATTGGATTAATTGAGAGAAAGCTCCACTGATGGGTGAAAATGCCTCTCCAGGAGAACCAGGTTGTGACAGTTATTCAATCAAGATCCCTTCTCCTATAAAAGCAACACGAAGAGCTGTGTTTGGCATTTCATCTTGAAGGGTGTTTGCTGGTTTCCATTGTCCAAGAACTGCATTTAATACCAGGTAAAGCATGCTACAATTTTTTTTACTCTATATAAAAGTAGGGGTGTGTTTGGAAGTCATTAAAGATGCTCTTTTTCTTATAACTAGGTGAGGTCAGGGATGTCTTTTTAGGTTCACTGACCATTGCAATTCCTCAGAAGTGGGTTTCTCGGTATACTCTGTTTTTCTCTTGTTTTTATTTCCTTATGTGTAAATTTTTTAAAATAGATAAGCATTGTAATTCTTTGTCTTCTATGTGTATAAGATATATAATTCCAGACTGACATCTACCAAAACTTTGTGTAACGTGTCTTACATTATGCAAGTAATATTTCTTTTTCTTTTTAAAATTTATGTCTATTGTTGAAAGTATTACAGATGTCCCCCCTTTTTCCCCATGTGGTGTCTCTGTCTCATTTTTCCCAAGTGAAATATGATGGATTTCACATTTTGGGGGGGAGACTGAAAATAAAACATATATTTAAGAGAGGAAGGGAGAGAGATAGAGAGTCAGAAACATCGATGAGAGAGAAACATCGATCAGCTGCCTCCTGCACATCTCGAATGAATTAAAACTTACTTCTTGGAAAAGTGACTAGTAGGTTTTTATGGCAAACCCTTCAGTCCGCAGGCCGACGCTCCATGAGACAAGAAATATAGTCAGATAAAAAAATTATTTAAAAGTTAGTCTAGCCCAGCTGTTTGGAGTGTTGTCCCATACACCAAACCGGTTTGATTCCTGATCTGGGCACTAGGGGAGGCAGCCAATTGACGTTTCTTCCTTTCCTCTCCCCTCCCCCACCCTGGCTACTCCTCTTTCAAAAATCAATGAACGATATATCCTCTGGTGAAGATTTTTTTAAAAAAAGTTAGTCTATAATTATATACCAATATAATGTAATAAAATTGAAGAGCAAAATGGTATGGCTATTGGAAAAATGATTTGTGTGTATGTGGAAATGACTGTACAATTAGAAAATCTAGAATCTTAATTAAAGAGTGGCTCAGTAGATTGAGGGTCGTCCCACACACCAAGAGGTTCAAGAGGTTGCTGGTTTGATTCCCAGTCAGAGCATATGCCTGGGTTGTGGGCTTGATGCCCTGTAGGGGGCTTGCAGGAGGCAGTCCATTGATGTTTTTATTTTCTCTCCCTCTCTCTTCCTCTTTCTCTAAAAAAAATCAATAAAAAATTTCAAAAAAGCTTTAGAATTATTGTAATAAATTAAAATGACTAGCTGCAAGTATTGGTACACAAATTCAGTACTTTTCCTTTGTAGTATAATTACCTGTTGAAATAGACCTGATAAAATTCCCCATTATAATACATAATATGAATTATATAAAATTACATGATATAATTGTAATTGTATAAATATATATATGATATGTAAGGTATATGAACAGAATTGTAAAGAGTAAATAGAAAATAAAAATAAAACTGTAATGAAGAATACAAAGATGAATTCGATTAGTAGAGAGAATTTTCTGAAAAGGAAAATACGGCATTATAAAAATATAATGTCTTCCAAAGAAGTTATTTTCCCACATTTCAAAAAACAAACAAAGCCCCCCTCCCTTGCAACATATCTGTGTGCTGAGGGTAATGCCAAGAAAAGTCTGAAAGACAAGTTGAAGGGGAACACCTGAAACCAGTTAATAAAAGTGGTTTTAAATCAGCACAAGTGGGAATTGGCAAAGGATTGATCAATGGAAGATAGTGTGTCAAAACATATAGCCAAGGGAATAGGTTTAATATGATGCAGTTGGCATTTCAAATTAATGGGGAAAGATGGTGGAGAAATAGTTGGCTATTCATTTGGGGAAAAATACAGCTCTGCTTCATGCAATGTACAAAAATTATCAATCTATTAAAATGAATAATAATAAGATCAAAACATAGAACTTCATGTGGCTCAGTGGTTGAGCATCGACATAATCAGGGCACATGACCAGGCTGCGAGCTCAATCCCCAGTAGAGGGCGTGGGGAAGCAGCCAATAGATGATTCTCTCTCATCATTGATGTTTCTATCTCTCCCCTCCCTCTCCCTTCCTCCCTGAAATCAATAAAAATATATTTAAAAACAACATAGGACTTCATGATCTTGTGGTAGGACATTGCCTCTTACATGTTTCTTAAAGTGAAACAAAATGTGCCCAGCAGCAGGATTCACTGGTCAAATGGCTTATATGCCAGATAGTTTTCAAGAGGGGAGAAAGAGTAACTCTATTCAGATGAGAAAGTGGCTATTAAAATAGAACCTTTTGTGGGAGTTCAAATTTCCCTTGTTAGGCTTTGTTTCAAGTGCATGTTGCTTTCAGCTTCTATTACATTATATCTGAATCTAAATGAATTAATAGGGCCCTTGTTCTGTGTTCCATATGATCTGTCCTAGAACTAGTGTAACAATCTTAAATATACTCACTCTTGGGTAATCCTGACACGCCTGGAAAATGCAATGTGTATCTTTTTTTTTTAAATATATTTTATTGTTTTTTTACAGAGAGGAAGGGAGAGAGATAGAGTTAGAAACATCGATGAGAGAGAAACATCGATCAGCTGCCTCCTGCACATCTCCCACTGGGGATGTGCCCGCAACCCAGGTACATGCCCCTGACCGGAATCGAACCTGGGACCTTTCAGTCCGCAGGCCGACGCTCTATCCACTGAGCCAAACCGGTTTCGGCTGCAATGTGTATCTTAAGTCTTTATACATCCCCAGGCAAACCTCGGGACTGTGGGCAATGCCCCAATTCAATATTGGTCTCTATGTAAAGGTTCTAGAAGTTTATGATAGCTTCATGAAGGTTTTAGAACAGTGGTTCTCAACCTTCCTAATGCCACGACCCTTTAATACAGTTCCTCATGTTGTGGTGACCCCCAACCATAAAATTATTTTCGTTGCTACTTCATAACTATAATTTTGCTACTGTTATGAATCGTAATGTAAATACCTGATATGCAGGATGTATTTTCATTGTTACAAATTGAACATCATTAAAACATAGTGATTAATCACAAAAACAATATGTAATTATATATATGTTTTCCAATGGTCTTAGGCGACCCCCAAAGAAGTCTCAACCCACAGGTTGAGAACCACTGTTTTAGAAAGAGTATTTACCCGGTGGCGTGGCTCAGTGGTTGAGCATCGACATATGAACCAGGAGGTTGAGGTTCAATTGCTGATCAGGTTCAATTCCTGATCAGGGCTTATGCCTGGGTTGTGGGCTCAATTCCCAGTGGGAAGCATGCAGGATCTCTCATCATTGATGCTTCTATCTCTCTCTCTCTTCCTCTCTGAAATCAATTTAAAAGAAGATAAAAAAAAAAAGAATAGATACTCATTGTCCCTGACTTCCTGGCATCCTTCCTTGGTTATCCTAGCCAGTAGCCCTTTGTTTGACATCATCAGGACACGTGATAACTGAGAGTGAATGGATTTCAAAACTTCAACTAGAAGCAGTGTCATGCTAAATGGGGCGATAGGTTTCCAATCAGCCTCTGACTTATCTGATTTTTTTTTCTTCTTTCTAATTTCTGCAGATAAGACTCATCATGATCCCGTTTTCTCAAGCTTCCGACCAGAGGAGCTGGTTGCTGAGAATATGGCAGGGATGGTGTCCCCAGGATTTTTACAAATATATCTCGTTTTTAAATATTGGATTAAGCATTCTCCTACTGGGAATTTCTGTGATCACTTTCTTATGGAATGATATACCTTTTCCTCTTGCAATGATAATGGCTGTTTCTGGAATTGTTTTTGCTATTATTGTTGTAATGTTCATTTTCTATAAAGCTGGCCAAAACTCAGAAGATTCACCTTCCGCCTTAGAATTATCAAACCTTGGAAATACTCTGGGGCGCAGAAATATTGATTGTGAAATGGACCCATGGGCAGCAGGCACTAGACTATAACTTCTATTAAACCCAAATATCTTTGGGCCTTTGGACCCCTGTATGCATTGTTTTAAATAGAAATAAACTCTGGCTTATAAAAAATCTTATCTGATCTTGGAATGTTCTGGTTCCCTGTTGCTTCTGTGGAATCTCTATTTCTCCAGAAATTCTTGCTCTCACAAATTCATGTCAGAAGAAGGAACCAGTTTCTTCTTCCCTGTTGCTGCAACTATCCACCTTCTTGCTCTCATCCCACCATCATTGAAAATTTGGCTACTGCCTCTCACTCTGGCTCAGGGGTGGGCAAACTTTTTGACTCGAGGGCCACAATGGGTTCTTAAACTGGACCAGAGGGCCGGAACAAAAGCATGGATGGAGTGTTTGTGTGAACTAATATAAATTCAAAGTAAACATCATTACATAAAAGGGTACGGTCTTTTTTTTTTTTTTTTTTTAGTTTGCCCACGGCTGCTCTGGCTCTTCACATCAATTCTTGCAAATTTCAATGTGCAGAGAGGCGACCAATCCAAGACGACAGGTGCCAAGTTCATGGCCCTCTTCACCTGCAATGCCCTGTTCTTCTCTTCCCCATCAGTGACCTACTTCGGTGGGAGTGTCCTGTACCTTGTCAGGACCCCAAAACTTCCTTGCAGACATCCCATTCATTACCACATAGCCCCCCTTATACTCAAAGAAATTTATCTTGTACCCTTCACTTGACAATTCTCAAATGTCATGGACTTCTCCAATCCTTTGATGCCACTGCCTCTTTACTTTCCCACAGCCCTTGACTTTCTTCTTGTCCCTCGTGGGCTCCCAACTTTTCGTACCCTTCAGACCTTCCTGTGTATTCTGGTAACATCACTGGACTATCCAAGTTGTATACAACAAAGCCAAGAAGCCAAACCTCCTGAGAAATGACAGAGTAAGGATTCCTTCAAATCATGACCCCTAACCTCAAACAGGCACTCCCGCTGCCGTTCTCCGTTTCACTGTGCCTACTCTTTCTCCTGCTGCCCAGGCAGATTCCTCTGTAAGCACATTGCCTCAGTCATATCTTATTGGCTTCATAGGTGAATTGTTCTAAACGTTCAAAGAATTAATACCTATCCTTCTCAAACTATTCCAAAAAATTAAGAGGAGGAAAAGATCTCAAATTCAGTTTACAAGGTCAGCATTACCTTGATACCAAAACCAGACAAAGACACTATAAAAAAATTATAGGCCAATATTCCCGATGAACATAGATGCAAAAATCCTCATCAAAATATTAGCAAACCAAATTCAGCAATACATTAAAAAGTTAATATATCATAATCAAGTGGGATTTATTTCTGGGATGCAAGGTTGGTTCAATATCCACAAATCAATTAATATGATACACCACATAAACAAAATAAAACATAAAAATTACTCAATCATATCAATAGAGGCAGAAAAAGCATTTAACAAAATATAACATTCACTTATGATAAAAACCCTCAGCAAAGTGGTAAAAGAGGGAATATACTTCAACATAATAAAAGGCATCCAAATTGAAAAAGAAGTAAAACTGTCATGCTGGAGGCTAATTCCAGCATGTCCTAATAAATGCAAGAAGTCCTCAAAAGGTTCATGGGCTTCTATATGTAGCAGGGCTGAATTATATTACCTGCTGCTGAAATAGCTGAAAGCATTTCCCCAAACCTGAAAATCTGCATATATTATTGCCTGCTGCTGGAACAGCCAAAGGCAGTTCCCCCAACCTGACCAAATCTTACCTTTGATACGTATATCTGCTTTGCTATAGGGCAAAAATGTGTTAATAAAAAGCTAGGGGTCCAAAGATTTGAAGAACTTAGTTAATAAAGCTAAGCTCCATCTGGCTCCCCCCAAAATGCCTTCCAAATTTATATTTCATGTCTAGTTTATTTAATTTACTTGCAGCCCCTTTTCCAGATTCCTGAACCCTTCTAGATGCAGGACAATACCCCAGCACTGTCATACAGTAATTTGCAGATGACATGATACTACTATATATATAGCCCACGTTCAAAGGCTGTTAAATCGCGTTGTTTACACATATCTTCAGAAAAAAATCACTTCTATTGTCGTGGTAAACTACCTGCTTCCCTATTTATAATGGTCTGGCCCTCTAGCAACTTCAGCGCGAAATTATAGCTAATTTGCCTACAAACGTCAGGTGGTCATAATAATCTGACCACTCAGTGTATATATAGAGAACCCTGAAGATTCACCCCCCCCCAAAAAAAAAACAAAAAAACCCTACTAGAACTAACACAGTAATGGGAGTAAAGTAACAGGATACAAAATTAATATTCAGAAATCAGTTGCTTTTTTTGTTTTGTATGTTTTTTTGTTAATCTTCACTGAAGGATATTTTTCCATTAATTATTTTTAGAGAGGGAGGAAAGGAAAGGAAGAGAGAGAAGCATCGATATGAGAGAGAGCCAAACCAGCTAGGGCTAGTAGCATTTTTAAAAATAGCAATAATGAACTATCAGAAAGAAATTTAAAAACCCCATTTACAATTGCATCAAAAAGAATAAAATACCTAGGAAAAAAATTTAACCAAGGAAGTGAAAGACCTGTACTTGGAAAACTGTAAGATACTGAAGAAAGAAATTGAAGAAGATACAAATAAATGGAAAGATATACTGTGCTCATAAACAGAATTAATATTATTAAAATGTCCACACTACCCAAAACAACCTACAGATTCAATACAACCCTATTAAAATATCAATGGCAATTTTCACAGAGCTAGAACAAATAATCCAAAATTTATATGGAACCACAAAAGATCCAAATAGCCAAAGCAATCTTGAGAAAAAAGAACAAAGTTAGATGAATCATGCTACCTAATATCAAACTATACCTTAAGGCTATAGTAATTAAAACCGCTTGGTACTGGCATAAAAACAAGTCCATAGATTAGTGGAATAGAACAGAGTCCAGAAATAAACCCACACCTACTAGCATATGGTCAATTAATCTATGACAAAGGAGGCAAACAAAACAGAAACAAACTCATAGATACAGAGAACAAATTGATGGTTGCTAGGTGGGGGCGGGGAGAGGTTGAAGGGATGAGTGGAAAAGGTGAAGGGATTAAAAAGTATTAATTGCGCCCTAACCGGTTTGGCTCAGTGGATAGAGCGTCGGCCTGCGGACTCTCTATCCCTCTCTGAAGGGTCCCGGGTTCAGTTCCAGTCAGGGGCATGTGCCTTGGTTGCGGGCACATCCCCAGTGGGGAGTGTGCAGGAGGCGGCTGATTGATGTTTCTCTCTCATTGATGTTTCTAACTCTCTATCCCTCTCCATTTCTCTCTGTTAGAAAATCAATAAAATATATATATATATATAAATTAATTATTAATTAATTGCCAATATAGCTGTTAAGTGCTGTGTTGTCATTCCCCCTGCTCAAAATAAAGTTGTTTCTTAACTATACCTGCCTGCTAGACTCCTGTAGCAGCCAGGGACGCTTGGTCTCATACATAATTGAAAGAAAGAAAGAAAAAAAAAGAAGTATTAATTGCCATACAGCATAGGAAATATAGTCAGTAATCCTATTTAATAAAGACAGGTATGCAAATTGACTGTCACTTCACGACAAAGATGGCGATGCCCACAGCCAATAAGGAGGGAATATGCAAATTGATGCAACAAAGATGGTGGTGGCCAGGCCAGGATGCTTGCATCGTCACCATGGTGATGACACAGGTGTTCTACCCCGCCCTGGCTGCTCCGGGTCTCTGGGCAGTGCGTGAAGGTGGAAAGGCAGCTCTGGCCAGAGCGAAGGTGGTGCCGGCAGCCAGGGGAAGGAAGGCCTATTCTTGCACGAATCTTCATGCATTCGTCCTTTAGTATTGTGATAACTATGTATAGTGTCAGATGGGTACTAACTAAACTTATTACTTGGTAAGTTATATAAATGTCTGCCAGAGGTTCTCAACCTGTGGGTCGCGAACAATGAAAATACATCCTGCATATCAGATATTTACATTAGGATTCATAACAGTAGCAAAATTACAGTTATGAAGTAGCAATGAAAATAATTTTATGGTTGGGGGTCACCACAACATGAGGAACTGTAATAAAGGGTTGCGGCATTAGGAAGGTTGAGAACCACTGGCTCTAATCACTATGTTGTACACCTAAAACTAATATTATCTATAATAATAAAAGCATAATATGCTAATTAGATCAGACATCCTTCCAGACGTCCTTCTGTCCTTCCGGATGAAACCAAGGCTACAAGGGAAGCCCGGGTCCCGGGTGCCAGAGGGAAGTCGGTGCCGGCAGCTGGGGGACGGAAGGCCTACTCTTGCATGATTTTCATGCATCGGGCCTCTAGTATGTCAATAATAATG
Source organism: Myotis lucifugus (assembly GCF_000147115.1). Classification (NCBI taxonomy): domain Eukaryota; kingdom Metazoa; phylum Chordata; class Mammalia; order Chiroptera; family Vespertilionidae; genus Myotis; species Myotis lucifugus. The sequence goes on along the minus strand of NW_005871224.1, from coordinate 2,294,364 downwards.
AAAATATATAAGAAATTAATTAAAATAAAATTTAAAACATACTATTGTCACAAATGAGCCCATATATAACTCGTGAAATATGAGTAATCCAGGTTCTTGGATTTGATAGTATAGTACATTAACATTGAGAGAGGCTGAGGGAAGGCACATGGGACTTTCCTATAAATTTCTCAGCAAGCTCCTATGAATCTATAATTATTTCATAATAAAAAGTTAAAAAAATTTAAATAGTATTTAAACAAACTATTGAAGTGAAAGAAAAAAAAAACAAAACCCACAAACCACAATGTCAGGTTTTGTAATTTTTGTAACTTTGCATTTGTAAGGGGCCCAAAAATGCTATTGTCATTATAAGAACTGGCCACACAGTGTCACTAGTGGCCTGCCATAGCCCTCTTAAAAATTTTTTTTTTTCTCCCCTAAACAAGATTTGTCATTCATGAAGAAAAGACCTGGCCATGTTAAAAAATAACGAATTAAAAAACAGCCACATTCAAGCACAGTTTATTCTGATTGGGAGCATTTTGAACCCAGATATTTCATCTTTTTTTTTTTTTTAGGTGAAAACACAGAAAAACCCTAAGAAAATGAATAGAGTTTAAAGAAAACAAATGGGACATTCTCTAGAGGAGCCTTGCTTCTCAAAATGTGCTCTATGGTCCAGTAAGATTGGCATGGCCTAAGAATTTGTAAGAAGTGCAAAACCCAGGCCCCACCCCAGACCTGAGTTAGGTTCCTGATAAGTTCAAAGTGCCAGTGCTGCTGGTCCATGGACAATCCTCTGAATAGTCATACGGAAGGGACACAAGAACATGGGCAGAGGCCTGGAAAATATCAGCTGCTGCAGATACAATAAAACCTTCCTGATTTGAAGCTCACTAAATCAGCTCTCTTACGTTTACAAGTTGTCAACATAAGAACCATCCTGGCTGGCAAGGCTCCGGAGTTGAGCATTGATCTATGAACCAGGAGGTCACGGTTCAATTCCCAGGCAGGGCATATGCCCAGGTTGTGGGCTTGATCCCCAGTGCGGGGCGTGCAGGAGGCAGCTGATCAATGATTCTCTCTCATCATCAATGTTTTATCTCTCTCTCCCTCTTCTTCCCTCTCTGAAATCAATGAAAATATATTTTTAAGAAAGAAACATTCAAACTTATAGAGAATTTGTGTGGGTTTATTTGAGCCAACTGTTGATAATTGCCAGGAAGCAAAATCTGAACGAATTGAGATAATGCTCCAGAGAATGGCAGTTTTGCACCTTATTTTATACGTAACAATCAAAAGAGAAGACACGCCCTAGCTGGTTTTCCTCAGTGGATAAAACGTTGGCCTGTGGACCAAAGGGTCCCGGGTTAGATTGTGATCAAGGGCAGGTACCTCGGTTCCAGGCTCCTTCCCGTCATGGGCCCTGGTCAGGGCTCATGCAGGAGGCAAGCAATCAAGGTGTTTCTCTCACATTCATATTTCTCTCTGTCTTTCCCTCTCTCTTCCACCCTAAAAAAATCAACAGAAAAATATCCTCGGGTGAGGATTAAGAAAAAAGAGAAGATGCAGGTGAGTTACAGGAAATCCACTGGTGATAGATTAGGGAGGTGGGAGAAAGCAAAGCAGAGAAACTTCGGGGATTGAATGAAAAGTAAAATGATAGACACATACATCTTTTACATAGGTGGGTACAGAACAGTTAACAGTCTACATTAACTCAATAATAACGAGGGGATTTGTGCAGTCTACATTAACTCAATAATGCTTTGAAAGGGTCTGGAAAAAGGAAAATCATTTGCCATTCCAAAGATATGGAAGAGACAATAGACAGGCTCAGTTAAGGTAAAGATTGACCTTTGTCAAAAAAAAAAAAAAAAAAAAAAAAAAAAAAAGATTGACCTTTGTCAGGGTCGATGCTGGCCTAGGACATGCCTACCCACCATAAACTGCTTTTATTTAAAAAGTTTTAATTTCAGACCATCCTTTGTGGTTACTTTAGGTCTCTGAGTTTGAAAGGCCACCGCCCAGGCCTTCCCTGAGCTAGTGACCCCTTTTCGTCCACACAGTGGGTGGTTCATAATTATAACATGCATAATTATATCCACAAAATAATGTGTGCACTATGGTATATGTGTACACACATAAAATATATAAATTGGCTTAAATGTTCGTCATATGTCAAACGTTGGTTCTGATCTTGCAAAAACAGTTATAGAAACTTAGACCAAAACATTAATAATGGCTTACATTGACCTATTCATTTTTTAATAAAATAATATATTTTATTATTACTTAATTATTCCTGAATTTCAATAATATGTCAGATGTCACCACCCTTCTTTAGATGGGGGATGCTAAAATGTCTAAAAACAGATAGTTTCAACTGTTTCCAGGGTGCTCTTAGAATATTCTGAAGCAAAGCATTCAGAGTTTGATGGGAAAACATTTTTATGTTTTTGGTTTTTTCCCCAGTGCTTTTACTTTTTAATGTTTTCATACTGAGGTTGTTTAGATCCACTTCATTTTTTTTTCCTTGCAGGTCACTTTTTCCATATCCTTTCTCTTAACTTTTGTTTTCGATCTATAATCTTTTTCTGGGGTCTTTTACCTTCCAAAATGGATACTTAGTATGAATTGCTTTTGTCTATAAAATTAACAGTTGCTCACTATTTTAAAGCTATTTTACTTCACACCTTTAAAGAATTTATTTAGTCTTGGCCAGTTTGGCTCAGTGGATAAAGCATTGGCCTGTGGACTGAAGGGTCCTGGATTCAATTCCGGTCAAAGGCATGTACCTGCCCTGGTTGGGGTGCGTGCAGGAGGCAACCAATCAATGTGTCTTTTTCACATCAATGTTTTGCTCTGTCTCTCCTTCTTCCTTCCACTCTCTCTAAAAAATCAATGGAGCCCTGGCCTGTTTGGCTCAGTGGATAGAGTGTCGCCTGCGGACTGAAAGGTCCCAGGTTTGATTCCGGTCAAGGGCATGTACCTTGGTTTCGGGCACATCCCCAGTGTGGGGTGTGCAGGAGGCAGCTGATCGATGTTTCTAACTCTCTATCCCTCTTCCTTCCTCTCTGTAAAAAAATCAATAAACTATATTTAAAATATATATATATAAAATCAATGGAAAAATATCCTTGGACGGGGATTAATAAAAAAAGAAGAAAAAAGGAATTTATTTAATTGCCTCATGAGGCAAATGATTTGCAAAGCAGCTACTTTTATTTTTTAATTGTGGTAAAAAAGCATGTAACACATATTTTGCCATCAGAAGTGCCACTTTTGTTTGTAAACACATTGAACTTGGTTTAGTCTTCACTTCCCTGAAGGACAGTTTGCTCCCTGGCTGCTCACATCTTTATTGTTTACTCTTCCTTCCTTGTCTTTGCATTTTGTTCCCTGGCTTTTCCTCTGATCTTATCAGTCTCTGCTTTGTTTCCTCTTGGGCTGATGTAGTCTTTCCCAGTGACATCTCAATCACCACAGATATAATGATATTTAATAATTGCTTGCTTTTTATAACTAAATATAAAATGTTACAAGCATTCTTTTTGACTTTCATATCTTCCAAGAGCCTTCATGCTACATAGAAATCTTTCAGGCCCAGCCTGCATGGCTCAGTGGTTGAGCATCGACCTATGGTCCTTGACCTATAAACCAGGAGGTCATGATTGATTCCCAGTGTGGGATGTGCAGGAGGCAGCTGATCAATGATTCTCTCTCATCATTGATGTTTCTATCTCTCTCTCCCTCTTCCTTCCTCTCTGAAATCAATTAAAAAATATATTTTTAAAAACGAAATCTTTCAGGATGGTTCTTTATATTCCCTTTAGAAACTCTGTGTTGCAGACTAGTGATCATGAAGGAGCAAATGTTCCTAAACTTCTTTCCATCACCACCAACCATCTGGTCTGCTATACTTTGGATTAATTTCTAACTAGTAAACTCTCTTTTTTAGAGAGTATTTTCTAATAGGAAACCTTTCTCAGTAAACAGCTATACATCAATAAGTACTAATGTAGTCAACAAAATATCCTATATAATAAAAGCCTAATATGCTAAATGTCCAGTCATCCAGTCATCTGTTCAACCAATCAAAGCGTAATATGCTAATGATATGCTAAGGCTGCTCAACCGCTCACTATGATGTGCACTGACCACCAGGGGGCAGACACTCCAACTGGTAGGTTAGCTTGTTGCTGGGGTCTGTACAATTGAGACTGAGTGAGAGGGGCCGGACATGCCCTGGCGTCCTCCCACAGTCCCTCCCCAGCTGGCCAACCTCCCGCATCCCTCCCTGCCCGATCGTGCACTGGTGGGGTCTCTCGGCCTGGCCTGCACCCTCTCACAATCCAGGACCCCTCAGGTGATGTTGGAGACGGGGGATGTCAGAGAGCGGGTTTCCACGGATCCCGTTCAATGCAGGACCTGCCCCCTGGTGGTCAGTGCTCTCCCACAGGGGGAGTGCTGCTCAGCCAGAAGCCAGGTTCATGGCTGGCGAGCATAGCGGCAGTGGCGGGAGCCTCTTCTGCCTCCGCAGCAGCGCTAAAGATGTCTGACTGATGGCTTAGGCCCGCTCCCTGGCCTAAGTTACACGAGTTCATAAATTTGCTTTCTGCCTTACCCTAGTTTAAGTAGGGTTCACTACTTAAAAATCCCTTGCAACTAAAAAATTCTTGATACATCTATTCTTTAACTCCTTAAAAAATGCCAGTAAAGTGCTTGAGAAGGAACTGGCCCTCCAAGGGTATCTGAATCACTATGATACAGATACCCTGGTTAGAGGGACTTCATTGTTAAATTTTCATGTCCCTCTATTTTATTTTATTCATTTTATTATTTTTTAAAATATATATATTTTTTAATTTCAGAGAGGAAGGGAGAGGAAGAGAAAGAGATAGAAACATCTAAGATGAGAGAGAATCATCCATAGGCTGCCTCCTGCACGCCCTCCACTGGAGATCGAGGCTGCAACCTGGGCATGTACCCTGACTGGGTCCTGAACCCAGGACCCACAGGCTGACCCTCTATCCATTAAGCCAAACAAGCTAGGGCTCATGTCCTATTTTTATTTTATTTATTTATTTATTTATTTTTATTTTTTTTAAATACATTTTATTGATTTTTTACAGAGAGGAAGGGAGAAGGATAGAGAGTTAGAAACATCGATGAGAGAGAAACATCGATCAGCTGCCTCCCGCACATCTCCCACTGGGGATATACCGGCAACCAAGGTACATGCCCTTGACCGGAATCGAACCTGGGACCCTTCAGTCTGCAGGCCGATGCTCTATCCACTGAGCCAAACCGGTTTCAGCTCATGTCCTATTTTTAAAAGGTACTAAACCAGTGGTTGGCAAACTGCGGCTCTCGAGCCACAGGCAGCTCTTTGGCCCCTTGAGTGTGGCTCTTCCACAAAATACCAACTTCTGCGCATGGGCCACGAAGTTTCAATCCCACGGTACATGCACGCCCACACGTGGTATTTTGTGGAAGAGTCACACTCAAGGGGCCAAAGAGCCGCATGTGGCTCGCGAGCCAAAGTTTGCTGACCACTGTGCTAAATCACCATAATGTGTACTATGGATAACATTTCCTGATCAAAACTAAAAACAAAAAAGAGTGATGTGGACATCACTGATTAGACTTCACTGATAGTTTAGATGAAATGAAGAAAATTAACATTTAAATTGAGAAGCATAGAAAGCTCTTCAAAAGCCAGAATATCTAAAATCTAGTTTATTCTTGAAAAAAAAACAACAACAGGAGATTTAAGTTTCTCCTGTAATAAACTTATGTGAAATATACTTATATGAAAATTTTGGATGAAATTTGTTTCCTCCAAAGGAACACACACACACACACACACGGATATTTGGTTCTCTGCACATATGCACCTGTAGCAGTGCATGCTTCCAGAAACATCTCTTCTGTTGAAGACACAGGCCTTAAATATCAGGCTTGAAGGATGAAATGCTGAAAGCTAGGGAGCAGAGCTGGCTCAGGATTTTAATTTTTTTTACATTAATATTTAAATTTTATAGTGCAAGTAGATTACCATGATTTATATTTAGAATTTATTCACCTTTATTCCTTATTTACATTTAAAACATGTTGATTTAAAATTTTGCGATAAATAAGTCTAGAGCAGCAGATGTGGATTGATGCTAAGTACATTTTATAACAAGATCACAGAAGAGAAAATGGCTTTGGATATATTTTTGGAAAATATACATGTGGTTACTCAAGGGAGGACATGTGCATCTTTTATATTTAGGGTTTGGGCAAGTTTCCTAATAAGCCTCGGCACCCTGCCAGAGGCTATAGAAGACTTTGTAACATTTATAATCCTTGTTCATATTTTTTTTCTTTAAAGTTAGCACTCTATTGTTGATTTGTTGAATTAAAGGAAGTCTGACAGCAGTTTTCTTTGAGGCATCTTTTATTTTATTACTAGAGGCCAGGTGCACGAATTTGTGCATGGGTAGAGTCCCTTGGCCTGGACAGAATGGAGGCCTATCGGGTAGCCAGCCCGGGGGAGGGACCCTGGGAGGTTGGCTGGCCGGGGGGTGGGGAGGGGTCACGGACGGTTGGCCAGCTGGCCCTGCCCCCGATTGGGGTGTGGGGGGGCCTATCGGGATGGGGGTGCCGATCAGGGGCGGGGCCAGCCAGGGGGAGGGGCCACGGGAGGTTTGAGGGGGGCCAATTGGGGCCCAGATAGGGTCGGTTGGCTGCCACAGTGCACATCATAGCAATCAGTTGTTCCGGTCATTCTGCCATTCAGTCGCTGGGTTTTTATATATATAGATTATTATTTTTTTAATATATCTTTATTGATTTCAGAAAGGAAGGGAGAGGGAGAGAGAGATAGAAACATCAATGATGAGAGCAAATCATTGATTGGCTGCCTCCTGCATGTCCCCTACTGGGGATCGAGCCCGCAACCCAGGCATGTGCCCTTGAACAGAATCAAACCTGGGATCCTTTAGTCTGCAGGCTGACTCTCTATCCACTAAGCCAAACCAGCTAGGGCTCTTTGAAGCATCTTTTAAATGGCAGTGTCAGAGATGAGTTTCATTCTGATTTCATGTTAATTCTCATTTACACATGTCCCAACAACCTCACATGTTGAAAGAGAAAGATCTTGAACCCTCCATTCCAACATATCAAGCTCCCTTAATCTGTGTTTTTGCTTAATCGTGGGGTCTCTGTGCTCCTTTCTGTTCTATAGCCCATTTCCCAAACCCCATTTTGGGGATCTTGAAACAGCAGGTTTAATTTTAAGTATCCTGCAGTGTAGGAACCATGACCAGTAGATTTTGGGATCTAGCATACTG
>NW_005871224.1:2283668-2286871 GCF_000147115.1 Myotis lucifugus | reverse complement strand
GGGAAATAGGTATGGAGTGAAGACAGACACATTCCCAACTTTAGGGCAGGAAGAAGCAGGTGAAATCATTGGACCTGGGTTTGGGAAGGAAGCACTCTCGGTTTCTCATGCTCCTTCACTTTCAGAAGCTACTAGACTTGGAATAATTCTTTTTCTGAATATTAAAGGTATCTCCCCCAAATACAAGCAGGGGACATGGGGCCACATTGTGTATCAAATCCATGCTGAGAACCAAAGGAACTCACTTTAGAAGTAAAGATCTGGCCCTAGCTGGTTTGGCTCAGTGGATAGAAAGTCGGCCTGCGGACTGAAGGGTCCTGGGTTCGATTCCTGGTCAGGGCACTTGCCCAGGTTGTGGGCTTGATCCCCAGTGGGGGGCGTGCAGGAGGCAGCCTATCAATGATTCTTTCTCATCTTTGGTGTTTCTATTTCTCTTTCTTCCTCTCCCTTCCTCTCTGAAATCAATAAAAATATCTTTAAAAAAAGAAGTAAAGATCTGCTTTCCTGCCAGTGTGCAGAGTAGCATTCAGGAGAGCTCCTAAGAACTACTGGGAAAACTGCAGACAAGTAAAATGCAAAGTCTGTTTTATAATTTCCCAAATTATTTATGTATCTCCTCCTTCCCCCCCACCCAGGTAATTCTCTTGCCTTACACATGTTTAGGAGCTAACTTTCACATAGCAGAGCAGTTCCTGTGTGAGTACTGACAAAATTCAATGTATGTGGCCTGTCAAAGTATCATATGTTCATTTGGCAAACAGATATATCTTTCATGTTCTGAGTGCTATAAAATTGGAGGTTTTTGCCCTGACCGGTTTGGCTCAGTGGATAGAGCGTTGGCCTGCAGACTGAGGGGTCCCAGGTTCGATTCAGGTCAAGGGCATGTACCTTGGTTGCGGGCACATCCCCAGTAGGAGGTGTGCAGGAGGCAGCTGATTGATGTTTCTCTCTCATCGATGTTTCAAACTCTCTATCCCTCTCCCTTCCTCTCTGGAAAAAATCAATAAAATAATTAAAAAATAAAATAAAATTGGAGGTTTTCTTTTTCTGGTACAGGTATGTCATATTTGCAAACGGACCATTTTTATTATTCTTTCTTGTTTGAGGTTGCCCCTGTTGTCAACCCATTTTTGTAGGCAACATTGTGATAATGGCCCCAAGGTTGAGGGTTTCTCTCTTGGCTTCATTTTTAAGCCAGTGACTCTCAAGCATTTTCCACCTCAATGCACCTAAGAGGCCTGCCAGCCTCATCACACCCCTCAAGAACAGTTTCTCCAATGGCAGCTATTCCATGGGTACCGGGAGCATGCCTCGCAATTTCTGGGGGGTGCAAATGTCCCTCCATACTCCAAAGATTATGCTGGAAAGCTTAATCCATTCATTAGTCAAAACCTCTAGGGAAAGGTAATGGCCAGTTATTGAACACCCTCTCTGCCAGGTGCCTTACATACACGTTTTTTACTCCTCACCATGCCAGAGGAATCATTATTCACATTTAAGGATGATGAACTTAAGACTCTGAGATATAAGAAATTGGCCCAGGGCCATCCAGATGGGTAAGGCGTGAGCTGGAACTTTACCTGTGTTCTCCAGACTCCAAAGTCCCTCCTCTTCGCCATTGTGCTATCTATCCTACCAACTACTCATATCGTAGATGTGCACTGTCTTGGTCCATTCGAGCTGCTCTGGGTGGCTTCAACAGCAAACATTTATTTCTCACAGTTCTGGAAGTGGGGAAGCCCAAGATCAGGATCTAGTCTGGGGCGACACTCTTCCTGTCTTTCAGATGACCATCTTCTTGCTGTGTCCTCACAAGAGAAATCATCTCTCTCTTGTCCCTTTTACAAGGGCACTGATCCCATTCAATAGGGTTCCACCCCCATCACCTAATTACCTCCCAAAGGTCCACTTCCTTATATCATCACATTGGGGTTAGGATTGCAATATATAAATTTGGGGGGGACAGCACAAACATTCAGTCCATAACATTTATCGTATGTTATTTGGAGGAGCTTGAGAAAGTGTGGTATTTATAACAATAAAGAACACCTTTTGTCTTTGGAGGGAACTTAGGATGTGAATACATATTAAAAATAACTTTTGTCATGTTTGCATGGCAGTTTCAGCTGAGAATCTTAGAGAAGTTTATTCATCAACAGAACTACTATTGCTATTACTGCCTCAGTGTAGGATCTGCTGCCCAAAGACCCCACGGGCCAAGGAGAAATCATCCCCAAAGTTCAAGATGAGTGCTAGGAGATGGGGTTCTTTCACTAAGATGTCAAATTTGGTGCCCAGCTGAAAGGAAACCAAGGCAACCAGAAGTCCATTTTGTTTGTTTTATTTCTTTAATAACTTGCTATGAATGTGTGTCAGGTCAATTTAATTTTATTTCTTTTTAAAAAGAAGCCATTTGAGCAGAGACTTGAGTGATGAGCAGTCTCTGGTCAGAGAGGCCTTGAATGTTTGAATGTCACAGCCTCAGGGCCTTCCCTCTGTGGGGCTCATTTCCCATTTCAGCTCTGCTGTCACCTTCTCAGAGAGAGGCCTTCCTTGACTTCTCCCCACCCCTCTTTAACCCTCCCATCACGGTCAGGTCATCCTGCGTTAGTTGCTTTCCTTTTCACTGTCCCCATTGGTCTTCTTTGTGTCCTTTCGGTCCACACCCCCACTCTCTATCCGGTCAAAGGGCGGGGACTCTGCCTTGCCCACTGCTGAGCCCCAGAGCATGGTGAGGGCCTTGTCCACAGGGGCACCTGGCTGTTGAAAATGTGGCATTTGAGCTGGGATCCGGAGGACAGGGAGCCAGGCCTTCCAAGGGTGGGAGGCTGTCTTTCCATCCCAGAGCTGCCACTGAGCTCCGTGCGCCCTCCCATCTGTAAGAACGGGGACAGGAATGGTTGTTTTGAGGCTCCCAAGAGTTACTAATTGCAGAGTAGTCAGCACTGGATAGCACTTGCTAAACAAACAGTCTCTCCGGGAAGGCTTCCTGATACCCAAACTAGGTCAGTTCCCTGCGAGATGCGGTGCCAACTCCGGGGCCACAGACTAGAAAAAAAAATGCACCGGTCGCAGATGAATTTGAATTTTACGTCCACCCGGCAGTTAGCAGCACGGGGGTGTGCTGGGCACGATCTGGCCCCTTATTGGCTCAACCCGGAGGCCCAGCGCGCTCGGTTTTGGGACGGGACGGGCCCGGGGCC
>NW_005871224.1:2276612-2281515 GCF_000147115.1 Myotis lucifugus | reverse complement strand
CAGACCCCCCCCACCAGGGGGGAGGGTAACCATAAGAAGCTAATTTATTCCCGCCCCCCCCCCCCCCCCCCCCCCCCTCATGACGAGGGAAAAAAGGAGGGATGCGCCTTAGATCATTTCAAAAACCAAGATCTGCTGGAAATAGACCTCTGCTTTCCGGGAAGGTGGCCACTGGCCCCCGGGGATACTTTAGCACCTAGAAATGGGGTAGAACGAAATTTGGCGAATGAGACACACCTGATTTTAAACACTTACTATGGAAAAAAAAAAAAGGTAAGACATCTCGTAATTTTGTGAAAAATATTTTTTATTGATTTTTAGAGAGAGAGGAAGGGAGAGAGAGAGATAGAAACATGGATGAGAGAGAAACATCATTGATGGGCTGCCTCCTGCACGCCCCCTACCCGGGATCGAACCCGCGTCCGGGGCCTGTGCCCTGACTGGGAATTGAACCGCGACCTTCTGGTTCTTGGGTTGATGCGCAACCACTGAGCCACATGGTGGGGCTCATTTATAATTTTTTATGCTTAAATAATACATGTTGAGATATTTTGAACGTATTGGGTTAACTAAAGTATGTTATTAAAATTAATGTCGCTTTTACTCCTACTTTTGTTAATATGGCTACTTGAAAATTTAAAATTAGATATGTGGCTCACATATTTCTGTTGGACAGTGCTCAAATAGTGCCTGTGAATGGGGGCAGGGGTGGTTGGAAGCCTGTGCCATTTGCTTATCTTTTCCTGCTTCTCTGATGGCATCTTGCCTCCTATTCTGTAGGCTCTCCAGGAATCCCCACCCCCTTCTCACCCTCAGCTGAACTGAACTTTGGAGCCGATTGCATAATGAGGCTCTTGTCCTAATATGCAGAATAATACATGTTCATGGGCAGAATTTTTTTCAAAAAATGGCTGTATCTGCTGTGTACTGGAGTCTGGAAATAGTCATGTAATGTTTAACTCAGAATCAGATCACGTTTTATTGAGGTTGAATGTTTTCATTATTTTCGTGTGTGGGTTGTGCAGCGAGCATGTTAATTTGCAGGGCTCCTGCCACCTAAAGGAACTGGAGAGCTCAGGCCTTCCTTCCAAGTTACTGTGCCTTTTGCTTGGGGCCTGGTTCGTCTTGCTCTGACCTTCCCATTCCTCAGATACAGTCAGTTTTTGCCCATAAAAATAGTGGTTGTCAACCCTATTGTCCCACAATTCTTAATTTTTTGATTGATTTAAAAACATGCCAGTTTGGATAGGCTAAATTAATGCTGTATTTGGGAGAGACTTAGAATAGAACCTCAATTCTGGGAATGGTGACAGTGACTCTTGGAAAGTTTTGAGCTTTCCAGTAAAGGACCAAGTAGAAACAAAAGATGTCTGTATCCATTTGCCTCACTCTAGAATGGGCTTTCTAGAATAAGTATGATGTTTGGAAACTTGTTTTCTAGATTATATCTTGAAGTGTTGTTGTTGTTTTTTTTGAAGTGTTTTGTTTTAATGAGAATATTTTTCTCCAGAAAAATAGGATTGGAAGTAAAATTTTTCTCTAAAATGTGATGTGTTTCTAAATCAAGCAAAAACTTTTTGGATAACATTTTTAGAAGGAAGAAATATTAATCCAGAAGTTTAAAAATTAATGCTTGTGGTAATACATGTTTAATCAAAACACACACACACACACACAGAATAGAAAGGAGATACTCTTTTAAGCGAGGTGATTTTCTTTGAAGTTTTTGTCCCAACAAGAAATTTGTTTTTTGGTTTTTTTTATGATTCAGCAGTATGTTTAGTTAGTTAATATTAATTAATTTCACATGCCTTAAAAATCTCAGGAACCATGTACTGGAACCAGTAAGAGAGAGTCAGTAATTTTTTGTTTGACAAAAATAAACAAAACCCAGAGCCTTGGTATTTTATGAAAATACCTGAATTTGGAGCAAGATATTAGTGTGGCCCTTGAGAAGACCTCATCTGCAGTCCTGGGCATGTCACAGGCAGTATGCGTGACTCTGGGCAAACTATTTGTCTTGAAGACTTTACATCTTTTTTTTTTCCTTGATATATTTTTATTGATTTCAGAGAGGAAGGGAGAGGGAGAGAGAGATAGAAACATCAATGATGAGAATCATTGATTGTCTGCCTCCTGCACGCCCCTTACTGGGGATAGAGCCTGCAACTCGGACATGTGCCTTTGGCCGGAATCGAACCTGGGACCTTTCAGTCTGCAGGCAGAGGCTCTATTCACTGAGCCAAACTGGCTAGGGCTACATCTTTCTTTCTTTCTTTCTTTCTTTCTTTCTTTCTTTCTTTCTTTCTTTCTTTCTTTCTTTTTAAAAAAATATATTTTATTGATTTTTTACAGAGAGGAAGGGAGAGAGATAGAGAGTTAGAAACATCGATGAGAGAGAAACATTGATCAGCTGCCTCCTGCACACCCTCCACTGGGGATGTGCCCGCAACCCAGGTACATGCCCTTTAGTCTGCAGGGCGACGCTCTATCCACCGAGCCCAAACCAGCTTCGGCAACATCTTTTTTTTTTTTTATATATATATGTAAATATATTTATAATTCTGTCCATTAACTGGAATTATTTTTATTGATTTCAACGAGGAAGGGAGAGGGAGAGAGAGAAAAACATCAGTGATGAGAGAATCATTGATTGGCTGCCTTCTGCACCCTGCTACCAGGGATCAAGCCTGCAACCCGGGCATGTGCCCTGACCGGTAATTGAGCCATGACCTCCTGGTTCATAGGTCGACGCTCAACTGCTGAGCCACACTGGCTGGGCAGAGACTTCACATTTTGTTGATTCCTCCCATATAGAGGTGGTGTATGAGGTGAGATGAACCCTGTGCCTTAGCAGGGCTGGGCACTGTAGGAGGCAGTTGGCATATGTATCTGGTTTCAAAATGAAAGTCCAGGGGGGCGGGCAAAATTATGAAATTACCTTTCTGATGTTTAGCACAGCCTCCATCATCCCTTTTCATTTTCAGTAAAAGGGAAAAATGGTCTCATAAAGTATCCAGTAGGAGAGACAGTTGCAAGAAGGTGGTAGAACATCTGTAATAATGTTTTCACTGCCTGGGTTTGTGGTCATAGGGTTATATTGTATCCACATGCTTTTGTAAGTGTTGCCAGAGTGAGCTAATACATTATTGCAAGACAGGCTTGACAGTAATGCTACTTTAACTACTTTTTATTGTTTGCCTGTTTGTTTAGCCAATACACAGAAGCTTGGGTCTGATGGTAATTACAATTTTTCACTTGAAACTTAGGAATACCTTTTAAGGCAAAAGTACGAGCACAGTGCCCAGTTCCCTGGGGACACTTTCTCTGGTCCTGAGTTAGAACATCTTGTAAATAAGGCCCTTTAATATTTCTTCTTTGTATCTAAATACATTATGGTAGGGCAAAGTGGACTTCCATGTAAAGATTTTCCCTGGAGTGGCATCCTGACTCACTGTCCACTGACTACATTCCTGTGCAAACCCTCTGCTTTGTCTAAATGACTTTAGATTATGTTCCTTGAGCACTTACGTCACTGTGTATTCGGGCATATGTTTATTTTGTTTCTCTTGAGTGGCTTTCAAGTGTCCACCTGTCTGTCAGGGCTGCATTGGTCTTTGAGAGCCGAGCCCAGGGCCAACTTACCTGTGCTCCCTCCCCCTCCTCCAGGCGGCACCACCACTTACAGTGCAAAGGAGGGTGGTGGAAGAGTTCAGGCTTGGAGCCAGCCTGGCTGGCTTTGAAATCTGGCTCTGTCACTTGGCAGCTGTGTGATCCTGGACTACTTGTGTCACTTCTCTGTGCTTCAGTTTCCTCATAGGACCTATGTCTTAAGGTTATTATAAGGATTAAATGGTTTAATACATGTAAAGCACTTGGAACAATGCCTGACGTGCAGCAAGCGCGCTAAGTGTTAGCTATCATTCCTATCTGTGCTATTGTTGCAGTCACATTTCTTTTACCTGGGTGTCTTCTGTTAATGCAGTGGTTCTCAACCTTCTGGCCCTTTAAATACTGTTCCTCATGTTGTGACTCAACCATAAAATTATTTTCGTTGCTACTTCATAACTGTAATGTTGCTACTGTTACGAATCGTCATGTAAATACCTGATATGCAGGATGGTCTTAGGCGACCCCTGTGAAAGGGTCGTTCGACCGCCAAAGGGGTCGCGACCCACAGGTTGAGAACCGCTGTGTTAATGGGAGCTAGTTTCTAAAGTTACTATGGAAGGCTGCAATTTCATGGGTATGAATAAATTGCTTAGTTATTAGCTCTGTACATTGTACTGGATTGAGTATAATGAGTTTCACCTAACAGGCCTTGAGTAAATACTTAAAGGAATTATAATAACGATCCAGGGTTTTTTTTTTTTGTTCTTATATAAAACTTGAGAATGAGTAACAATTTTAAAATCATCTGGTTCTGGAAAGATGATATTCCGGTTTGTAGGAATTTAGTTAATTTAATGAAATTCATGTCTAATTGAATTTCTTGCCTTAATATGCAGTTGAAAGCTCCCCTACCCCTAACCCGTTTCCTTTTCATTTAAGGAGAAGGAATGGGTCAGACTTGCTTTTCCCCTGGCATCACAGCACTGTTTCAGGAGTCTTATGGTTTCAGATTTTTCTCTCTGTGTCTCTCTCTAATTGATTTACTCCCCAACTTGTTCCCCTGCAGGGTTGGGGCAGAGTCCCCTACA
The DNA here is from genome assembly GCF_000147115.1 of Myotis lucifugus. Taxonomy (NCBI): domain Eukaryota; kingdom Metazoa; phylum Chordata; class Mammalia; order Chiroptera; family Vespertilionidae; genus Myotis; species Myotis lucifugus. Next base: position 2,276,815 of record NW_005871224.1, on the reverse strand, counting down.
GCCAGCTCTGCTTATGTCCAGTCATTTCCTCCCTGCCACCCTCCTTTCTCCTGCTTGTCTGTTTTTGTGAACAGTTTACCAGGTTTTAACTCTGGGGCCTCTCAACTTGGCATTCATTCATTCTTCCATTCAAGTTTTTCTTGACCTGGTCCTAGGTAGGTGTGATGCAATCAGGAGTAAATAAAACAAGGCACCTCTGAAGT
>NW_005871224.1:2163609-2276143 GCF_000147115.1 Myotis lucifugus | reverse complement strand
AAGGCCTCTCAAGGTACACTTACTAGTAGGTCAAGATTCCACGACTGAAAAGGAGCCAGCTCTGCAGATCTGGGAAGTGTGTTATGGGCAGAGGGATCAGCAAGCACAAAGGCCCAGAAGTACAGAGCCCTTGACTCATTTTAGGAACACCCCGAAGGCCAGTCTGACAGGAGCTGAGTAAGTGAATCAGGGCGAGGGTGTTGTGAAAAGACTTACGGGGAGTCAGTCCTCCCAGATCGGGTAGGTCGAGGTAAGGAATCTCGGTTTTCTTCTAAATGCTTAGGGAAGTCAGTGAAGGATTTTAGGCAGGGCTAATAACTAATTTCTGTTTTTAAAAGAGCATTCCTTTTAGTTTCGTGTAGGAAATGAAAGGGGGAGGGGCAGAGGAGATGCCTGGAGCTGAGACAGAGGCTGAGAGAGGAGGATATTGCCACCTTCATAGGAGATGGTGTGGCTCAGGCCAAGGAGGTTTTGAGTAGTTGGATTTGGGATGCATGCACCTATTTTGATGGTACCACTGACAGGCTTTGTCAGTGGGTTGATTGGATGTGGAATGTGAGAGAGAGAGGAGTGTAACGCCTGGTTTTTGGCTTGAGCAACTGGCTGGAAGGTGGTTTTATTACTGAAAAGGTAAGATTGGGCTAAGCCTTAGGATTGGAGGAGGGCAGAGGATTAAGGCCACTGAAGTTAGAAATGCTGAATAAAAGTCAGAAACGGAGCAGGTGGCCTTGCACATATTGCTGTAGAATAGAGGACTTTACATTTTGTAAATGAAGTTTGGGCAACTGGTAGCTATTTGGGAGGGAATTATATACAGTGTATCTCTACATCACTCCTTATAGTAAACTGGCAGATCTGATTAAAAAATAACCTATATAATAAAGAGCTAATATTCTAATTAGACCGAACAGCAGAAGGACCATCCAGACGACCTTCTGAATGACCTTCTGGACGAAGCCAGGGCTGCGAGGGCCTGTGAGGGCCGGCTGGGGCTGCAAGGGCCAAGCCCCTTGCATGAATTTCGTGCATCTGGCCGCTAGTGTTTAATGAAAGAATATGAGTACTAGAAGAAAACATGGATAATTATTTTATAATCTCAGAGTGCTGAAGGCTTTTCTGAGTATGTCAAAACCAGAAGCCATATTTCTCACCTCCTGGTTGATGCAGATGAAAACATTTGATAATTTCTGGTGAAGCAGTGAAATAGACTGTTTCTGGGTAGGGTCATTTGGTGTAGCTTGGCAATAGCTGGTAAAATAAAGACAACATATACTCTTTATCCTATAGAAAGTCTTTTTTTTTTTTTTTTTTTTTGGTGGAGATGCTGGGGAGAAATTCTTTTTTTAAAATATATTTTATTGATTTTTTACAGAGAGGAAGGGAGAGGGATAGAGAGTTAGAAACATTGATCAGCTGCCTCCTGCACACTCCCTATTGGGGATGTTGTGCCTCAGGTACATGCCCTTGACGGGAGTCGAACCTGGGACACTTCAGTCCGAAGGCCGATGCTCTATCCACTGAGCCAAACCGGTTAGAACTAGAAATTCTTTAAAGATACACATATGTCCTATGTATCTGGTGAATTTTAAAGATTGGAAACAACCAAAATGTTCATCACTAGAGACCTAGTGTAATTATGGTCCAATCATATCCTAGAACAGGCTACAGGGCTATTAAGGATAAAGCAGTTTTCTAGGTACTGATATGGAATGACCCTCTAGATTAGGTGCTTCATGTAAAAAGCAAGGTGCAGAACATGTTAGGAGCCCCAGGTTGTATAAAAAATAACATGCATGGGCTATTTTTAATTTCTTATTTCGAAATACAGACTCGCAGGAAATTGCAAAAATATGTAGAGTTCCAGTGGTGCCATCTTATGTAACTAGAGTGACATCAAAGCCAGGAAATTGACATTGGTATAATACTGTAACCAAGTACACCTTACTCAGTTTTCACCAGTTTTTACATGTACGTGTGTGTGTGTGTGTGTGTGTGTGTGTTTTCTATGGTCTGTGTCTATACACAGAATAACCTAACAGTGGTTGATTGCTCTCAGGAAGGGCAAAAGGGTGGTTGGGTGACAGGGTTGGGAGGAGACATTTCTTTTCATTGTCATAATAAGATACTACTTTTAAAACAGTTTGTGATGTCTACGAGACATCCATGTAGAACTGTCACATCCGTGGAGAGTATCAAGGTCTGCCTGGGATGGACTGGGGGAGTGTAGGGGCCCTAGATGAGGGTTGGGTAACATCTGGGCAGTGTGGAGTCCCTGAGGGGAGAGTGGTTGGGAGGGAGAAGGTCTGATGAAGCCCCAGGGCTCTCAGAAGTCAGCTGGAGAGGGAATCCCAGTTTCAAGGAGGAAGTGGACACCTGTGACATACGACTTGAGTTTGAATAAGAAAAGCGCGGGGGGGCGGGGGGCGCGGGGGGGCGGTGGGAACCCCCGGTGGTGTGTCTCAGTGGTTAAGCATTGATCTATGGTTCGATTCTGGTCAGGGCACATGCCCAGGTTGCAGGCTGGATCCCCAGTGTGGGGCGTGCAGGAGGCAGCAGATCAGTGATTCTCATCCTTGATGTTTCCATCTTTCTTTCCCTCTCCTTTCCTCTCTGAAATTAATAAAAGGGTATTTTAAAAAATAAAGTCTGTTTAAAAAAGTAGCTGTTGGGTTAACTTTATTAAATTCTTTCTGACATTAAAATTGAGGCAAAATTTTAACTGGACCCAAAAGTAAGATGGTGTATAAGGCATAGATCTTTTTCTTTCTTTCAAAATGGGAGGTGGAGGAGGCTTATTTTATAGGTAAAACTAATCTACAGTGGGGAAAAAAAATCTGGGTGCTGGGAGCCAGCTGGGGAAGGGGCATGAGGAGTGACCATGACTATTGGTCTATATCACGATTGGGGTCTTGGCTACATGAATTTATCATTTGTCAAAATGTGCCTTAAACTTTGTGCATTTTACATTACGAAACCTAACAAATGTTGAATTCTAGGTAATGATAAATATGTTGAAGAGTTTAGAGGTGAATTATAATTGATGAATTAAATGTAACTCACATTGCAATTCACCAAAATAATTTAGGTTGATGGAAGGACAGAAGGATGGGCAAATGGATAAAGACAGGCAGTTGTGATCAATATAGCAAAATATTAATTGTAGAAAATAGCTACTATGTTGGTATATGGTGTGCCTTGTGAAAAGAAATTTTAATTTGTGTGTGTAAAATTTTTCATAACATTTTTGGGGAAAATTATAGAACATTTCATGTTCTGTCATATGTTTAAATATCACCTGATACTGTGCTTCCAAATCTTTAACATGTAAAGGAGGCGTATATTTCATGCAATTAAGAGTCTGCATCTCATTTCCTCTTAATCACTTATCTGAGTTGTCAGCTCTTTGCCACCTGCCCTTTGTCCCTCAGAGGTCCAGGTTCAAGGTTTTCCAGCGCTCTCTGGGGAAACAGCCCTTCGCTATTAGTTTGGGGGATTATCATTACCCAGGCATCCCCTCTTAGCCAACAGATTGACTTTCTCAGTGAACCAAAACTCCTTTCTCACCTGGCTGGACAGAGGTGGGGGAGAGGTTTGCCATTCACTGAAGAGAGGGAACTATGCTTCCTAGAATTGGTGTCTGCTTTTGTCCCAGGGCTTTGGGCCTGACTGTCATAGATCCTCAAGTGCTGCTCTGGGGGCCTTTGAGCTCTGAAGTTCTGACTTGAGTTGGCCCTGCTTAAAATAAAATCAAGTAAAAGAAAAGCCACCTTAGTGGGCCCAGAAGGGCCATCTTTCCAAGGAAAGGCTCAGAGGCTACATAGACTTTTAAAAATACTTTAATTTTTTCCCAGATATAATTCATTTACAGGACTCAAAAGTTTTAAAGGTAGTCAGTGAAAAGATTGTCCCACCCTTTCTGCTGCTGCTGCTATAATTTTTTGGGATTCCATCTGGAACAAACAAAAAACCAGGGTCATATTGTGGGGATTGCTCCTTGCCTCTTTCTTCCCCAGCTCCATTTAGCCATTTCCTTTTTGACAGACATTGAGTTAATTTGTATCTTATTCTCTTACAAGTAGTGCCTCCTTAAATAACTTTGTACATACAAGTATGAGTTACATTTTTCATCACGGAAACGGTCAGACCTGTACCAGTAGAGGGGCCGGATGAACGCACACATTCCTCCCATTGTTCAAAAGGGGCAGTTACCCATATTTTTGGCACTGTTGTTTCACTTCTACCCATTCATCCCCCCTTTAGGCTAAAAACAAATTCCAAGCCCTAGCTGGTTTGGCTCCGTGTATTGAGCATTGGCCTGCGGACCGAAGGGTCCTGGGTTTGATTCTGGTCAAGGGCACATGCCCGGGTTGTGGGCTTGATCCCCCGCCCCCCCCCAGGGGGCGTGTAGGAGGCAGCCGATCAATGATTCTCTCTCATCATTGATGTTTCTATCTCTCCCCTCTCCCTCTCTGAAATCAATAAAAATACATTAAAAAACAAACAAAAAATTTTTCCAGAAATAATGCCATTTTACTTCAGTGTAAGGGGCTTTTAAACTTTTTATTTTGGAAGAGTTCAAACTTACAAGGTAGAGCAAGTACTAGGAAAAAGCCTTGTGCTTTCACCAGTTATCAGTGTTCTGTTGTTTCATACCCGCCCCCCACTCCCTTTTTTGTTTGCTGGAGTATTTTAAAGCAAGTTCCAGATATTATATCCTTTCACATGTAAACACTTCAGCAAAGTACCAACCTTTCAGTATGAGATTGAAGTATTTATTTATTTATTTATTTATTATTTATTTTTTAAAAATATATTTTATTGATTTTTTGCAGAGAGGAAGGGAGAAAGACAGAGAGTCAGAAACATCGATGAGAGAGAAACATCAATCAGCTGCCTCCTGCACATCTCCCACTGGGGATTGTGCCCGCAACCCAGGTACACGCCCTTGACCGGAATCGAACCCGGGACCCTTCGGTCCGCAGGCCAACGCTCTATCCACTGAGCCAAACCGGTTTCGGCTGATTAAAGTATTTAGAGCTGACAGTATTTAAAAGACAAAAAGAATTAGTACCAGCTGTCAGCCTTTGGGGCATTCCAACCTTCATCTTCACCCGTACACTTTGAAAAAGGTAGATTTAAAGACAAGACCACTGGTAAGCAATAATGAAACTGAAACATTTCAGCTATGTATTTGAAGCGTGAGTGACATTTTCCTATCTGTCACGTGGGTCCAAATACATGGTTTATGTGATAACATGTCTTCTGAGGCTTAGATCTCATTGGTTTTTATCCTGGGGTGATGTGCCCCACCCAGTCCAACCGTCCCCTGCAGGGGACCTGTAACAGTATGTAGAGACCTTTTTGGTTGTCACAAGAGAGGGGGGAGGGAGGGCTACTGGCATCTCCTAGCTGGAGATGGGGGGTGGGGGGGGGATGCTGCTAACATCTGTCAGTGCAAGGACAGCCCCCATCCCACCGCAGCCGCTGAGCTTGAGAAACCCTAGTTTAGGACATTGGAGATGCTGTTTTATCACAGGTCTCTTCCCTGTGGTCCTCCTTTGATTTGCTGGGAGCTGCCTAATGCACACTGATTAGTGGGTTAGATACTACCAGCAATGACACATATTGACATTTGCCAGTAACCTGGAAGGTAAACCCTTAACTTTCCAGAAAATTCCAATGGAAGGAAATTCATTTAGATCACTAATTTAAAGAAAGTATTTTTTTATTGATTTCAGAGAGGAAGGGAGAGTGAGAGATAGAAACATCAATGATGAGAGAATCATTTATCAGCTGCCTCCTACACGCCCCACACTGGGGATCGGGCCCACAACCCCACCATGAGCCGTGACCGGGAATTGAACCATGACCTCCTGTAGGTCGACGCTCAACCACTGAGCCACACCGGCTGGGCTAGATCATTTATTTTTGTCAGTTGTATCAACAAGGATTATTTCAGAAGTTTATGTAACAAAATAAGTGTGAAGGTTTAGAGTCTGCTCATAAGGAAGTCAGACTCCTTCAGAGGCAAGCGGATGTGAAACCTTTTTACTTCTGGAGAGCTTCCAGAAGCAAAACAAGGCCGCGACTGTTCAGGGCAGCGTCCGTGAGGGTGTGGGAAGGAAATAAACAAATCCTGAGGCTGAAGGAGAGAAGAGAAGGGAGAGGAGGGAAATGACTTTTTCATGGAGAGTACTTGGAGGAGGCTTCAAAGTCTGCCTGGCTGATTAACCTAAAGGAGTCTAAGAACCTGACGCTATGTGAGCTGGACACCGGGCACCACACAGTAGAGCAGACGGGGCTCTTGGCTTTGAGAACTGGAGGGTCACGTCAGCATAGGGGGACGTGTCCACAACGAATTTGTGACAGAACCTTAAATGATGGGTGTTCTAACGGGGGTCCAGGTTGTGCTGCCTGACGCCATTTTGTGTGTTCTTTCTTTCCAGATTGCTCACTTAGAAAGTGGATGTGTGGGGTAACATGTCCAGTGTGTCCGAGGAGAGAAGAAAAAGGCAACAGAGCATTAAGGAAGGACTACAGTTTATACAGTAAGAGCTTAATTCATACCTGTGTCCTCAACCCCTGCTAACTTTTATATGGCTGTACATTTCACAGAGATTAAGAACCCTTTAGTTATATATCATAAGTCCCATTTATTTGGATTAGAAATTAGGTGTTTTGTTCCAGAAGTAATTTTTGCTCTTTTACATTTGATTTCTTTGTGTTCTGACCTGGATTTTTTTAAAAAAATATTTTTAAAAATTTATTTCAGAGAGGAAAGGAGAGGGAGAGAGAGACAGAAAGATCAGTGATGAGAGCGAATCATTGATTGGCTGCCTCCTGCATGCCCCACACTGGGGATCGAGCCCACAACCCAGGCATATGCCCCAACCAGGAATCAAATTGTGACCTGATTCTTAGGTCGATACTCAACCACTGAGCCACACTGGCTGGGCTGACCTGGATCTTACTGGCACTGGTTGTTAGGGCCAAAATCCTTTAGTTTCCCTGAGAATGTTAGACTGAGGAATTTTAACCTAATCTCATGAGAACAATTCTGATGAGTGAAAGTGAACATCTGTCAACACAGGGCTTTTGTGATCAAACGTTTCTGTTGAGAAGCTCAGTCTGTGACTGACCGTTGTAAGGCATGCCAGTGAGGGGACAGATGGGGCCTGGGCGGATGTGTTCAGGAAGAGGTCCCTCTGTGCGTCCCAGGAAGCTGACAGTCTTCTCTCCACACTCCAGTAAATTGGATCCAGTGGTATTAGTGGTTTTGTACTATTTTTAAAATGTTTCTGGCATGTGAAACATTAGGCCTTCTTTCTGTAGCAGTAGGTTTGAGAAGAAAATGTACTTAGTCAAGAAAAGACAAAGGAATAATTTTAGATTTCTTAAATCACGACTACAGTTATATGTGAATAAGGAGAAGTAGGTCTTTAAAACATGCTTTGAACCAGCAGCACGCTCGTAGACCTTCATATTTAAGATGCCTTCTGGATGAACAAATCCTGATAAGAGCCTGATAATTACCATTAATTTGTTTCTTCTTAGGTCACCACTGTCGTATCCAGGCACACAGGAACAATATGAGGTAATGACCCTGGGGAGGTCGACTGCAAAACTCTTCAGTAGCCTGTGAACTGTAAATATGTGGCAAGGGTTGGCAGACTATGGCCTTGTTGACCAAATCTGGCCCATTGTTTGTTTTTGTAAATAAAGTTTTATTGGAACACAGCCACACTCATTTGTTCATGTATTATCTATGGCTGCTTTCACAAAATACGGTAGTTGGGACAGAGACTGTCTGGCCCACAAAGCCTAAAATATTAGTATCTGGGCATTTACAGAAAAGATATACTGACCCTCATATATCGGACATTTGTTTTTTTACATACTTGGACAGTTGTCCTATATTTTCTTTGCTCTATTAGGATAGTATTGAATTAATATATCTTTTGAGCCCCTAAAAAATTAGTTCTAGCCTACTTCTCATTTCATCGGAAATAAGTGGGACAGAATATGTTGAGAAGGAGAGAGCAGAGAATCTTCTGCTTTTATTTAGAGAAGAGAAGTTCTAACAGTGGTCAAGGGTGACTGAGTAATAGGAAGAGCCAGGGGTGAATCTATTAATTAGAAAGCCCGGTCAGTCTCTGACTGACCTTTGTAAGGCAAGTCAGTGACGAGATAGTTCTACAGGTTCTCGTCTCTACAGACTGTTAGTTCACCTGTGGTTTTGTGTCTCTGAGGGATTTGGTGCTTCTAATTGTCACTTCTTTGTCTCTGCCTGTCCCCTCCTCTCCTTTATTTCAGTGACTTCTGCCCTCTTCCTTTCCTCCCTCCAAACAGATGTAGAATCATGAAGTATGATGGCTGCAAATAAATGGAATAATCCATTTACTTTATAATTCAGTTTACAATCCTTACATTTAAATTGGAATTGGGGTCCAAAAGAGGTTAAGTGGCATGTCAGAAGGCACCTCAATTGTCAAAGCTTGATCTGTCCAGTTTTCTTTACTACTTAGACCTGAATTCACAAAATGAGACAGAGACTTGAATATTTATTTGATCTTGTGATAAGAAAGGACTTCTGAAATATTAAAGCTGTGATAGAAAACACAGAGGAATCTTAAAAACTTTTCTACATACCAAAAGGATGTGCATTTTTACATAATAAGAAAAAGGTTTAACATCTATCTCTCTCTAAGTAAGTGGCCTGAGCAAACAGGTTATAAAAGCAGAAATACAAATGGTCCACAAAAAGTGGAAAAGTTCAACCTCACTGCTAGTCAAAGACACACAAATAAAAAGGAACCACTTTCACTAGAAATTAGTAGAGATTTTTAGATGCACAAGTGCCTACGTGCTACTCAGTGTTGGTGGGATGCTATAAAGGAAACCACCAAAAGTATCTGTTGTTACTGCCTTTGGAAGGCAGTTTAGAAATACTGGTAAGAAGCCTTAAACATCTCATTCTGTGTGACCTAGAGTGTCCACCTGTAGGAATGTATCCCAGGCCCAGAGTTGGAAATGTGGACAAATATTTACTGGGTGCTTTTGCTGCATTTTTCTTAATAATTAAACACTGAATTTTTCTCTTGAAAAAGCAAGCCAGATGAAACCCACACTGAGGCAGTGGCCTGGATTTTGTAATTTCTTACAACAGTACTTCTTGCTCTGTCAAATTATTTCCTCTGAAGTTTTAGATACAACAATTAAAATTTACTTGTACCCAACTTGTTCCTTAAATGGTTTCAAGTGGTAACTTTCTTTTTTTAGGTATATTTACGTGCTCTTGTGAGAAATCTTTTTAATGAAGGAAATGATGTTTATCGGGAAGGTGATTGGAACAGCTCAATGAGCCAGTACACGGAAGCTTTGAATATAGCTGATTATGCAAAGTCTGAAGAAATTTTAATACCTAAAGAAATCATTGAAAAACTACATATAAATCGTATTGCTTGCTATTCTAATATGGTGAGTTGCGGTTTTTAAAACAGTGTTTCAACATTGTACATTAATAAGTCAATATCTAATTTTAGGTGTTTTTTGTTTGTTTTGTTTTTTTAATCCTCACCTGAGCATATTTTTTCCATTGATTTTTAGAGAGAGTGGAAGAGAGAGGGAAAGACAGAGAGAAATATTGATGTGAGAGAAACACATCGATTGGTTGCCTCTTGCAACTGAGGTATGTGCCCTTGACTGGAATTGAACCTGGGACCTTTCTATCTGCAGGCCGATGCTCTATCCACTGAGCCAAATTGGCGAGGGCTAATTTTAGTGTTTCTTTTGGAAATATATTCCTATTGATTTCAGAGAGGAAGGGAGAGGGAGAGAAACATTAATGAGAGAGAATCATTGATCGGCTGGATCCTGCGTGCCCTCGACTGGAAATCAAGCCCACAACCGGGGCATGTGCCCTGACTGGGAATCACATCGTGACCTCCTGGTTCATAGGTCAATGCTCAACCATTGAACCACATAGGCCGGGCTCTAATTTCAGTTTTAAGTAAAGATGTTATTAACTGCTTTTAGAGTTGCCTGAAATGTTGAAAGATCAGTTATGGGCAAATGTTTAGGGATTTTTAAAAGTAATTTGTTTCTTAGTTACTGATCTATGGAGACTCCCATTTGAGTATGGCTTTGGGTGGAGTGTCACCTTAAAAAAATAAAAATAAAATCAGCTCAGGGAGATAAGATACAAGTGTTCAGAGATAAGTGTGTCTGTCAGGTACTTGTGTTAACAATTCACTTCTTAGTCAAGATTCAGTCCTCTTAGATTTTTTAGCCCTAAAGGTAGTTAGCCTTCAAAAGAATTAACAAACTTTCTTAGAAAGCAGTATTTTGATGTGCCTATAATTTTCACTATGGACATTCAGTAAAACTTACCCGTGAAAATAAGAAAGGTACCCATGTTGTCACCTAGTTCTTTGTTAACGAACATTCGTTGCTATTTATTTTGTTTTCTCTAATGTGTTCCTTTCTCATCGTCTAGCACAGGTGTCCTCAAACTACGGCCCGCGGGCCACATGCAAATACAAATATTGTATTTGTTCCCGTTTTGTTTTTTTACTTCAAAATAAGATATGTGCAGTGTGCATAGGAATTTGTTCATGGTTTTTTTTTAAACTATAGTCCGGCCCTCCAACGGTCTGAGGGACAGTGAACTGGCCCCCTGTTTAAAAAGTTTGAGGACCCCTGGTCTAGCAGTTTGGGAGTTACATTCTTATTTGACATTTTAATGAGATTCACCAAGGGGAGACTATGGATGGGAGAATAGGACAGGAGAGTGACACCTGCAGGCATCATGTCTAGAAAGTTTTCTTTCTTGAAGATCTGTGGCCTTTATGGCCAGATGTTAACCTTTGTCTGATCTGGGTGCCGGGTAATGGGTGTTTATGATATTCTTTCTACTTTTATGTATTTGAAATCTCATGCTGAAAATAATTTTAAGAAGAAAAATAATACTGCTAACCTGGGGTTTAAAAGGAGGGGAATAGCCTGGGGTCTTAATGTGTTTGCATTTATTTACAGGAAGACATCAGTGCAAGATTGTTTGATTGCTAACTATATTTGGTCTTATACACCAGGGTTTCCTTGATAAAATTATAGAAGACTGTGATAAAGTCCTCAGTTTAAATGCCAGTAACTGCAAAGCTCTGTATCGGAAATCTAAGGCTCTAAGTAATTTGGGAAGATACAGAGAGGCTTATGACGCAGTAGCCAAGTGCTCCTTAGCGGTGCCTCAGGTATGGGATTTGTATTTTTGTTCATTTGTTTACATCATGACCATTTTATTAATACCTTGTGGATATATGGCATCTAAAGAGTTACATTTTCCAACCAGCCATCAGCCTGCTTCAGTTGGGACTAATTACTGATAAAGCAAATGTTTTGACAGAATATAAGTTATAAGTTACAGTTATATAAGTTTGTAAATTATAAATTATACTAGAGGCCTGGTGCACGAATTCATGCATGGGTGGGGTCCCTTGGCCTGGTTGTGATCCGGGCCATTCAGGGCTGTCTTGCCCAGTCTAGATAGGGATTGCAGTAGGTTGGCCAGTGGCCTGGGGGAGAGGGACCATAGGAGGTTGGCCGGCTGCGGGAGGTTGGCTGTGGGAGCGCACTGACCACCAGGGGGTAGCTCCTGCGTTGAGCATCTGCCCCCTGGCGGTCAGTGCGCATTATAGCAACTGGTTGACCGGTCGTTCCGGTTGTTCCAGTAGTTTGGTTGTAAAACGGTTGCAACAGTCGCTTAGGCTTTTATATATAAAGATAGGCAAAAGTTTTGCCTAATCTTCACAGGTAGTAAAATATAACTTTCCATTAATTATATATTCTCACTTGTTTCAGGATGAACATGTAATAAAACTAACTCAAGAACTAGCTCAGAAATTGGGATTTAAAATAAGAAAAGCATATGTTAGAACTGAGGTAAGCTGAGTTCTCTCCATCAGGTGTTCTCGTTTTGTTTTGTAACCTGGAGTCAATTCTGTTTTTAAGTTCTCGTCTTTGTTTTCTTTCAGCAGTCATTAAAATCAGTTCCTGGGGACAGGGCTACCAAGGTAAAGCTATTACTTCTATAAAAATCATAATATGAAAATGAAGAAGAAAAGATAGGCATGTTAGCAGTTTTGCTTTTAATATGTTTAGTTTGTGTCTATTTTTGAGACCTTTTTATTTCTCAGACACATTGGCTTGAGCTTCCTGTCCTGTGAAAAGAAAACAGGCACCTTGAGTAGAATCTTTCACTCTTACCCAGCATCTCCTGAAGTCTGATGGAACACTTTCAGGGTATTCAGAGATGTTAGGTTTTGTTAGAAAAAGTGGTGTAGGCCAAATAAATAATTTTGGGAGTCTTTGGGATAAACACAGTTAACAAGTTGTTCTTTCATAGGTAAGTCTTCTTGGAGCTGTTAGTTTGCTAGTGGCCACTTGGAGTTGGGAGTGAGTGGTGTCCAGGCTCGTAGCTCTGGAACTGGCAGCTCCTGAACCTGTCAGAAATACTGGTCCACAGAACAGACAGGTGGTGCTGCTGGCCGACCAGCACTGTTTGACACCACTCCCTACAACGATTTACATGTTCCATTCATTTCTTGGATAGTGATTGGGAGTGTCTTACAGTGAGTTTTACAGATTGCTTTATAGTTTAGAATCCTGAAAATACTGTGATTCATTATTTGGTTTAATTTCTAGGCTTTGAACTGTTCTGTTGAAGATATCGAGCCAGGTATGTGTTTCCATGTCATCTTAATCTGAAAAGTGCCCATTTTAGACATTGTATGTATTATAGTTGTCAAATGAGATTTCTATATGGTTGTTAGTATGAAAGCAAGAATAATTTTGAAAACCACTTTCGTGCTCCTGTCTGAGCCTGCATGTGATTGGTAATGCTGATATCAGTAAGCAGTCATTGAATGCCCACTAAGGCCTTATCACTATCTTAACAGCTCTGCCCATAAGGGGCCCAGGCATTTTGAGAAAGAAGGAAATATTTCCTCAAATGAATATATCTATGCCTGGGAGAAACAAATTATTTTTAGAATTACATGTACTCTTACTTGAATTGCTTTTACTATTGTATCTACATATTTATTTGTTTTTATCATTGCTCTTTATATTCTCTTATTGTTTATTAACATTAGTATTATGTACATACACTGAAAATGAGTGAGTACATTTCTCTCTATGTTAACAGATTTATTAACTCCAAAGCAAGAAACACTTCCTATTGTTTCTGTACCTGCGTCCGGTTTTTCTCACCACGTTGGAAGTGAGCTGGCCTCAGTTTCCGTTATGCCCTTAACTTCTGCTTTGCCACTGCAAGTGGAAGAGAGCTCCCTGCCATCAACAGTTTTGGCAAATGGAGGAAAGATCCCCTTCACGATGCCAGAAGCTTATGTCGATGATGGAGACATGGTCCTTGGAGAAGAAATAGATGACCTCCTTGATTCCGCCCCTGAAACTAATGAAACTGTTATGGTAACGTTCAGTGTCACTTCTTCTAAAAAATTAAGGCAGGCTTAATTAAAAAAAGAAAAGGCAATATGAGAAACTAAAAAAAGAAAAAAATAATAAATAAAAAATGGCAAAATAACCTGTTAGATATTTTCAGAATTGCCTATCTGCTGAACTTTGGGTTTCTTATCTTGAAAATTATTTTTGTCTTTCTTTGGTGATAAGTGGCTAATTTGGTAAATTTTGAAATAAAAAAGATACATACTCTCTAGTAATTAGCCAATTTTTCTTCAACTCCTATTGGAATCATATCTATGAAAAGGGTAAATTTAACATTTGAACAAAGAATAGGCATTTGATATTTAAAGCAAAATAAGTTTTATGGATGAGGACTTCTCATTCTTCATTTCTTTTTTTTAAAACAGAAAAAAAAAAGCTCTGTAGGTTAGATTCTTCTACTGAGTTTTGATTTTGATTTCAACTTTATGTAATTTATCACCCCGTGTAATGATTTGTTTTTTTATATGCTAATGTTAAAAGCAGCTCAGCTAACTTGGAACTGAGATCCATGGATTGTCATCAGATCTTTTCTGTTTTTTTCAGCCATCAGCTTTAGTCAGAGGACCCCTTCCGACGGCCAGTGTCACCCCTAGCATACCCTTTTCAGCGTCTCTGTTGAGCACCTTGCCCATTGGTGCGAGGTATGCCCCTCCACCTTCCTTCTCAGAGATGTATCCACCTTTGACCTCATTCTTCGAAGATTTCTGTTCTTCTTTAAATTCATTTTCAATGAGTGAATCCAAACGAGGTAAGAATCGAGCCATTTGTGTAAACAATTGTGGTTCATTTTCTAAAAATGACAATTTATATTTGGCAGTTATTTATTTTTATTTTTGTGTGTGTTTGGCAATTATTTAACCCTTGGTAGTTGTACTTGAATTATTTTCATTGTAGCTGAAAATATAAAAATAAAACCTTTAATTTTAAATTCACCTTGACTTAAATGTGCCATTCGGGAGATCAAGAAGCAAAGGAGAACAGGAATGTATGTGGCACTGGGTTTTTTATAAGATAGTTTATTAAGCTGGTGTCTATTGTTTTTAGGAGGTGAAATAACTTTCAACATTTTCTCCAAGAAAGGTGTATCCCGAAAGGTCTTAAAGACAGGCTATCCTTTTAAATTCTGAACTGGGCAAATACATATTTAAAACTAATTTAAGATGAATGTTCAGAATAATAACAATTAGATCTATTTCAGGCTGCACCCACTCAGCTCAGTAAACTATGCCTTAGTTTTACAGGGATTGCCCAGTGTTTGGTCGGACTTCTGTTTCTGTAATCCCAGGGTTAATAAATACTTTCTTCAACAATAGTCCTAATATAAATCATCATATTTCTGAGGTATTGATGTGTGGTTAAAGAAAAATCAAAATAATTGATTTAAAGATTGACAATGGAAGAAACTAAAATTTATGGAAGACAAATGGCAGGGAGAAAATAATTGAGTGGTAGATTAAGAAAAAGAAAATAATTGAACCTCACTAATTTTCTTAATGTTATAGTGAGTTCTTGCTTCATATTTTTAAGAGTAGAGGCTCTTTTCCCATTGAATATGAATTATTTTCTTAGTCTTTTTTATTATATATTTTTATTGATTTCAGAGAGGAAGGGAGAGGGAGAGAGAGATAGAAACATCCTATAGAGTAAAGAGCTAATATGCTAATTAGACCAAACTGTGGAAAGACCTTCCGGAACCACCTGCCAGAACGACCAGTGGGCAGGGGGCGGGGCCAGCGAACCTGAGCTGCCAGGCCAGCCATGGCGGTCCCGGCGCCCCCTCTTCTGCAGAGGGGGCAGCATGGGCCTGGTCCCAGCACCCCCCTTCCACAGAGGCAGCAGGAGAGGCAGCAGTGCTGTCCCGGTCCCAGCGCCACGTCTTCCACAGAGGCAGCCACAGGGGAGCAGGCCGAAGCCGCAGTTGGACATTCCCCGAGGGCTCCCGGACTGTGAGAGGGTAAAGGCTGAGCTGAGGGACCCCCCAAGTGCACGAATTTTTGTGCACTGGGCCTCTAGTCAAGAATAAGAGAGAATCATTGTTTGGCTGCCTCATGCATGCTCCACACAGGGGATTGAGCCCACAACTTGGGCATGTGTCCTGATGGGAATCGAAACGTGATCTCCTGGTTCATAGGTTGATGCTCAACCACTGAGCCACACCGGCCGGGCTCTTAGTCTTTTTTAAATTGATTTTAGAGAGAGAAATGGGGGAAAGAGAGAGAGAGAGAGAGAGAGAGAGAGAGAGAGGAAGGAAGAGGAAGAGAAAGAGAAAGAGAGAAACATCAATTGGCTGCCTCTCGTATGTGCCAGACTGACCTGTGATCAAATCTGCAACCTTTCCGGGTCCAGGATGTTGCTCCAGCCAACTGAGCCACAACAGTCCAGGGCTTTTAGGTTGTTTTTTTTTTTTAAGTCTCACTTGGTAGGCTCTGCCTTAGTTTCTATCTCTGAAAATAGCTTTGTATTTAAATTATTTTTACCTAAGGTTTTTTTTATATCCTTGGTTTCTAGAGGAAAGGAAAAACTCCATAGCCCTCTTTGAGTGTCAATCTTGAGCAAGAAGTCTCCTAGGAATTGGGATGGACAATAACGTGGGAAGCGATAGTCAGTTACTAAGTCCTGATGTTCTTATTACTTGATTAGAATGAAAAGGTCTGTTGAAGTTTTTTTATTATTTTAGATCTGCCCACCTCAACTTCTAGAGAGGGAACATCGCTTAACAACAGTAATTCTTCCCTTTTACTTGTAAGTGCCACTTCCTCTTTTGTAAATACATCAGTTAAATTGAAAAAAAGGTCTTTTACTTAAGTGACTGAGCTATTTGAATGGACGAGACAGTCTCCCTAAAATTTTGTGTGTGCTGTGGGAAATAGTGTTGGAATAAGACTCTTTTAGAACATCCAGTAATGAATGCTCTGTGTTTAAGATGGATCTGTCATAGCAAATTAACCACTATTGCAGACCGTGTAAGAGGCTTTAGCACAGAGTGAACAAAACAGGGAAATACAGTTGACCCTTGAACCACACAGGTTCGAACTGTGAGTTTTTTAAATAAATACCTGTACTGTTTTTGAACTGAGGTTGGGAGTCAGTGGATGTGGAAGGCTGACTCTGTGCATTGATCTGGCCATTTTATATAAGGAGCTTGAACATCCTCAGATTTTGGTATCCTCAGGGTTCCTGGAACCAATCTCCTGAGGATACTGCTGGACAATTGAAATCTTTGTGGAGTCAGAAGTTATATGCGGATTTCTGACTGTGTGGGGGTCAGCCCCTTCATCCCCATGTTGTTCAAGGTCAACTGTATAAGATCAGGGCCTGTAAGATGTGCTTGCTGTGAAACAGAACAATTACCTATTACATTTAACAACTCATGAAGGGTCAGAAAAAGTGGGGGAGGGGTGTAAGACCCAAGAGAGGAAAATGTACAAAGAAGCCTTTTAAAATAAAACCTTTTAAGGGACAGAACAATACAGACTTTAGTCTGTGAAGAATCTCTTATTTTTCAGAAGAATTTGTTTCCTGCTTTAATGATAGTGCAATCAATATTTGTTGGCTGTTTTTTGTTTTTTGTTTTTTTCATTCTTGCAGATGAATGGACCAGGAAGTTTGTTTGCTTCTGAGAGTTTCCTGGGAATTTCAAGTCACCCTAGAAATGACTTTGGAAACTCCTTTGGAAGTACAATTACAAAACCACCTTCATCAGTGACCCCAAGACATCCCCTTGAAGGAACCCATGAACTGAGACAAGCCTGTCAGATCTGTTTTGTTAAATCAGGTCAGGACCGACCGAAGCAGCAGACAGTATTGAACTAGTAACTCGAGAGTGCTCAGGAATTTGTAAATACATGTAGCAAACATCAGCTGTTGGACTTTTCAGCCCCTGTTTGAATTCTTTCTAAAGAAGCCACAGTTATTGATTTGGGGCCTTTGGAGTCTAATTTAAAGTCTCTTCTCTGATTTGGTGTAATTTTCTTTATAGAATCATATGCAATAGAATATTTACCTGATTTTGAAAGCTTATTGAGATTTTTATGAAATTATTTATGTTCTAAGTATATGCTTAAGAACTTGGTCATTTTCAAATGGAGCGAGAACAAAAAATTTTTATAAGACCAGTAAATGGTATAATGTTTATGGAAATTAAAGTACTTTATCTTGGTTTATTTCTTATCTTCATCCCTAAATTAAGTGATTTAAAACAGTTTATTCTCAGTTGAAACATACTCTATTCCCCAATTCATTTTTTCCTTAGATTTATGTTTAATATTGTTCTTTATGAGCCATCAGAATTCCTATCCTAAATATGAATATATGTTGGGATGACTGGTATTGAAAAGAACTATGTGTTGTTCACCAAACACCATAAAAGTAAAAAGTTACTTCAGTGGCTTGTTTTCATTTTGGTGTTATGAAATGGGATTTTTGTAGGAATTTAGTAATCAGTGAATCTGCTCACATCTGCTTATAAATGTGCCTGTAAAATGAAATGACACTTTTTGTGCATATGAACAATCTTTTTTACATCTTTTTTCAGGCCCTAAGTTAATGGATTTCACTTACCTTGCTGATTCAGACCATAAATGTAAGAAAGATATTTTAATTGGTAGGATAAAGAATGTTGAAGATAAATCATGGAAAAAAATACGCCCCAGACCAACAAAAACAAATTATGAAGGACCTTATTATATATGTAAAGGTATGTAGTATTATAATTACTTAGTGTGACAAATGATATGCTGCATTTATTGTAATGGTCCCAGGATTGCTGTTACTAAAAATGTTCAGAGTTAAGGGCAAGTTCCTTGGATTGAGACGTTAGTATATTTTATATTATTTTTACTTTGGTTTTAAACTTCTTTCGTGGTGTACATTTTGTAGCTGTTCATGGAAACAGGACTTTTGAACAGGTTTTAAACTGTCTCAAACTTTAAGTTCTGTGACTTGGTCTAAACAGAATCAGAACACTGAACTAAGGCTTTGAAAGAAAACATATTGTTCTTTAAGCTGCTTTAGAAAGGACTTAGTATTTTTATTTTGTTAAGCCACTTCATCTGAACAACCTTTGAATGTTTCTAAATGATTTTTTAAACTTAGGTAGGGTACATGAGCATGTCAAGGCTTTTTTTCCCTGTCTGGAAAAAAAATTTCTATTTGTGGTGCTGGGTTTTTGTTTTATTAAGAGTTAATACCATTTCTGGATAGTACCATGGGTATCATTGTTTGAAACTCTCCATGAATGTTATAAAAATTCAAATGATGCCCTAAATGTATTTAGTATTCATTGGTTTTGAAAAACCAGTGGTCCACATTATAAATGTCTTAATTCTCTGTCTTTCTAGATGTTGCTGCTGAGGAGGAATGTAGATATTCAGGCCACTGCACATTTGCTTATTGCCAAGAAGAGATAGATGTCTGGACGCTGGAGCGGAAAGGGGCATTCAGTAGAGAGGCTTTCTTTGGTGGCAACGGAAAGGTCCACCTTACTGTATTCAAACTTCTGCAAGAGCATCTAGGGGAATTTATATTCCTTTGTGAGGTGCTGTCTCCAAACCTTATTTTCTGCTGTAAAATTGGTGATAGTTTCTGACTTGCGAGCTCAGAAGTATAAAGTACTTAGTGCAGGTGCTGCTAAAGCATTCACTTGGCAATGGTAGCTTCTATTATTTTATTTATTTATTTATTTATTGCTTAAAGTATTACAAAGGGTATTACATATGTGTCCTTTTTTTCCCCCCCGCCCTTGACAATCCCCTGGCCTCCCTTACCCCCCAGTGTCTTATGTCCATTGGTTATGCTTATATGCATGCATACAAGTCCTTCGGTTGATCTCTTACCCCCCTCCCTTCTGCCCCCCAACCCTCCCTGGCCTTCCCGCTGCAGTTTGACAATCAGTTTGAGGCAGCTCTGCCTCTGTATCTATTATTGTTCAAAAGTTTGTAATGGTCTTTATTATCCATGAATGAGTGAGATCATGTGGTATTTTTCCTTCATTGACTGGGTAGCTTCTATTATTACCCAAAAGATTATAGCGAATATTAGTTGCTATAAGTATATAATGTATAAATATGTAATAATATTGAATCTAAGAAATATTCAGGGTAAGAAGTTATAATTTGTATTATGTTTTTGTGATAATTTGTCTTCTCTGTCTGTTCCAGAAATGTTTTGATCATAAGCCTAGAATGATCAGTAAAAGAAATAAAGACAATTCTACTTCTTGTTCTCACCCGGTTACAAAGCATGAGTTTCAAGACAATAAGTATGTTGCTAGTTTCTAATTTTTATTGTGACAAAATAGATTCTTTTCTTTGCTCCAAATAAAACCAGACTAGTATCCGTTCAGGCTTTCCTCTCTCTTCTTTTGTTGTTTTGAATGATAATGACTCTTTTTAAATGTCTGTTAGTAAATTTTGCTGGGAGTTTTTAAATGAATTACTAAATTATTTAGTACAGAAAAGCCTTACTGACTTTTAGCTGCTCATGACATGGATTTAGGTGTTCTTTGACTTAACCTATAATTATCCCCCCCCCCCCCATTAATCCAACAATTGTACACAGCAATTTATTTTTTCTGGTAAAGATTTAAAATGTATTTCTAGTCTAAACTTGACATTTTCTATATATATATTTTAAAATTTATGGCAGATGATATTAAAATGTCACTCCCTTTTCATCTTAGGTGCCTTGTCCACATTTTGCGAGAGACAACAGTAAAATATTCTAAAATACGTTCTTTTCATGGTCAGTGTCAGCTTGATTTATGTCGACATGAGGTTCGATATGGCTGTTTAAGGGAAGATGAGTGCTTTTATGCTCACAGTCTTGTAGAATTGAAAGTCTGGATATTGCAGAGTGAAACAGGTAGGTGTCTGTGTGTGTGGTTGAGACATGTCTCAAGAGCAGTCGAGACTTGATGAAAACAGTCTCAGAGCCTCTTCTCTCTCACTCTGATGTGGCAACCCCGATGATTTTGCTCTGAGCTTTTAAACTATGCAGTTACTTTTCGTTTTCAGAGTGGCTTATTTTTAGTATGTTCTTATGTAGTTAATTACTGGCACAAATTCATGCATGTAGTATGGTTTTGTGAGGAAGATTCCTGGGAAAGCACCAAGAGCTCTATTTGTAAATATTCCATTTTGAACAAGAGTCATGTGATGTTCATTCCTCCTTAGTGATAGATTACACTGGCTGGGGATAATTAGGGAACTGAGTCTGACTGTGACCTGATTGGTGGGCTGTTAATACATAGAGAACCTAAAGGAAGGCTTGTACATTCCCCAGGTATCTCACATGATGCTATTGCTCAAGAATCTAAAAGATATTGGCAAAATTTGGAAGCAAATATGCCTGGAGCTCAGGTATTTTATCTTGTGTACTTTTTGCATTTGGGTTCTTTCTGGAATGGTCTAATGGATGTTAGTTGTTAGCAGAGGCAGTTCATATTGCAGTCCATTACTTTCTTAATGTCTATTGAGTTGAGGACTTCTTTTTTTATATATATATATATTTTTATTGATTTCAGAGAGAAAGTGAAAGGGAAAGAGAGATAGGAACATCAATGATAAGAGAGAATCATTGATCAGTTGCCCCACACTGGGAATCGAGCCCGCAACCCAGGCATGTGCCTTGATCAGGAATTGAACTGTGATCTCCTGGTTCATAGGTCGATGCTCAACCACTGAGCCATGCTGGCCGGGCGAGGAATTCTTAATGTGAAAAAAAATTCTGAATTTTAAAAAGTTGGTCATCATAAAAAATTAGGCATCCCATAATATCTGCCAAGTATATAGGACACAATTTTCTTATTCAACCTAATTGACAGAACAGTTGAGATCTTGGACTTTGGGGATTCTACTATTATCCAAAAGAATAATTTTAAGACTTCATAATTAATATTAGTTGGTATAAGTATATAATGTATAGATATGTAATCATACTGAAACTAAGGAATATTAAGTTACAAAAGTTATATTTTGTATTATGTAAAGGAGGTGGATATAGTTTTATTTTCCATCTAGCACATCTATTCCCTCTCCCTCCCCAAAACTTCCAGTCATCAATTCCAAAGCCTATTTTTATAAATTGAGGTTTGACATCTTTAATCTGCTTTTTGTCATATTCTCTTGCATATGGGTGGAGAATTGGAGATTTAGTTATCACATCATATATAATGGTCAAATCATCGAACAGACAAAAAGAGATATCCTATATTGTATGCTATTGTGAAAAAAAAAAAAAGCATGGCGATTCGCTATTTTCAGAAAACTGGTTTTCTGTTAAAATTAAAACTGATCTTTTAATTGTTTAAGGTACCTGGCAATCAAATAATGCCTGGATTTCTTAATATGAAGATAAAATTTGTGTGTGCTCAGTGTCTGAGAAATGGTCAAGTCATTGAACCAGATAAAAACAGAAAATATTGTAGTGCAAAAGCAAGGCATTCGTAAGTAGCGTGTGTGTGGAAACAATACCTATTTCATAATGATCTGTTTCATAGGTGTAAAATCATGTGTGAGAAAAGATTAAGACTTTGAAGAGGGGAGAGGAAAGTAGATAATTTAGGAGTAATTACAAAGCACAAGGAAAGAGATTTTTTAGGCTTTAGTAGATAAGAATTCAACAAAATTCAATAGTACTTTTCTTATATTTTATCAGTTCATTCTCTAGGATTTGTAGGGAATGTGTATTTACAAATATCAACAGGAAAAGAAATGACAGCATCATAAGGCATTTCTTTTAGAAGGGTTGAGAAAAAAAATCTCTGGTCCTTTAGGTACAAACTGCGTACCTGTCCCTTTATATGATGCCTTTTGCCAGTGTGTCTTTGTTTTTTCTGAACTCCATTTTTCTTAGGTGGACCAAAGATCGTCGTGCGATGAGAGTGATGTCTGTTGAACGTAAGAAGTGGATGAACATCCGTCCTCTCCCCACAAAGAAACAAATGCCTTTACAGTTTGATGTACATACGTAATTTTTAAGCCACTTTTTTTAAATTAGGCATTTCAAATTATTAGAAAGTAGTAGTAATTCAGATCAAAATTGGCTCCCTTTAAATAATGCTCATCATAAATAATGAAATTTAAATGGTCCTCTCTTTTTTCCTTCCCTTGAGTATTTAATTGTATGATTCTGGGACAGTTTTCAGATGGATTGGAATTTTAGGAGTTACTTGGAAAAAGTAAATAGAGAATCAAGGAAGAGAGACTTCTGGGCATGATTTAACTTGTCAGATGAATTACTTTTGGGAGGGAATGGAAGAGAATTTCATTTAAATTTGATTCCTCAGCTTTGCTATCAAACCCAAGGCTTTCTGTGTTATTATGAATGCTGTGGATGAGCTATTTTTTAATCATGCCTGTTTCTTTCACTGAAGCAGTGGATACTAACTAAAAGATACCCCACTTGACAGGACCTTCTAAAAATAACCCAAAGGAAACATGTTCAATGTTAGAGGACCTTGTTCCTCAAAAACCCTTAGAATGAAAATGCCAGACCAACTTAGAGTCAGGATAGTGCTTCATTCTCGAGGTGGCATGTTTCACCTCTGTGTCCTCTGTTGCCTTACACGGTCTTCTGTGAGATGGTTCTAGACTATTCTCTTCATGGGAGTGGTGTGGAGAGAGTCTGGAGGGATGTCAGCAGTGAGTTAATGGACAGTGCCCTGGGTAAAGGAAGCCTCCTTTTCTGACTAGTCAGAAAGAGTTGAGGAAGAGACATTTCCCATCACCCAGAGTACCTTGCAGTTTGTAAAACTTATACTGGTTACAAGGTCAGTCTTGGAAGAAGTGGTGTGTTTGATCAACAGTGGTTTCAGACTCATAGATTTGGGTGATTTAATCCATGGGTTATGTAGGAGGGGAAGAAGGCTGATTGGAACCATTGATATCTTGGGCTTTAAAAGATGGTGGAGATTATGGGTAAATTCCTTAAATACTTTGTTAAAACAGAGTTACCTGAGAACAGTTCTAGTTCGTGAGGCAGCTGCCTAGGACTACTGGTTATTCTGAAATCTCGGAGGTGGTATACTGCTGTATGATGTTACAGTAGCTTATTTCCTTTTCTTTTCCTTCCATACTAAGTATTGCTTAGGGATCCTTTTTGCAAAAGAGGAAATAATACTCTGTGTAGATGTATGTAGGCAGTGTCCTAAGGTGGAAAGAATGGGCTTCAGAGTCTGCCACAAGGGCTCTGGTCAAGTTAGCCTCAGTCAACTCATCTGTAAATGGGAATAATTGTATTACAGGGAAGATTACATGAGATGGTATTATGTAAAAACCCAGCAAAGTGGCCAGCCCTCTCCTTTGTCTTCTCTTCTCCCTGCTGCTTATTTGAGCTTTAAAGACTATGGTAAATGCTTCCCTAGTAATGCCTAAGTACTTACTGTTTGATTGGGAAAAGAATACAATAAAGTCAGTCACAGAATGTTTTACTGACTACTGAATACAGAAGATCCTAAGAGGAGGGGGTCACTGATCTTGGTCCAAGGGGAAAAAATGAACAGTGTTCAGGGCACTGCTTTAGATTTTTAGCAAAAACTGATGCTAAGCATCCAATATTATATAAGCTAATATAAAAGGCCAGCTCCTATTGAAATACAAATAAATAAACTAAGATAAGCTAATAGTTGTGCTAGGATTTATGTTCTATAAAGACAAGTGTATTTTTTTTAATAGGTTGCTTTAAAAAAAAATCCTCACCTGAGGATATGTTTTTATTGGTTTTTTGAGAGAGAGGGAAACATTGATGTGAGAGAGAAACATTGTCAGTATGAACTCCTGTATGAGTCCCAACTGGGGATCGAACCCGCAACCTAGGTATGTACCCGGACTTGGAATCAAACACACCGTCTTTTGGTGTATTGGATGACACTCCAAACAATTGAGCCACCCGGCCAGTGCAGAGAAGTTTATTCTTGATATTTAAGAATGAGCTCTCGGTGATGGAGGTTTTCTTTTTTAATATATTTTTATTGATTTCAGAGAGGAAGGGAGAGGGGGATAGAGAGATACATCAGTGATGAGAGGGAATCATTGATAGGCTGCCTCCTGCACGCCCCCACTGGGGATTGAGCCCGCACCCTGGGCATGTGCCCTTGACTGGAATCGAACCCGGGACCCTTTAATCTGCAGGCCGATGCTCTATCCACTGAGCAAAACTGGCCAGAGCTCTTTTTTCTTTTTAAATTCTTATTTATTGTTTGATTTAGATAGAGAGGAAGGGGGAGAAAGAGAAATAGAGAAAGGAAGGAATATTGATGTTTCATTTATTTATGCATTCATTGGTTGATTCTCATATGTGCCCTGACTGGGGATTGAACCTGCAACCTTGGTGTATTGGGACAACACTTTAACCAAGTGAGATTCTGGCCAGGGCTGATGGAGGTTTTCTTAGTTCTTCATAGTCAAGGTTCTTAGGAAGTCTGCATTCTGCTGATCACTTTATTTCCCCACCAATATCATTGTATTTACGTTGTAAAAAGAGATATTGTTTGAATGCTATGTAACTGGATGGCCTGGTTAGTGTAATAATCATCTCCAGAAAATGCATACCTAGTGAATGATGGCCAAGGTTCACTGTCAGTGTTGGTTATTAGGAAACTAAATGTCCAAAAAAAATTTTTTTTGACACTGTTTAGTACATTTGGAGTAGTCTACACTTTCTTAACTGCTTTCCAAGTGCTGGAAAGGAGGCATCCTGGGTCGTAGGTAGGGGAGAGTAGGAGCTGTCAGACTGAGGGGCCAGAGATCTGCCTTCAGAGATAAAAATGTTCCACTGTGTTGAAAGCAGACACTCTGAATAAGTGAATTTGTAAACATTTTCTTGTAAGAAAATGTTCCACATTCCAGTTCCATATTTTCTTTCTTTTGAAAATGTTTGAAATGGAAAGCTTAATATCATCTCATGTATTTTGGGCTTACAGTCACTTTGAGTAGAGTCAAATCAGTTTTATTTTAAAATTGTATTACTCAGCATTAGCATGTATAAAAATGCTTATTTTGCTTAAATGTAAAAATTAGGCAGTTTTACTAAGTATATTATGTTTTATATTCATATTTTTTTAATACAGCTTTGCAATCATATTGCTTCTGGGAAAAAGTGTCAATATGTTGGAAACTGCTCTTTTGCTCATAGTCCTGAGGAACGAGAAGTGTGGACTTATATGAAGGAAAATGGGAGTAAGTTGATGTTTTAATTGTGGCCTTGATATCCATGAAATCTAGCTCGCCTGAAAGTTTCTTTCCTCTCTGGAAATATGCCAGCTTGTCGTGAAAGCAGAAAGCAGTTTGCATCTGAGACAATTGTACCGTTTTATCAGTGGAGCGGAATCTGACATCTGATCTGTGCTTAGGTCAGATTTGGATACAGAGACCTAGGTTTGCATCCTTCAATGTGGTAGATGTATTCCTGAGTAATGGTCTGGGGAGTTCAGTCCTTCCACAACTGCTTAAATCAGATCATCTCCTGCTGTCAATAGTCACCCCCTGAATCAAGCAGATTAGAACTGGAGGTTTCTCCAAGGAGGCCTTAGTGGTAGAACAGGCCCAGATTCAAAGGCAAGGAGAGAACGTGTATCTTGGTCACCCTTCTAGTTTACTGTGGGAGTTATTGAAAGGAGCTTCAGACAACTTTTCACTTTAGACCAGAAAATATTTTGTTGCAAGGATCATTGTTAGTAATCTTAACCAATGGAAAGTTACGGACTGCTTAAGATCTGCAATCTCTGGATTACAAGAATTAATTGGATTTAAGCCTGTCACCTACCATGTTTCAACCATGTCAAAATTCAGTGGCTTATGTGGATGGAACTCCTCCTCATTGTCTTGCTTAGAGTAGGGACATAACAGCACCTGGGGATAAATTGGGCGCACACACCCTTCTCCCCTCTGGGAACATTGGCAATATCTGGAACATTTTTATTGTCATGACTTTTGGGAATGTGTTACATCTAGTAGGTGGAGTCCAGGGATGTTGTTAAACATCCTACAGTGCACACAGGACAGCCCCCAACAGCAGTGTTATCCATCCCATAATGTCACAGTGCTGGGGTTGAGAAACCTGGTCTTAGCACTTGACAGTGATGCACCTGTTTGTACATAGGGAGCAGCTTGCAGCCACTTCCCAGGACCTGGTCACGGTTGTGTTGTAAATTGCACCCCAGCATGTCGGTCCTTGGGGACTGTGGCTTAACTGATGGACTCCCGTCAGAGTCAGAATCTCGGTCCCAATAGTAGTATGTTCTCCTCTTTCTCAGTAAGCAGTGAGGAGCTATCAGCTCCAGGCTCCCCCAAGCCGAGTAAGTCGCTTGTGTGGTTATGGCAGTGATAACAAGTGTTTAATGTGGGCAACATGAAGCTGCGCAGAGGCTTTTTGTTTTGTTTTCAGTGGTGCCCTTATAATGGTTTCTGAATTGTAAACACCCCAACCAAAGTGTCTTGCAAATGCAGGGAGGAGTTCATTAATCTTGAAAACTAATGTTTGCGGGCTAACAGTGCTGAATTTGATTCTTGCCCATGATAGTTCACCTGCTGCTTGGACGTGGACCGTCTCTCCCTGTCTAATATAATCAGTCTCCATTCGGCCTCTCGCTTTTCCTTTGAAAATGTATGCCGACTGATACAAAAAGCGTGCATGATCTTGCGTTTATTTAAATGGTATGTTTAGATCTTTGTTGCTGAATGTGATTTATTTTTCTTTAGTACAAGATATGGAGCAGTTTTATGAACTCTGGCTAAAGAGTCAAAAAAATGAAAAAAGTGATGATGTAGCCAGCCAGTCCAACAAGGAAAATGGAAAACAAATTCACATGCCGACAGATTATGCTGAAGTTACTGTAAGTACTGTTGGTTGTTTCTAAACCGTAGAATGAACCTTTCTTTTTCTCCCACCTTCTCTAAAACCTGCCTCCATCACTCACTCCCTGCCCTTTTCTGGTATCTTCATCTTCGCTCTCTCCAGTGGCCTGCTGCTATCTGAGTTTAAGTCTCTTCATTCTAAAAACCCCTCCTTGATCCTTTTTCTGACTTTGGAACCAGAGAATTTCAAGTCTCAGTTCCTTTCTTACTAGCCTAGGCAGATTATTATTTTTTTTAAAATACATATTTTATTGATTTTTTACAGAGAGGAAGGGAGAGGGATAGAGAGTTAGAAACATCGATGAGAGAGAAACATCAATCAGCTGCCTCCTGCACACTCCCCACTGGGGATGTGCCCGCAACCAAGGCACATACCCCTGACCAGAATCGAACCCGGGACCCTTCAGTCCACAGGCTGACGCTCCATCCACTGAGCCAAACCCGTCAGGGCAGCCTAGGCAGATTATTAACCATCTCCGAGTGGGGCTGTGATGATGGAGAAGTAAAGTATAATGAGTCTGTACACTCATCTCAGTGCTAAGCCACAGAAGGTGCTCAGGAAATGTAGGGCCCTCCCCTCCTCCCCATTCCATCCTTACCTTCTTGCAGTTTGGCCTCTGCTTCTAGGATTCTATAGAAACATTAAGTCACCTGTTGTCTTTTACTGCTATAGTTGTCTTAAAATTTTCAGAAAACCGAGGAGGATAATATAATGATTATTTTGAGTCCACCATCCTAAATGAACTGATATTAACAGTTTATTGTATTTGCTTCTGTAAAATAAATAAAATGTTACAGATAAAGTTGGAACCCCATTTGTCCCTCTTCCCAGAGGGCCCAGATCCGGTGTGTATTTTTCCAGGCCATGCGTACATATCTTTGACATATTTATTCCGAATCTATAGTTCTGCCTGGCGTACTTTTTAAATTGACGTAGGTGCATGCGTTATTGTGCGACTTGTTTTGTTTTTTGGCTCCTCTCCATATTGATTCAGTCTGATCCAGGTCACATCGTGGCCTGGCCTTGCCCTGCGCCTCTGCTCATGTTACAGCCTGTGAATCTGTCCTCTCTGCCAAGGCTTAGCTCTGATTCCCATGCCACCTTTTCTTAAGTCCTCCTTGGGTTCCCAGAGCAGGGCCACCACACTTGCTGGGGCATGAGCTCTACCTGTGGTGTTTAATAAGATAGATTCTCATCTGTATCCCAGACATATCGAGTCAGAATCTCATGGACGTGTCCAGAGTCTATTCTTATCCAGTGTTGCAATGATTCTTACGCAGGGCATTTGGGAAATGCTACTCAGACACTTACAGCTTGCACCCCTCCCCCCCAGCCAAGTGCCTTCTCTGTAGGTGTGTGCTCCAGGGGCAGTGTCTTCCCAGCAGGCACAAATCCTGGCCCATAGTAAGGGCTTCTGTTCATGTACACTGAACGCAGTTGCTGCTGTCTCTCTACAGCTGGCGAGTCTTGAGCGTTCCCACTTTTCCCGCTTTTCCCGTGGTGTTACTCCTTCCCAGAATCCTTGTTTGAACCTGGCCCCTTGTCCTCCCAACAGACATCCTTGTTTGCAAACTAGCTCCTGTCATCTCCTTGCTGGAGACTTCCTGGACACCTGGCCGAAGCCATTGCCCCCGAGCTCTGCTGCCTGTGTTAGGGCACGCTTCGCAGCGTGGGCATCCTTTCCTTGGTCCTGTTTCTTACTTTGCGTTTTATGCTCTTGCCTGGCTCTCCCACTAGATGGGCTCCCCATTAGTTTGGGTGGTTTCTAATCTTCCTGGTGCCTGGACGGTGTGTGAGGGACACACAGACAACACCTGCTGATGGGATGCATGTCTTTGTGCTCTTTAGGTGGACTTTCACTGCTGGATGTGTGGGAAGAACTGTAACAGTGAGAAGCAGTGGCAAGGCCACATCTCCTCAGAGAAGCACAAAGAGAAGGTTTTCCACACCGAAGACGACCAGTACTGCTGGCAGCATCGCTTTCCAACAGGATATTTTAGTATTTGTGATAGGTAGGTTTCTTCAATTTCCCACATGAAAACTGCTGGTCTTGCATATTTTTGATGGTCATTATGTTAGTAGACAGAATATCTGGGTGATAAGTCCTCTAATATTGGTGGCTTAGATTTGGACCCAAAGCTTTAGTTGCTCTTTGAACATTTCTTTACTCTTTTGTGGTTACAGGAAAAGGTTTACTAGTCTGCTGATACCAGTTTGAAATATCTGAAGATTAGTGTGTTCATTTGAGTTTGCCCAATTTTTTTTTTTTTTACAGTTGCTGTTAAAAGCACTTTTTTTTCTTTAATGTTGAGAGTATTATAGGTGTCCCCTTTATTTTCCTCCCATTATCCCCAGACCATTTTTGAGTTCCCGGCCGTGATTGTCTAACCCTTTACCACAGCTTTTCTTGTAGATGTTCATCAATTTTGAAACTACCTTTAAATATTTCAAGTATAAATCTGAAACTTACTGGGGTCAAAGGAGAATGTATCACTCCTGTGTTTATGCAGAAAATTTTTCAATGGCAAACGAGATAATTTTGAATTGCTCCTCATTTTGTTAAAACCCTGTTGATATTTAATTTCCAAATTTAGATCCATGTGATACTTAAAATTATCTAAGGCAGTTTTTACTCAGTGTCACTTCTGATTTCCTTACCCTGCATCAGGAAGGATTATAGTCCCCCCTACTCCCATTTAAACAGTGTTTTTCATCTTTTTTTTTTTTTTTTAATGAGTTCTTGGTTTTAACCAGATTATAAAAATCAGGAAAAGTTCATTTAATCAATTTATATAAAGATACATTTATTTAAGAAAATGTTTGATTGTAGCAATCAAATAATATTCATTAAATACATTTAAATAGTTTAAAGTATTAATTTCTCTTTTATGGGTGTCAAGGCTGTAAAATATCCATTTTTCTAGGCTTAAGATTTTGAACTAAAAGTTTTATGCAAATCATAAAGCTAGGAAAGTGTACATTTTAAGATTTTCATAAACAACTTGTGGACACTTACAAAGCTGATTTGTCCTGACAGGTATATGAATGGTACCTGCACAGAAGGGAGCAGCTGTAAATTTGCACATGGAAATGCTGAACTTCATGAATGGGAAGAAAGAAGAGATGCCCTAAAGATGAAGCTCAACAAAGCAAGGAAAGATCACTTAATTGCCCCAAATGATAATGACTTTGGAAAATATAGTTTTTTGTTTAAAGATTTAAACTAATATGCTGGCTTTTATGTATGTTACCTAATCAGAGCATTGACCAGAAAAATTGAAAGTGTTCTAAGGAACGTAGCAGAGGAGCTGCAGATTTTCTGCTTGTATTGGCGTCTATCCTCCCTCCTGAGCAGCAACCACAGTAGGTAGGAAAAGGGCTGTTTAACAGGTTTGGCCGTGCTCTCACAGCACCATTGGCATCAAATGGCGAAGTGACTGCTTCCCGGTTGCCCTCTGTTGAACAGATTTTTGGATGAAGTGTGTTGAGGAAGAGGATAGGGTTATGTCTAGGACAATTCCTTGAGATGGTCCTTCAGATAAGAACCATGATGGTGAGAGATTAAATACTTGTACTAGAATCAGAACACATGATGGATGAAATTCTTTACACATTTTAAGCAGAATGAATTTCTTTTAATAAAGTTTGCTACTTATCTGTATGTAGGTTGCTAAAAAGGATTTTCTTAACTCAGATTTTAAGCCAAATAACCATTTAACACTAGTATACGTTAAATGGGGTATTTTTCTCTATTTGAATGTTTCACTATATAAGGGAACCGAGGATAAAAATGTGCATTGAGAATATTTTGAAAAATAATCAGCTGACTCAAATTTTATTTCTTGGTCTTTTGCTGTTTAAATGATGATTTTGAAAGATTAAACTTGTACTGTCGGTATTGTGTAGTGTATGGACCAATATTGCCTGTAATAAAGATTTTATATGTAGATGTCCTTTAGTTTTTGGTGTGATACTTTCCCCACAAAGAATTGTTGTGAGACAAGTGTCTAGCATAATACCCTCAATAGAGGTTTGATCGTTGAAAGATCACTGAAGACATGGACTGACAAAGATAAAGAAAGGGCTAAGCTGTCCTCTCTCAGACTAACCTGTTTCAGAGGCTGGAACTCAGCCAGCTAGGGAGAAAAGTCATCATCCAGGTTTGGGGCAGCTACTCATGAGGACATTGCCAGTGCAGAGTCCCTGTTGGGATGGGGCGTTAGGGAGAATGGCTGACAAACTTTGAAGACGGGGATCTGCCAGGCTGTGATGTACCAACCCTTCAAACCTTCAGACAAAGTCACTTCTTCACCATGACCTTGAATGAGTGGGGTTTGGGGGAAACAGATGTTTCTTCTTGTGAGTCCAGCCAGGGTGGAGGGCAGGGCACAGCTGCCAAGTAGTAAGATGAGGGAAGCAGAGTTTAGCACAATCGGCACTGCAGTGACAAGCAAGCCCCCGTGACTCCTTGAAGGTTGTAGGAAAGACTGGTTTTTCCCTTGTGTGTGAGAAGGCAGCGGGACCAGTTTTATTTGGCAGGTGCATTAGGAATGCATCTTATTTGCCAAATAATCTGTTAGGAGTGACACTGTGAATAGGCTGGCAATTTACTGCTCTGCTAGGTCTTCCTAGTTTGACGGTCTTCATGAAATTTTTTCTCTGCACTTTCTCCCAATCTACTTTTGTCCTCTCTTTCCAGGGACAACAGTAAATGTTAAAAAGTCTTCCCTGCTGCTTTGTTTCAGTTTACAGACTAAAAAGTTGTTTGTCTTATCCTTGGGAATCTGCATTTTCTATATCTTGGCTTTCATCCTTCTTGCAATTGATTCTCTTGCTCTCAACCATCCTTTCAGTAAATTCCATTTCCACCTAAATGAGCCAATGACTTGCTCTGGTTTGCACTAAGAACCCCCCTTCCCCCCACCCGCCCCGGCCACAGCCTTGGTTTCAGCATTAGGAAGCTAATGAAATATTCCAGGTAAAGTCACACCCCATCCTAGAACCAAAGGGGTAATTTTGGAGGAGGACAGAGTGGTGTGATGGGGGTGGGGTGGGGAGAGTATGAAAGAGCAAAAGTCCGATACTAATAGTAGGGGAAACTGTAACCACTGGCATGTCTACTTGGACATGTTTATCTCCATAGGATGAAATTTTTTTCAACATTTAAGAAAATGGGATACAAGTCACAACAAAAACTTCACCATTTTAAAGTACAATCCAGTGGTTTTAAGTAAATAGATGAGAGAAGCAGTGTTTAGCAGAGTGTTGTTAAGTGTTGTGCTACAATGATCACACTGAGTTTTTAGAATATTTTCATTCCTTAAAAAACAACCCACAACCCAATTTTCCCCCTTGCCCTCCTTCTCAAGTCCTAGGCAACCACCGATCTGCTTCCTGTCTGTATGGATCTGCCTGTTCTGGACATTTCATATAAGGGAAATAATACACAGTGTGACCTTTTGTGACGGGGTTTCAGTGAGCATAATGTTTTCAAGGTTCGTCCATATTGTCGCAGGTTATGGATATTTCATTCCTTTTAATTACCGAATAATACTCCATTTTACTCATATACACATCTTATCCATTCCTCTGTTGACAGACATCTGAGTTGTTTCCCTGTTTTGGGCTCTTGTGAATATGAATATTCATGTACAAGTTTTGTTGGCTGCCATAAGCTGCCCTAGAGAGGCATGTGGGAGGTTGCAAGTGGGTCCTTGCTCTCAAGGACTCCTTCCTGTGCCCAGTCCGCTGTGACAGAGGTGTTTACCTCTTTCCACCACCCTCACCTTCCCTGGACTGTCTGCTCTTTGAGGACTGTTTGCAGAGTCCTCCAACAGGGACCTGCATCAATTGGGAAACTAAAGGAGAACACTTCCCCTGGTAGTGTGCAGGTTTCAAACACTCCTTAGTTGACTTATTGTATTGGCTACAAAGGATAAATGCCAATTTCTGGAAAGCTAATTTTGGGGTCTTGATACAAAGACGCCAAGAAACATTGGAGAGAATACCATTGTCCAGAATACCCAGGCTTAGGGAGTATGGGCTTCCCTCTTTATTATCTGCCAACCTGTACCTTGTTTTTACATCCCGTTTAAGTCAATGCTTAGAAGCTTTTAAAAAATAATGAGCCTTATTTCTCTCTGGTTCTAAGAAAGGATTAATATGTGGGATATGTTGAAACCTGTACTAACTGCCTGGGAAATGTGTTCTTCCGTTTCTCAATGGATGCATTTCCCTGGAACTTTGGAACTAAGTGGAAATGAATGTTGAGGGCTCTCTGCTAACAGTTGTCAAAGTGTGTTTTAAAAAAATCTATAATAATAAAAGCGCAATATGCTAATTAGACTGGACATCCTTCCAGACGTCCTTCCAAATGAAGCCGGGCCTGCAAGGGAAGCCCGGGTCCTGGGTGCCAGATGGAAGCCAGTGCCAGCAGCTGGGGGAAGGAAGGCCTAGTCTTGCATGGATTTCGTGCATCGGGCCTCTAGTATGTAATAAAAACTCAAATATTCTTCTTGCCTCCTATGCTAATCCACCACTTGATCAGGGTATAAAAAATGGCTACAAAAGCTCATCTTCTGGTTGATGTGGACAGGTTAGGGCTAACCTAGCCCTGAAGAGCAGTATAGCCTGACCCTGACAACCTGCTGTATTCTGAAATGAATTTATCATTGTTTCAGAACATTCTAGTGCCAGAGTAGCAGCCAGATGTCTAGAAAGAGAAGAGGAAAGGACCATACTTTTATTAATCCAGGGTGGTTTCCTGGCCTGTAAGACGCCACCCTACAAGCTTTGTGGGTCTCAGGAGATAACCTACAGGCAGCAAAAGTACTTTGAACCTTATAAAAGCCTGTGCAAAGAACAGATGTCTGATGGAAGGATAGGGTAGATTGTAATAGCAACCTACTGTGAATGGGAACTGGTGACTTCTTACCACATTTGTTTTCATTAGCAATGTAACTCAAATCTACATAAAGAGCTAGAAATGGCAAATAAGGTTAATATAAATTAAAAAACTACAAATATGTATTTTCACTTTTTTAAACAAGGTTATATAAAACAATATAACACTGTATTATTGGGTTTGCAACATAACAGAATAAAAGAGTAATAGTAACAAAAAAGAGAGGAGGGAATGGAGCTACATTGGAGCAGTTTCTATATCTTACTAACTTTAGTATAAATCTGCAGTAATCATTCGGAAATTCCGAAAAAATGTATACTGTAATCCCTAGAGCAACCTTCCCTTATAACAAAAAAGTTTAAAATCATTAAAGGAATTAATGGTATACTAGAAAATATTCACTTAATACAAAAGAAAAAAGTAAAGGATAAAAAAAATGTGAGATATAGAAAATAGCAAAATGACGGGTAGGTTGACTGGCATTTCCATGAGTTACCTCATTTAATTCTCAAAACAACCCTGAAAGCGAATTACTCTATTACCCCATTTTACAGGCGTGCAAACCGAGGCCTACGGACGGGTGGTTCCCGCCTCACTCCTGTGTTCTTGGACACTTCTCGCCTCCGCACATGTTTTCCTACCAAGCGGACATCATACACGGCACCTACTTCCTCCGGGGACCGTAGTGAGACGAGTGGGCACGTGATCCGTTACCATCTTGGCTCTTAAAACCCAGTGCGCCAGGCAGGGACGTTCCGGGTACGGAGTTTCCGTTTGTGGGCACAGGGCGGACCTCGGAGCAGGAGGGGCCAGGCGCTCGGCCTAGCGCCTGCGCAGGCTCTGTGGACGGAGGGCGGGGCCCGCGGGGTAGAGGCGGGGCTTCAGAACGTGTGGGCGGGGCGGGGAAATCGGCGCCGGTTCCAAGGTCGAGGGGCGAGGCCTTCCGGGGGCGGGGCTTCGGGCGATGTCCGCGTCCGCGCAGACTCCGAGGGCGGAGGGCGGGGCCTCCTGCTCGGGGGCGGGAGCCGCAGCGGCGTCTGGGCTGACGTGGAGGGTCACGGTTAGCGGGCACTACGAGTTGCGGGATTGGGGAGCGACGGCCCGGGCCGGGCCCTTGGGCCCTGGGCGGCGGCGGCGGTATAAAGCTGGCGACGGGGAGCATGTAATGTCGGAATGCGGAGGCCGCGGCAGCGGCGGCGGCAGCAGCAGCAGCGACGACGCCGAGGAGGAGGGTGGCGGCGCCGGCCCAGCGGGCTCCGGCTCCCTCAGCCCGGCCCCGGCCCCGGCTGGAGCGTCCTCGGCGGACCGGCTCCGTCGCCGACTGCGCGGCGCCTTCCTCATGGCGCGCCGGCGACCGGAGCTGCTCTGCGGGGCCGTGGCGCTCGGGTGCGCGCTGCTCTTCACCCTCAAGTTCACCTGCAGGTGAGGCGGCCCGCACCCCCGGGGCACCGGCCCGGCGCCTTCTCGGCCGGCCGGCCGGGCGGGAGGCGCGTGGCCAGGTCGTGGGTCGTAGCGGCTTCCGCGGCGTGAAGTCGGACCAGACTCCCCTCCTGGCCTCCCCAAGCCTGCGGCTTTGCCGGCCACTTTCCCCTCGCTCTGGCCGGCCACCCAGCCATTTGGCGAGGTTTTCGGGTGCCCCCCGTCGGCGCCCCTTCATCCCATTTTGTGCCGACGGAGGTGGGCCATGTTCCGAGGTGCTCAGTGGGGTTTTCTTGGGGGTGCACCTGTCACTTCGGCCTGAGCCGTAGGGCCCTCACTCATCACTTAATTTGTGTCCTTTCTGCTTCGAATGTAGTAATGCACAACCATTGGAGTCCCCAGACCCCTTTGAAAATTCAGGCAGTCATTGACCTAACGATTAGTTATCCGCACCTACGGTGGAGCCCTCGTCCACGTGAGCGGTGAAGATAAAATAAAAGCTCCTACTTGGGAGGGTGGGACAGGCAGGCAACACGTACGCTTCATTTTAAAGGGTGTCTGTCAGTGCTGTCGGGAGCGTGGGAGCAGCGAGGGTGGGGCAGAAAGGCTTTCTTTCCTAAGGAAGCCACACAGGACGCTTGCACAAGAAGGGGAAGGGGCCAGCAGGGGACGATCTGGGGCAAGAAGAGTGTCCCACGTAGCGGCAACAACAAGTGCGAAAGCCCGGAAGCTGGACGAGCCGGTGTGTGCCTGGAACTAGGAGAGGCCTGAGCAGGGAAGATGAGAGTGGATGTGCCTCTCTTTGAGGAATGACCACAAATACAACGTTGACTTTAAATTTCAGGAGCAGTATGGGCCTCCCACACAGTGTTATCTCTTGGGACTTCAGTTTACGCCTGTGTTGCCACCGAGTGGCATATTGGCCAAGAGGAAGGTTTCAGCTTGGAACATGGTTATTGAATGTGTTAAGTGCTGGGCCATCCTGTTCATTGTCGGATGTTTAGCATCCCCGACTTGTGCAGATGTGACACCGAAAAATGTCTCCAGACATTGCCAGATGTCCCCCCGGGGAACTAAAGTGCCTGCTTGATAACTACAGCTTACAAGAATGCATTTATTAATATTAATATACTGCAGAATCTGAGGGCCTAGTGTGGATCATTTAAATATCAATTCTCAGTAAAGTCTGGATCTGCTCTTTCTTGTCCTTCCAATTTATAGATAAAGGACTTGAGCTTTGGTCATGTTACAAAAGTTGCCCCAAATCACATCCACCTATTAATCCTTTATTGTCAGGTTCTAATCTAGGCTCTTAACCTTGCTCTTTATCAATAACTTCCTTCATCAAGGAAAATGTGCAAAATATTGTACAAGGTAGAATAATTGCAAGGTGGCATATGGGTTCAAATTTGCAAGAGAAGTATTTCCCCCCTCTAAGGCTGGGGAACTTAGTGACATTAGTTTATCTGTCTATAGGAATAATGACTTGCTAGGTAGGAAAGTCCTTTCAAATTTCAGGAAGAAGGAAGAGTGTAAATCCAGTTACTAGAGCAGACAGAACAAGATCCCTGCCTGCTTCAGCTAGGAGAGAGAGCCACAACTTGTCTGTCCAGCTCCTTGCTGTGCCACTGGCAGATGTGACAGGCTTTTAATAGACTCAGATTGATTTTTTTTAGAGTCCTATTTGATTGAATGGTGTCATGATACTATTTTTTCGCTGTACAACTGACCTGCACATTTCTGGCCCTCTTTTTCTATTTTACTTTTAAGATTTTTGTGTTAATGAAGACAGAGGCCTAATGAAGAGTAAAATTTTTTAAATTTAATTTTTGTTAATAGCTCCAGACCTGAAATAAGGGAGAACCCTCTTCAGTGTCTGTGCTTAGCTGAGTTCAAACCAGGTAACATAAGAGAGGTTGATTTGGGGTTGAAACACAACTAATAATTCTATATTTTCTGTCCTGTGTGCCGTTCTATGCATTGAATCTCCATGACTTCCTTCTGTTCACTTTCCTTTTACCCTGATTTGGAGGAAAATATTGTGTGTGTATATATTTATTTATTTCTTATATATAATCAGGAGTTGCAACAGGCCTTCTTGTTTGCAATCAAGTCTTGAGTTTTTTGTACCTGAGACTTAGACTTGAAAGCTGCAGGAAATCTTTGATCTATGTATAGTTTCTCAAAATATGTTTAGCAAATTTAAGAGTTAAATGGAAACTTGTGAATGTGTCTGATGGAGCAGAAGCAGATGTCTCTGTTTCCTGGTTAATGCTTGTTTTTTGATGTGCCACGTGTCTTATCTGGTGTGTTTACTCTGAACATGCAAAGCAGCAGTACTACGTTGATAATTATCCTTTGCTTGGCCATCATAGACATACATTTTCCCTCAGATTATGTTATTTAACACTTAACATGCAACTAAAATAGTAGAAAAATAATACCTCCAAAGAGCAGAATTTTGGAATTCTTGAAAATGTGTCACTCTTGCACTACAGCGCTTTTTATGACTCTGCATGCTGTCTTCTTGTCATTCAGATCTCAGCTTAAAAAGATAACCACTTTTACTAGTAAAATTTCCCATATAGCAGTGATCATTTTGTGTTTTTATTGTTTGTTGTTTACATATTTGGTTGTTTGCTTGCCTTCCTCCCTGAGAAAAATAAGCCCCTGGAGAACATATCTTTGCTCACTTTGGTATCTAGTCCAGTGCCTGCAGCACAATAAGGTTTGCTCAATGAACATTTTATTGAATTACACTGGAAACTCAGAAGGCTGTTCAAAAATTGAGTCATTTTTCCTCATTAGAAACAATGTAAATTGAACTAATCCGTTTCAGACCCCCAAATGATTCCCTGTTTTAACCTTTCATATATATACTAGTGACCTGGTGCGTGGATTCATGCACATTGAAAGGAAATTAATTAGAAGGTGGCCAGTGGGGCGGGACTGGGCAAGATGGGCTGGACACACCCTGGAGCCAACCTCCTGCAGTCTCTCCTCTGCCGGCTTGAAGGGCATCTTTGGAGTGATTAGGGTCCCTCCAGCAGGTGGGTCCCTCAGCCTGGCCTGTGGGAATTGGCCGAAACTGGCTCTCCAACATCCCCCAAGGGGTCCCTGGTGTGAGAGGGCACTCTGCAGAGTTGCTGTTGTACAGTGTGTAGAACGAAAATGCAAGTGTGCAGTAAACCAAATTTGGGGCCTACAGTGCCCCAGCGCGGCCCCATAAGGAATCGGCTCCCTCCTCTCTGGTTCCAGGGTGCGTCACCCGAGAACTGCCACTGCCAAGTCACAGCAGCTCGGCAGCTCCTGTGTTGAGTGTCTGCCCCCTAGTGGTCAGTGCACATCATAGGTACTGGATGGTCAGACGATCGAATGGTTGCTTAGCCTTTTTTTTTTTTTTAAATTTTCATTGATTTTTTACAGAGAGGAAGGGAGAGGGATCGAGAATTAGAAACATCGATGAGAGAGAACCATCGATCTGCTGCCTCCTGCACACCCCCTACTGGGGATGTGCCTGCAACCAAGGTACATGCCCTTGACTGGAATCGAACCTGGGACCCCTCAGTCTGCCGGCCGATGCTCTATCCTCTGAGCCAAACCAGTTAGGGCTGCTTAGCCTTTTATATAGCCATATATATATGGAGTATATGTCTAATGTACTGTCTGATTCTATATAATAAAAGGCTAATATGCAAATCAACCAAACAGTGGAACAACCAGTCGCTGTGATGCACACTGATCACCAGGGGGCAGACACTCAATACAGGAGCTGCCTCCTGGTGGTCAGTGCGCTCCCACAGCGGGAGTGCTGCTCAGCCAGAAGCCCTGAGCTGGGCTCACGGCTGGTGAGCGTAGCAGTGGTAGCATTCCCGCCTCCGTAGCAGTGCTAAGGATGTCTGACTGCTGGCTTAGGCCCGCTCCTCTGGGAGGAGCGGGCCTAAGTCAGCAGTCGGACATCCCCCAAGGGCTCCTGGACTGCGAGAGGGCACAGGCCGGGCTGAGGGACCCCTGCGAGTGCACAAATTTCGTGCACCGGGCCTCTAGGTTATAAATAAACACTTTAAAAACAAAAAGGACCTGAAATATAAGTGAAAATTGAACAAAAAGTAAAGGAAATGTACAATAAAAATGAAAATTTAATAATAAGCAGCAACAAAAGCAAAAAAAACCCCATGAAAATATTCACAGCACAGTATTCTGAGATTTTAAACAGTAGTAAACTGACTCATACTCACACATTCTCTCCTTTGTTTGTTGCCTGAGAGCCTTGTGACATCATATAGCTACCAGCATGAAAGGGTTGTCAGGTTGAGAAGCAAATTGTTCGAGATGGGAGATATTCGAGAATTGAGGTTTGACTGTATTTTGTGACTGAATTTTTCAGGTTATGAAGATATTTTAGATAGACAAGCTCCCTGATTGCAAGGTTAAAATGTTAGTTTGAGTTAATAAATAGATTTGCTCTAACTTTTAACATATTTATGATGTTAATAATT
Organism: Myotis lucifugus; assembly: GCF_000147115.1. Classification (NCBI taxonomy): domain Eukaryota; kingdom Metazoa; phylum Chordata; class Mammalia; order Chiroptera; family Vespertilionidae; genus Myotis; species Myotis lucifugus. The sequence goes on along the minus strand of NW_005871224.1, from coordinate 2,235,946 downwards.
TTTGGTTAAAATAGTTAAGTGATATATTTAAAACTGTCTCCTTAATTCAGGAAGTTAACACCTTTTAGATGCAAAGGAGAATGTGGGACTCTTTCCCTCATATTAAATGACCCAAGGCTCTTAGAGTAGCTTAGTTCTAGGTCTTGGGTGAAGATATGTTTCTTTTTTGCATCTGCTGCATATCTCAGACTTGTCAGCACCTTCCTTCACATTCCTCCTTCCTACTACAGTCTTCCCTTGGTATGTGCAGGGGCTTGATTCCAGGTCCCCCTTCAGATACCCAAGTCCTTGGATTCTCAAATCCTTTATGTAAAGTGGTGTAGTATTTACATATAACCTACCTACATTCTTCCATATACTTTAAGTAACTCTAGATTACTTGTAATACCTAATACGATGTAAATGCTATGTAAATAGTTGTTATACTGTATTGTTAAGTAAATACCGATAAGAGAAAAAGTATGTACATGTTCAGTACAGACACAACCATGGTAGGTCTAACTATGTAGTAAACATCAGCAACAATGTAATATTTTTAAAAAAGAGTATTTTTGATGCAAGATTGATTAAATCCATGGATGTGGAACCCAGAGATACAGAGGACTGATTGTACTTGACTATTTTCTGAGAAATCAAATTATCAAATTCATTTGCACACCTGTAAAGTTAGAGCGCAGTTAGGTGTCCCTTGGAATGATCCCTAGTAATGCAAATGGGCCTTCTGACACTTTGATTCTTTCAGACTGTTCTTACTAATATAGGTCTGTATGGATTTATATTTTATTTCCTTTCACATATGTTCAGGTGAGGTAAGTAGAGGAGGTTTGTTCATTTCACAAGTTACTGAACTTCATAGTAACAGCAGCTACTAAACAATGAGGATCTAACAGTGTAAAAGATAGTGCCCTTGCCCTTATGGAGTTAATGATCTATCTTGTAGAGTAGATAAATAATAAAAAGGTAAAATAAGTAACAGAGTGTGGTGAGAGCTATGAAGGCAACCAATAGGGAGCTGAGAGAAAATTTCCTCAGCACCCTTCTGCAGTTAGTTTCTACCCCACTCCCTACTCTAGATAACCACTGATGCTGATTATTTCATTATAGATTAGCTTTGCTTGTTTTGGGATTTCATATAAACGCATTCATATTATACAGGGTGGGCAAAAGTATGTTTATATTTGTTTTCATGGAAAGTAATCCTATATAATAAAGAGCTAATATGCAAATGGTCATCACGCCCTCACGCTGTCACGTGGTAATGGCTCAGACATTCAACACTGGGGAGAGAGGAATGGGGACCAGCCAGGCACAAATGAGCTCATGAGAGAGGAATGGGGACCAGCCAGGCTGTGGCCTGGGAGAGGGACAAGCCGCCCACCCCACGGTCCAGGGTGCCAGCGGCTATGCCTGCGCCTGCGGCCCAGGAGAGGGACAAGCCACACGCCCCACGGTCCGGGGCGCCAGCGGCTGCGCCTGCGCCTGCGGCCCGGGAGAAGGACAAGCCGCGTGCCCCAGGTCCAGGGCGCCTGTGGCTGCGGCCCCGGCGAAGCCACCTGCCCACGGTCCCCTGCGGCTTCACCTGGCCTAGGCGAAGCTGGCCCGGGTCCTCGGTGCCTGTGGCCAGCCAGAGGGAGGAAAGCATGGGTCCCAGTGCCTGTGACCGGCCAAAGGAGGGAATCCTGGGTCCTGGATGAGGCAGAGGCGGTTAGGGGCGATCAGGCTGGTAGGGGAGCAATTAGGAGCCATCAGGCAGGCAGGCAGGTGAGCGGTTAGGAGCCAGCGGTCCTGGATTGTGAGAGGCAGTCAGACATCCCCCGAGGGGTCCCGGATTGGAGAGGGTGCAGGCTGGGCTAAGAAACCCCACTATCCACTGTGCATGAATTTTATGCACCAGGCCTCTAGTATAATATAAGAATACAACTGTAAAGCTACTTTTGCCTAGCCTATATGTATTCTTTAGTGTCTGACTTCTTTCATTCATTATCATTATTTTGAGACTCATCCAATTATATATAGTACATATCATTTAATTGTAAGAGTATACCCCCGTTTGTTTATCCTTTCACCTAATTAGTTACTCCAGCTTTCTTTTTTTTTTAAAAAAATAATATTTTATTGATTTTTTAAAGAGAGGAAGGGAGAGGGATAGAGAGTTAGAAACATTGATGGGAGAGAAACATTGATCAGTTGCCTCCTGCACACCTCCTACTGGGGATGTGCCCGCAACCAAGGTACATGCCCTTGACCGGAATCGAACCTGGGACCCTTCAGTCCGCAGGCCGAAGCTCTGTCCACTGAGACAAACCGGTTAGGGCTACTCCAACTTTCTTATGCTTACTATTTAGATGGACTGTTTTTCCCCCATCCTTACATTTTCATCCTATTTATGTCTTGATGTTTAAAATGTGTCTCTTTTAGATAGCTTCTTTATCCAGTCTGGCAATCTTTTCCTCTTAATTGGATGGTTTAGTCCTTTTATATTTAATGTAATTGTTGATATGGTTGGGTTTAAGTCTACCTTCTGGCTATTTGTTTTTCATTTGTACCTTCTGGTTTTTGTCTTTTTCTTGATCCTTTTCTGCCTTCTTTTGGGTTATTACTTTTGCCTGAATGCCCTGGATAAGTGCAGGCCAACTCCAGCTAATACACTTTTAAGTTTTCTCAAAGTTGAGTTGATTGTAAGCATTTCCTATAGAAATCTTTTTTTTTTAAAGGAATGTTCTTTTAAAAAAATATATTTTTATTGATTTTAGAGAAGAAAGGAGAGAGAGAGGGAGATAGAAACATCAATGATGAGAGAGAATCATTGATCGACTGCCTCCTGCACACCCCCTGCTGGGGATCGAGCCCGCAACCGAGGTACGTGCCCTTGACCGGAATCGAACCCGGGACCCTTCAGTCCGCAGGCCGACCTCCATTCACTGAGCCAAATCAACTAGGGCTCCTATAGAAATCTTATTAGCAGTAGCCACATGTGCTCCCTCCCCTTAATTCTGAGCAAGCTTACCTGGTGGCTCTGTAGTCCTGGACATCAGTGGCTCCTGTGGAGAACAAGACTGCGGAGAGATGAGATGAATCTTGGGTGTGGAGGCAAGAATGTGGATTACTCAAAGACATTATTCTCTGCTCTCCACTGCCCTCCCACTCCACCTGTGGGAAGACAATATTATAGAATAATTTTCAGCATATATTTCATGTCTTTCATTTTCTCAGCCACATATTGCCTTATCGCAGAATATTTAAATTTCATTCTCCTTCCACATGAAGCTGTTGTTGGAAGAAAATAAACTCACTGATCTTATTTGTGTTTGCTCTTTTTTAGTCGAGCAAAAGATGTGATAATACCAGCAAAGCCACCTGTCAGCTTTTTCTCCTCGAGGTCTCCGGTTCTTGACCTCTTCCAGGGTCAACTGGACTACGCAGAGGTTGTTCGCCGGCACTCAGAGGTGGTGCTGCTGTTCTTCTACGCCCCATGGTGTGGACAGTCCATCGCTGCCAGGGCAGAAGTTGAGCAAGCAGCGAGTCAGCTTTCAGACCAGGTAATGCTGACATTCGGCCTAAGAATCAAATGACTGTTAGTTCTGCTGCAGAGAAATGGTCCCTATAGAGACATCTTACCAGCTGGCTGATTTTGCCAAGGTGAATACCAGGAGCACTTTTAAAATTCTAAAGCCTTGTATAAAGAAACAAAAGATTTCTGATTGTGATGATCCTAGTCGGTTAGCAGCAGGATGGGGAACAGATTCTGCATCCTGTGACTAAGCCAGTGCTCATTCCCAGGTGCCATGCTGTTCAGTTTTCATGCTGAAGTAGGTGGGGAACTGAAAGTCCTAGTTGATGATCTCTTTGATATTTGCTAGTTAGGTATTTTATTTAGGAGAAATTTACGCATCATGACTACAGTGTAGCCGACTGACTTTTTAAATACCCATACTTGGACCAGAACTGTATTTAACAGATATTTAATAAATGAATGCAACCTTTATGATAGATAAGAGTGATATATAGGCAAATATTTGAGTTATCTGTGACAGTGGTTTTCAACCAGGTGGATCCCGATTGCTTTTTATAAAACAAGTATTTTATATTTATTCCTTTTTATGCCTTGAAAATGAATTCATAGATAAGACAACCTTCCTACACATAAAATTTCAAAATAGTTCATCTAATGCACCATTTATAACTTAAAGGTAGAAGGGAGCAAAGTAATGTATAATTAAATCATATGTATTTCAGTTTGTAAATGCTTGGGCAAAATAGGTCTTTGTACCTTTATGTAGAGTTACTGTGGATGGAACAGTTACAAATGTAGATTGATAAAGGTATGTGTTGGACTTAGATACCATGGGGGCATTGCACTCGGTGATTTGATTTTTCTAAACAATGAACAGCTCTTGGTAAAGTTTTAAACCAAACAAAGTACTTTTTGCCCTCAGTTGACACAGAAGTTGCCTTCCTGAGAAATTCAGTGTATACAAAAACCATGTTTTGGTTTCATATATAAAATGGAATTAGGTTCTGGGCTCTAATAATAACAAATGGGTTTTCCTCAACATCAGTGTTGGGCAGGGCATTTAAAACTGCTCTGGGATGAATCTTCCCTTGCAGAGCAATTTTGAGCATTGCAGGGTATCTACCACAGTCCCTGCCCACCACCCACCACATGCCTTGTAGCTTCCCTGTCCCCACTGCCCCCTCCCTCCTTTCCCCAGTTATTGCAAGTCGCTAAAAAGCATCCACAGACTTCTAAGAGGCTGCTGCTGGGACCTACTGATCTGACGTTACTTAAGCAGGCAGCTGAGTTTCAGAAGTTCATTTGGATCTCTCAGTTGGTTTTTCTTAGAACCAATGTTTTAAATGGTGACTAGGCTTTCTACTCAGCCTAGTAAAGCATTTTAAACCATTATATACCCCTGAATGTAGTACCAATTACTGTTTAAATATAACTCTTCATTCCCTTAACACTGATTCTTTGGGGTGGGGTATGATTTTGTGTTCCAACTGTGGGTCAATGGATTGGATCTATTCCTGTCTTTCCTTTACACCCTCTCCCCCTTTCAAATGGCAAATAGTAACCACACTGGCAGATACTTCCAGGGAGGAAATAGGAAGTGTAATGGAGCACTCGAGGCAAGTAGTATATTAGCATACAGGAAATCACCACTTTGCCAATCATTCCCCAAATTTTCTGAATTTAGAGAATAAGTAGAGAATACTTATTGTGAAGTCATTGGTGATAACATGATGTGACATTCATCTCATTTAATTTTTAGCAATGAAACATTAGTATTTAGATGAATTTATTTCATTTGGTTTTGGTTTGGGAGATTGGTTGTAATATATTATATATTAGGGTATCAATCACTTATTATCTTATTGTCAACTTAAGTAATATGCCCTTTAGAGTGGTTACATAGGAATAGTATTTGGGAGTGCCTGGCCCTATGCCAGTGATGGCGAACCTATGACATGCGTGTCAGAGGTGACACGCGAACTCATTTTTTGGGTTGATTTTTCTTTGTTAAATGGCATTTAAATATATAAAATAAATATCAAAAATATAAATCTTTGTTTTACTATGGTTGCAAATATCAAAAAATTTCTATATGTGACATGGCACCAGAGTTAAGTTAGGGTTTTTCAAAATGCTGACACGCCGAGCTCAAAAGGTTCACCATCACTGCCCTATGCTGTTCCTCACAACAGTTCTATAAGCTGATGCTGGTGTTCCTGTTCTTCTGAGGCAAGACCTCAGATTTTAGAGGGCACAACAGTTTGTTAAGCATCACAGGACAAATGATTGAGGTCATAGTGCCATAAACAACTGACCGGCACTGCTTCCCCCCCCCCCAAAAAAAAAATTTTTCGTAGCTCCTTTCCAAGTTCTCAGTAGGGAAAAGGAACAGGCTTATTTTCAGAAACAGGCAAAAATCTTTTGAGCCATATTGCTTAGTAAAATGAGGGACCATGGTAAATTCTGCCTTATATTTGGGTAAAAAAATGAGATGTCAACCTTAAGTAAAGATATTTTTGCTTTTCTTTCTCATACATAGACTCCAAAAAGAGCTATAAAGAGCTTCCACTAAGTTTGAGCAATATTGCTATCTAGTAAGTATAAGGCATCTAAAAGTGACTTTTTATAGTCTTCATATTTTTTCAGTGTTATAAGTTTTTAAACATATAGCAGAGGTGAAGGAATTTTCTGTATACCTACCACTTAAATTCTACTGTTAACATTTTATTATGTATTTACTCATCTTATCCCTCTAATCAGTGGTTCTCAACTAGTGGCAGTTTGCTCCCCCCCCCCCCCCCCTCCGCCAGGGGACCTTTGGCGATGTACAGAGAGGTTTTTTTGGTACTTGAGAGGGGAGCGCTAGTGGCATCGAGTGGGTAAAAGACTAGGGATACTGCTAAACACTCTACCATCCTATGTTTACTGTTGTTGTAGGACAGCCCCCACAACAAAAACACACATAGCAACAAGGAAAAAAAGCCTCACAACAGTTTAATTCCAAAATTTCAATTCTGCCAAACTTGAAAAACTTTGCTCCAATTTAATTATTAATCCATCTTATTTTTGGTACATTTCAAAGTAAATTGCAGACATAGGGACACTTCTTAAGTACATCCATCTATAAATATGTACTTAATCCATATTTTTGCTATTCAGTACTATATTTTAGAAAATAGCTTTAATCATCTGGTTTTTTTTATTAGTTTTTAATGTAATCATTTAAAATGGTCTTTTGAAATTTGTGATGTTTGATTTGTATATTTTTTCATTCTCATATACTCAGTTTGACTATCAAAAGACATATCTTTTTACCAAGTTTTCATGTTAATCATGCTTAGGAAAAGCTCTGATGCTCATTCACTTTAGAATTCAAAGGAAATCATTTTCCTCTTGGGTCAGACTCCAAATTATTTAGTCCTAGCTAGACACTATAGATAAGAGTCTTTTTTTTTTATTGTAGCAGTCAGTGATGACCTTCTTTGAACTCTTGAAACAATTTTTTTACACTTTCTGTTTCAGAGAGGAATAGTTCATATCTACAAGTTTATCTTTTAAGCCTTCGTAGTTTTTCAGTTGTTATTCATAGTCATTTGAAACCTTTTTTGACTCTGCAGGTGTTGTTTGTGGCAATTAACTGTTGGTGGAACCAGGGGAAATGCAGAAAACAGAAGCATTTCTTTTATTTTCCTGTAATATATCTGTATCATCGGAGGTAAGACATTTTAAGTAATGTTTCTAATTCCAACTAAGTTTATCAATTTTGAAGTGATTTTTTTTTCATTTAAAATATTAGATAGATTAAGAAAACATGTGTAAGCAGAAATAAAAAAAGGATCTTGATTATTTTATTAGCCATATGTAATCATTAAGTGTTTTGATTTATATTCTGTACACACACACACACACACACACACACACACGAGACCTGATGCATAAAAATTCATGCAAGAGTAGGTCTTCCTTCCCCCGGCTGCCAGTAGCAGCTTCCCTCCAGCACCCAGGACCCAGCTGCCTTCCCTCCAGCCCTGGCTTCATCTGGAATGACGTCTGGTCTAATAGCGTATTACCCTTTTATTATTACAAATACACCCTCTCCTTTAAAAATAAAAAAAAAAACATTACCCTGTAGTAATATTCTTTCCTAAACTTTTTCTTTTTCAATATATTTTTTATTGATTTCAGAGAGGAAGGGAGAGGGGGAGAGCGATAGAAACATCAATGATGAGAGAGAATCATTGGTTGGCTCCCTCCTTTACGCCCCCTACTGGTAATTGAACCTGGAACCTGGGCATGTGCCCTGACTGGGAATCGAACCGTGACCTTCTGGTTCACACTCAGCCACTGAGCCACACAGATGAACTAAACTGGTTTTTCTTACTTTTCATGTCATTACATATATTCTAAAGCATTGTTTTTAATAGTACCAGTTACTCCATTGTGTGGCTATACATTTCAAATATTCTAAAAGAGTTTTGTCATATAAAAATACATAGAAGTCTTTATCCTGTTACTTGACAGGATAGCATAATCAAGAGGGTATCTTCCCATCTTTTCAACTGGGAAGAAAATTACTACAAGTACATAGTTTTGTATCCATAATTCTGAAATCCAAAGAGCTCTGGAAACCTAAAGACTTTATAAATTTTGTCCCCAAATACATTCATCTGGCCTAAAATAATAAGAGGCTGCCTATAGTCTTTATCTCACTTAAGGTGCCAGTTTATTCATTTTGCTGCAGAAAAATATTGGTGCTTGCTTTTGGAATACTGCCTGACCATTGCTATGGGTGTTAAGTAATGTCTAAAATTTGACTTAAAGGATTTTGAAGACATTTGATGGATTCTGGACTTTGTTCAATGTAGTTGTCTTAAAGTTTGTTAATGATGGTAAAATGGGTAAAAAAGATGTGATTAGTAAGAGCTTTACTTTTTAGATTTTATTTTTTCCCTCCCTCCAAACTTCTTAGACCTTAATCAATGGGGATATATAACAAACATCAATAAATTACCATTTGTGGATTATCTGTCATACTCCATTACACTTCCATGACTTTAACATAAAATGTTGTGTGGCACATAATTTTACTTCTCGGGAGCTAATAAATAGTATTTGGGCAAAAACATACTTTCCTACCCCATCTTCAACTTCAAATTTTCCTCTAGATACAGTGGGGCCTTGACTTACGAGTGTCCCGACTAACGAGTTTTTTGAGATACCAGCTGTCTCTCAGCCGATTTTTTGCATTGAGTTGATAGAGTAATTTGAGTTAACGAGCTCCTTAACGAGCTCGGTCTCGGAACAAATTAAACTCGTAAGTCAAGGCCCCACTGTATATGAATACTTTCTCAGAGGAACTTTCTCATAGTTCCTTCTTTTTTTTAAAAATATATTTTTATTGATTTCAGAGAGGAAAATAGAGGGAGAGAAAGATAGAAACATCAGTGATGAGAGAGAATCATTGATTGGCTGCCTCCTACAAGCTCCACACTGGGGATTGAGCCCGCAACCTGGGCATGTGCCCTTGACCAGAATCAAACCCAGGACCCTTCAGTCCACAGGCTGATGCTCTACCCACTGAGCAAAACCAGCTAGGGCACACTCATATTTCGCATGCGGCCCACAATGAATATGTTTGCGGCCCAGCCAATATAATGGTATCTAAGAAATGTTTTAACAAAAGTGTCGTAACTTAATTTTTACAATATTCTGCTATACATAATTATTAATAACGAACTACAGTCTTCGCTAGTGACTGATATCTACAATCACGCACCATTTCTCTCCACTAATATTCACAGCGAATATTTTAGCAGCCAATTGCCATGTCATTAGTCTTGTACTGACTTGTTTGGTGTGCACAACAGGAAATATTTTGCTTTTGAAGAACAAGAAAAATAGGTTTATTTGCATTATGCTTATTAATTTGTGCAGTTATTCAGTGTCTGGTAAGTTAATGTTCAAGAAAAATACTAATTTTTATTAAAATGTTCTATTATTTTATGTTAACAATTACTCATTTATTTTAGCCCTTTGTATTCAGCATGTCTGTATCAAAATAAACCTACGTTTCTATGAAAATTGAAACTTGTTTTTTTGTGGCCCATATAAACTTAAGCCTTGTTTATTTGGCTTGTGTTAGCCTTTGAGTTTGACATGCTTGAGCTAGGGCTCTTTTTTCTTTTTTCTTTTTTTTAAGGTAAGTATAAGATGCTATGCTTGAAGGTTCTAAAACTCTGTGCTCTGTCAAATGTATAATGAGCTTGCCTCATGAAGGTCCCTGCGTTTCTTTTCTTGGAAATAGGAAATAGGACACAGATGCCTAGCAGGGAGTAAAAGACTTGCAACGATATATAACCAAGCCAGTTGCCCAGAGGTGGACTTAACCTGATTAAAATTAGAATTCCCTTGAATAGAATACAAAATGTCATTTTGGTTTATGTGGAGTGTGCAATGTTGTCTTACGCTGCTTGTTTTCTTAGTTTTATAGAAAGATTGAAAAGGCATGGAAGGAACTTTAGAAAAATCTAGTCCACTCCTCTCATTATATAGATGAGGACTTTGAGGTTAGTACTCATCTTGAAGTGCTTGCCCCTCATCTTTATCTGTTAAATTTTCACTTGGTAAGTCATTCCTAATGTCTCAAAAACAGAAGAAAGTGCTAAGGCACAGAAATATCTGAAAGGTAGCCTTTTCATATTCTGTTTAAGAATCTTCAAGCCCTCTATTTTACATGAAACACATATGAATGAATGTGTTCCTTTAATTAAACTCTCTTAGTATTTGGTAGTCTTGAGATTTTTTTGGTTAATGTGCTTGCAAATGTCATCCTTGAGTCTGTCTCATCATTGGATAGACTGTTGTGTGTGTTGTGTTTGTTTGTATGACTTACCTAGTTGTAGCTGCTTAAAGAAATTAATAGACTTCTGTTTTGTGAAACTAGATTCCACTTTTTTTTAAAGTATATGTGCGGCCAAAGGGAGCACAGATTCCACTTTTTTGGCTTGTATTAATACTAGTTATAAAGGCTCTGAGGTAGTAGTTTCTCAAAACACTATATAAAGTTCAGCAGCCCTAGGTCAGCTTGTCCTACAGCAATGACTATAGCATGTTGCTAAAACATGTCCCCCATCCTGCATTCTGGGATCTTCTCATTACAAGTCACTGGATCCCTATAACATCATGCCAGGAAAATTCAGCAGAGTCTGTTTGCTTGAATAGATGAGGTTTCCAGATTGGTTGCCTCCTTTTTGCTGAATAAAATAAGTTATCAGATGATTTTTTATTTCTTCCTTTAAAAGTTATTTTTTGTTTTTTAAAAATATATTTTGATTGATTTCAGAGAGGGAGAGAGAGAGAGAGAAATATCAATGATGAGAGAGAATCATTGATTGGCTGCCTCCTGCACACCCCGCACTGGGGATCGAGTCCATGATCCAGGCATGTGCCCTGACTGGGTATCGAACTGTGATCTCCTGGTTCATAGGTCGATGCTCAACCACTGAGCTACACCAGCCAGGCCTTTAAAAATTGTTCATGATTGCTGGAGTTGTTGATGGTGGTGATTTTTATTTTTGTTTTATTTTTAATTTTAATTTTTTTTTTAATCCTCACCTGAGGATATTTTTCCATTGATTTTTAGGGAGAGCAGAAGAGAGAGGGAAAGACAGAGAGAAACATCGATGTGAGAGAAACACATCAATTGGTTGCCTCCTGCATGAGCCCTCACCAGAACCCAGGCTGGGGAGGAGGCTGCAACCAAGTTACATGCCCTTGACCGGAATCGAACCCAGCACCCTTTGGTCTACAGGCCAGTGCTCTATACACAGCCATACTGGGTAGGGCTGATGGTGATTTTTTAAACTAATTGTTAAAATTAATAAATTAGTTGTAATAAGTCTTGAATTATAGAATTCTTAACTGTCTCCCAGTTGTGCACGTAGAATGCTATTTTTACTTTTTCATGCTAATATTTCTTTGCATCATTCTGCAGTGCACACTGAAGAATTGTGTTTATCTTATCACATTATATATTTGTGTTAATTTCTGTAATCAAATATTATATTATTATGACCATGACATTTTTATAATTCTTTACTGTGCTCTGTCTATTCTTGCTATTAACAGTAAGCTTAATGTCAATTTCTGTTTAGAGAGAAGAATGGTTATGGAGTTGCTGAATGTCACTCTATTTCCTACCCACTCCACATACCATCCAATTATATTTGAGCAATATCTGTTGGTATTGTACAGAATCAAAGAAAGCCATTTGAGGATTCTGATCAGCTTATTAGGAGATTAACCAAATATTAGTAGTATTCTTAGCAATACCAAATCAAATTCCTATGCATCCCCTAATACAACTGGAATGGAAAATCATTTATACAGGCCCCTGACTTGTACCATCACATAATTTTTTGTTGTAATAAAGCTTTAACTGGGTTTAACGTTCAATTAATGATCCTTTGTGTAAGTGCCTATGTGAATATTTATTTATTTTTATTTAATACTAGTGGCCCAGTGCATGAATTTGTGCACATTGAAAGGAAAATAATTAGAAGAAATATTTTAATATTCTCTTCATCCTTTCTTTATAATAGAAGTGTCAACCAAATTCACAATCGACAATGACAGATCAAAAGACACACGTGCGATTGGCACCAGCGAGAGCTTTATATGTATTGCGCATGCATGAGTCAACTTAGCCTTTTATATATATAGAATAAACTTGCTTAATTAGACCTGCTTTCTGATTTAGCTAAACTTTTTCCAGCCCAGTGAAGCACCCCAACTTCTCTTTCAGGTAATTGTCAGCAACACAGCAGTAAATATCAACACAAAGCAGATTATTATTGTAGATCACGCAGGGAGAACAAAGGGTAAAATATTTAACTGCAGCAGTGTTTGACTATATTCTGCGCAGTGAGAAAACCTGAAGTCATTTTCAAGGTCTACCATTTCTTCTTTTCAGTCGGGTCAAGTTTCTAAGCTTTCTAAATCTCTGTTTTCCGGCTAATGAAAAGAAAATAGGATTCCACCCAGTCTCCTATCTACCTATTCCAGGACTTCTGTGAGGATCAAATGAGATGAGGCAGGGGAAAATGCTTCACAGACATTTGGTTACACTGTAAAATGTTTCCACCTGGCTATAAAGCAAGTTGTGTTCCTGGGCTGAAGAAACTGCAAGGAGGCTAGTTGCTATGGAGAGGAAGCCGGGCATTGCTACATGATGTCATTACCCAAATGGACACTTAGCATATTAGCCTTTTATATATATAGATATTTTTATTGATTTCAGAGAGGAAGAGAGAGGGAAAGAGAAAGAGAAACATCAACGATGAGAGAGAATCATTGATCGGCTGCCTCCTGCACTCCCCCCACTGGGGATCAAGCCCACAACCCAGGCATGTGCCCTTGACCGGAATCAAACCTGTGACCCTTCAGTCCATAGGTCGATGCTCTATCCACTGAGCCAAAATGGCTAAGTTGGGGATATTTAATAACTGCTTTTTAGTAGGCCAAGGGCCAACTGCTCAGTGGAAAGCCTGCCCCTCTACATTGAATTGTGTGGTTCAGATCCTGGAATCCTTTAGCTTTTGGCCAGTTTCCAAGGTTGCCTTTCTATTTGTTTTTTAAGGAAATATTGCGGGAATTAATTCATTTTTCAGAGATTGCTTGTAATGGCTGCTGTATCTTTCCTCACATAAATGCTTCTTAATTGGCTCTCCAGTTGCCTCCTGAGACAAAGAAGGCTGCTTAACTGTGAACCAGTCAGGATCCTAAAGCAGGACATTTTCATTTTATGTTGTTGATGATTTCAGTTACACATTACAGGTTTAATGCATGGTGTATTATTTTTATTTTTTATTTTTTTGGTACTAGTTTTGGACCAATCGAATACAAAGGCCCCATGAGTGCTGTTTACATTGAGAAGTTTGTCCGCCGGGTGATGAAACCACTTCTGTACATCCCATCTCAATCAGAATTACTAGATTTTCTCTCAAACTACGAGGTACCTGTCTTTCATATCTCCTTATATTCCCAAGACTTCACCGGGTTGTATTGGATTGTTTGTATAGAAAAGTTTTTTTACCTCCTGATTTTGTAGCAATTAAAAAGTTACGTTATAGATAAGCCCCAATTAAATGCTTTTTGAGATACTTGATTATAGGGATGGTTTGACCAAGTGAGTTTTAAGAAGATAGAATGCTTTGCAAAACCTTTATTTTTTATTTGGGAATTTTCAACAAACTTTCAATTTGTCTCACAATTAACTTAGAGTATGTAATAATTAACTTACAATTTATATACAGCGGCAAATTTCTAAAAATTTTATTTGATGCTTTATGGCATCTTACTGATGAGGTATCTGGTTTTTCTTGTCAGTTATAGTTTAGCCTTTCAAAGCAAAACAAAACTGAAAATACATTCCTTTATATTTTAAGTGTATAACTATTTTAAGGTCTTAACTGCTTTTCCATTGCCAATTTCAACACCTGATAAATTATTCTTATAGGATGTTCATTGTATGTGCAGGGCTGTTTATTATTGGGAGACCAGTATAAAGCTTAAAATAATCTCAATAAATTGTAAAAATAGTTTCACAAAAATTTATTGGAGCAAGTGTAAAGTCATATTTGGGTACAACAAGTGAAAGTGCTGAATCCACTAGACCCGTGGTCGGCAAACAGGCTCTCGAGCCACGTGCGGCTTTTTGGCCCCTTGAGTGTGGCTCTTCCTAAGCCTTAGGAGTACCCTAATTAAATTAATAACAATGTACCTACCTATATAGTTTAAGTTTAAAAAATTTGGCTCTCAAAAGAAATTTCAATCGTTGTACTGTGGATATTTGGTTCTGTTGACTAATGAGTTTGCCGACCACTGCACTAGACCAGTGGTTGGCAAACCGCAGCTCGTGAGCCACATGCGGCTCTTTGGCCCCGTGGCATGGGCCACGAAGTTTCAATCACACTGTATGTGCGCGCCCGCACGTGATATTTTGTGGAAGAGCCACACTCAAGGGGCCAGTTTGCCGACCACTATACTAGACCACCAGGGAACTAGCAAAAATGAAAAATGGTGCTTAGATACAATAAAATCAGGACCTTAAGTTACCAGATACAGATAAAAAACATATGAATCCAGACCTCATAATTTAGAATTCAGTAATAGTGATGGATTGAATTTTTGTGCTATGTAGATTTTATGTAGATCGGATATTAATTTCTTTCACTAGAACATCATTAACAGCTTTTTCAATCATGTTAGAAATACTATTTATATGTTAACTATGAGCAGATTCCCCAAGCAGCAGTATTAATATTTAGTATGAAAATTCTGCTTGTAGTTCTCAATATACATTAGAGCAAATTCTTTACTCTTAAGGTGGATAAATAATGGATTTCCGTGGTCCTCACTATGTTGTCTCCCATTTTGCCTGGGTAGGCTGGTAGGCCCCGAGCTACACTGGGAGGTAGGGCATTTGGGCCTAGTGTCTTTGGTAGCACTAACTAGGTCTGTTGATTTGATTCTTGGAATCTTCTCTACTGTTGAATCTCTGTAAATTGTTATTTCCGTTAGTGTATGCTTAATTTCTGACTGGACCTTTTTCATATCTTTGACATTCTCACTAAGATCCTTGAAAGTTTCATGAAGATCCTTGAGTAACCTTATAACCATGGTTTTGAACTCTGTATCCAGTAGTTTGCTTGCTTCCATTTCTTTCATTTGTGACATTTCTTTGTCTCTTCATTTTGGCAGCTTCCCTGTGTTTGTTTCTATGTATTAGATAGAACTACTATGTCTCCTGGGATTGGTAGAGTGGCCTTCTGTAATAGGTGTCCTGTAGGGCCCAGTGGCTCAGCCTCCTCAGTCACCTGAGTTGGGCACTCTAGGTGTGCTCCTTTGTGGGCTGTGTGCACAGTCTTGTAGTTGAACCTTGATTGCTGTTGGCGTCTCTGGGAGGAGTTGGCCTCCAGGCCAATTGGTCGTGAAGACCATCTGTGACTATAGTGGGAGAGCTGCTTTGTAGGAGGTGAGGCCTGGCTTAAAGCTAGGCAGGTTGGTACTAGTGCCTGGTCTTGGGCCTTTTATTGATAGGTTTGGGGCATGCTGTTACCAGCTGCAGCTTGTTTGATTGATTTTAGCAAAGCCTGAGCCAGGACAGGCCATTCATATGGAAAAGCTGCTGCAAACAGCTTGGGCAGGGCTGCAAATTGGATGGGGCAGGATCTCAGGGAATCCTCAGGTGGAGCAAATAGTGTGCTCCAGGCTGATTGAGACTTAGCTATGGCTGCCAGTCAGCCCTGCAACAGGGGAGGAGCATAGGAACAGTGACCCCTGCGAACATCCCTGTCTGCGAGAAAGCCACCCCCGAGTTTCTGCCCTGATGCCAGACAATCCAGTTGCTCCCCGTATGTGTCTGGGTCCCCCAGAGCCACCCGGTGCTGGAGCTCAGAGGTATCCAGTCCGAGTAAGTTTGTGCGCTGGCCCTTTAAAAGGAACAGCTGGGTCTCCAGCAGCCTTCGTGTTTCTTAGCCACAATCTCCGCTGGTTTTTACAGCCCGTAGACTTCTCCTCCCAGCTCTGGAACCCTGGGCTAAGGTCTGGTGTGGAGCTGGGACTCCTTGCTTCGCAGCCTCCGCAGGGACGATCTCCCTCCCAATTAAAAAATGGCACACATGGGTGTGGGACCAGCCCGTTCCGAGGCTCTGCCCCTCCTACCAGTCTCAGTGTGCTTTCCTCTTTACTTCTCTAGTTGTAGGACTTCCATTCAGCCAGCTTTCAGGTGGTTTGGAATGATGGTGGTTCTGTATTTTAGTTGTAATTTTGATGTGGTTGTGGGAGGCGGCGAGTATAGATGTTTACTTATGCCACCATCTTGGTTCTCTCTCAACCTGCTATTATTTATTGGGTCATTAGCATTTATTCTGCAGAACTGGGAGTGTTCTATGTATGATAATCATAATATTGAGACAGAATAGGTTCTAGAATTTTTTTCCCAGATATGCACTAAAATCATAGCTACCTTATAAATAATGAATTTAGCGAAAAACTGAAGTGAATTTGCCAATGCATACTACAGAGGGAGCTCAAGAGCTTTAAGTTATCTCATTGTAAACCATGTTAAGAAATTTTACTTCATTTATTCTAAATGTAGAATCCATCTTCCTGGAGGTTCTTCTTGCCTATTTAAGATACAGACAGGAAAATGTGATTTATTACTATGGACAACATAGGGAAGCATATCCCAGTGTCATTTTTATTTTGGTGGACATTAAGTTTGGTGGAAAGGAGATAGGACTGAGTGATGGTAATGTCACTTTCAAAGTCATTAGTCTTATAGCTCTTCTAATTTTTGTATTTTTTAAATTTATTGATTTTAGAGAGAGAGGAATCGAGAGAGAGAAACATCAATTGGTTCATTTGTCTCTAATCTAGATATTTGTGAACAGTCTAGACCATTTATGCATTCATTGATTGATTTTTGTATGTGCCCTGACCGGGGATCAAACCCACAACCTTGGCATATTGGGGATGATGCTCTAACTAACTGAGCCACCGGGTCAGGGCATAATTTTGGTATTTTTTAAGTATCAATTGGTTACGGTGTCAGTAGCTTCTACATCAATAATGCTTCATTTTTTATTTTATTCATTTATTTATAAATATTTTATTGATTTCAGGAAGGGAGAGGGAGAGATAGAAACATCAATGATGGGAGAGAATCATCGATCGGCTACCTCCTGCACATTCCACACTGGGGATCAAGTCTGCAACCCTGGCATATGCCCTGACCAGGAATCGAACTGTGACCTCCTGGTTCATAGGTTGATGCTCAACCACTGAGCCATGCCAACCGGGCTCTTTTTTATTTTTTTATCAGAATCATCTGATTTGTATCTTTTATTCTACCCACTAAATGCCAACAATATTATTTAACTCTTATCTTACATATGCGGCCAAAATATTTTCTAAGTCTTTTCATGAATTTCTATAATTTATCCATTTAAGAGTAGTGATTTTGCATGTATCCATTCATTTATTCTTATCAGTTATGGTAAACTAAATTGTTTTACATTTAAGCGGGATGGGAAAAGGCTTGGGAATCTTTTGGAGGTGGAAGCATGGTGTTGAGTAAATTGCCAGGTGACAGAAAACCTGAGTATTTTGGAGAAACATCTAATAGAATGTCTGCTACCTGCTGTTATACTGTTGTTAGTAAAAATACTCTGAATGTTGAGCAAATAAAGAGATACTGTTTCTGTCAATTTATAGTTTTATAGCACCGTGGACTAAATAGTTTTAAGTATTCTAGGTGTGAGTTAACATTAGTGCAGAAATATTTCAATTGCCACTGATAAAAACACACCACTAGAGGTTGTGTACATCATTTGCTGAAATTTATGCCAAACTGCAAATAGTATTCACTTAGGAAATAAATATTTAATGCTCATGAGGATTTGCTGGCCTCCTATAGTCTATTTAACCTCATTTTAGCAGGTACTGAATATACTGTACATTATGGAATGGAATTAAAAACACAAAGTAGGTCAAATTATAATGTGGCATTCATTATGTTATGTTTTTTGCTAAATTGTAAACTTGATAAAAGAGTATTGTCTTATTCACATTTTTATCCCCATTCATTTATTAACAAATGTTTATTTTGTGTCTGCTCTGTGCTAGAAACATGGTGGTGAACAAGAGAGAGCCTCTGTTTCATGGAGTTCTAAAGTGGAGATAGATAACAAAGGAAAACAGATAAACAAGGTGTAGGGGGTTGAGTAGTGTCCTGTTTGCAGTTGAGTTCCCGTGACTGTTTACCTGATAGCTGTAAGAATCTGGGAGTGGATTAATACAAACACTGCAGATGGAATCTGGGGTCAGGTGATCTTACACATGGTAAGCAGCAGAGTGAGGAGGGACAACTTATGTACCAGCAGGGCTTGCACCCCAACTATATAACCCAGTGTCAGGCTGGCTTATGTGCTGAAAGAGAGCCTCAAAATATATTAGGCAGGGTTACAGTTGTGCTTTGAACCAGCCCCTGGTTTATTTGCAGCTGAGCAAACAAGGGACCTTGACCTAGAAAGATCTACATATGTGAATATGCATGGGTTATATTCCCCAAACTCCCCTTTTTCCAGATTTAAGAAAGAACTGTGGAAGGAACTCTGAGATATATAATCACCTTTCAAATACAGCTTCTGTTAGGCAAGACTGAAACTTTGGGGAAATGGTTGCAAAATTTGTTTGATCTTAAGCAAAACCAGAGCCAGTTTAGTAACTTTTAAATGATAATTTGTAATAGAAATAAACAGATAATTAGCACTTTATTTCTTCTTTTTATTATTTTGAAATATTAATTTTAAGTTACATTCTCAAACAGGCCAATTTTCAAAACTTATACAGATTGTCACATTATGGTGAATATTTTAAAAATAATACTTAAAATATATTTTGTCTGGGTTTTTTTTGGTATGTTTTAAAATAGCTGGTATACAGCTTTAAATCGTCTCATAGTTGTTGAATCTTATCTGCATTTTTGGCAATGAAAAGAAAATAATTTTGCATATCATATTACTTGCTTTGTATTGTTTATGAAATTTCTTTGGTCAAAGTACTTGAAAAGTTCAATACCAGTTCTTCTGAAGATAGGCTCCTTTGTCCAAGCTATGTAGCCCCTTGGAAAATTGCAGCAGTGATGCCCTCGACAAGAATAAACCTGTAGAAATGTCCACAAAGGACCCCTGCAAATCGTCCAACCTTTGTACATTTTTTTAAATAAATATATTTTATTGATTTTTTACAGAGAGGAAGGGAGAGGGATAGAGAGTTAGAAACATCGATGAGAGAGAAACATCGACCAGCCGCCTCCTGCACACCTCCTACTGGGTATGTGCCCGCAACCAAGGTACATGCCCTTGACCGGAATCGAACCTGGGACCTTTCAGTCCGTAGGTCGACGCTCTATCCACTGAGCCAAACCGGTTTGGCCCTTTGTACATTTTTAAAGGTTTATTGCGGTTTCTCTTGAAGACTCAGGTTTAAAAACTTTTTTACTTCCATTAATGTTTGTACATGTGTGCATTTCTACATATAAACATGTATATAATTGCATACATTCATGTAGATATAAATGTGTTTATGGGCCATGTGTTCACTTCTGTGAAGTCATTGGTGATAACATGATGTGACATTCATCTCATTTAATTTTTAGCAATGAAACATTTATTAGTATTTAGATGAATTTATTTTATTTGGTTTTGGTTTGGGAGATTGGTTGTAATATAAAGAAACGTAAATGAGTCCATTTTGTTTCCACTAGTTTTCATTTTTGTAATCTTGCATCCAACATTAACTAAGTGACTAGAATATCTGAAGATTTGTCTTTCTTTTGTTCTTTGTAGTAAGGTTGTATGGTTTGAAACCCAAACAGTATGCAATTCTACTTTCAGCCAATTCTGGATTGGCTTGTTAAAAAGATTTTGGAGGAGCCCTGGCTAGGTGGCTCAGTTGGTTGGAACATCGTCCTATACACCAAGAGGTTGCGGGTTTGATTTCCAGTCGGCACATTCCTAGTTGTGGATTCAAATACCTGGTCAGGGCGCATATGGGAGGCAATCGATTGATTTTTCTCTTTCACATCATTGTTCTTTCTCTCTTTCTCTCCCTTCATCTCTAAACATATTCTCGGCTGAGGATTTAAAAAAAAAAAAAGATTTTGAAAGAGTTTAGCAAAAGAAAATTTCTGTTTTCAATACTTTGTTTTCTGATGTTCTCAGTTTTTTTAGAAATTGGTTATTTGCTGGATTTTCTTAGATAGTATTAGGATTCAACATTCTGACTATCTCAGTTTCTGTCAGAATAAAAACCAAGTGATTTATTTAAAATTGAATCTTGCCCGGCCAGCATGGTTCAGTAGTTGAACCAGGAGGTCACAGTTCGATTCCAGATAAGGACACATGCCCAGATTGCGGGCTCAATCCCCAGTGTGGAGCATGCAGGAGGCAGCAGATCAATGATTCTCGCTCATCATTGATGTTTTTATCTCACTCTCCCTTTCCTTTCCTCTCTGAAATCAATAAAAATATATCCTATATAATAAAAAGGGAATATGCTAATTGACTGCCCTGCCTCAAAGATGGCGGCGCCCACAGCCAATAAGGAGGGAATATGCTAATTGACTGCCACGCCCCCAAAGATGGCGGCACCCACAGCCACAAGATGATGGCGCCCTGCCGTGGTAGCAGGCGTGTGGCCGCTCCACTAGCCTGCCTCTGGAGTCCCACAGTCCCCTCAGTCCCCCAGCCACCCAGGGCCGGCCTAAGGTACAGGCAAGCCTCGGATGGTGGCTGCCCAGCCGCCCAGGGCCGGCTGAGGCTCAGGTGACCAGGGCTGGCCGAGGCTTGCACTGCTGGCAGTGGCAGCAGCAGAGGTGTGATGGGCGTCGCCTTCCCCTGATCACCAGGTCACCTCCCACCCCTGAGGGCTCCCAGACTGTGAGAGGGGGCAGGCCGGGCTGAGGGACCCCCCCTCCAGTGCATGAATTTTCATGTACTGGGCCTCTAGCTTTATAAAGAAATAAATAAAATTTTATGAGAGTAAGCACGTGATTTGGATTTGAAAGACAGTATGTTCCACTACAGATCAGAAATTTTCTTTTTTTATACAAATTACTGATTTAAAATTTTACCAACAGATGAAATTCCTGCCTTATCTTTTGGGTCTGATTTTGCCCCAATGATCAAATCAGCTCCACAATTATTTATTAAGAGCATGATGTTGCATGCTTTAGAGCTAGAGAGAATTCTTTACATTTGCCTAGTGCTGTATAGTTCATCAAGCTCATTCTTCTCAGTAACCCTATGATGAATTGACCCATTTGCTATATAAGGAAACTGAGGTTTCTCTCAAGGGTTCACCCAAGATCATTTAGCTTTTGGACTTGAGCTTAAGTGTTCTGACTCCAAGCTCAGCACTCTTTCCTCAGGGATCTCAGTTTGGCTTTTAAGACAGATACAATCATTTCAGAACAAAACCAGAGAGAATGAGTGCCACAGGGCCTTTAGCGATGGAAGGAATTATTCTGAACAGGAAGGCAGGATGTATATGGAAGAGATAATTTATTGGTTTAGCAGAATGGAGGGGAATTCTGTCCTAAGCTTAGAGAAGTTGAATGAACAGGTGGAAATAAGTTTGTGGGGGAAGAGGAGCAAGAGAGTAGGAGATGGGCCCTTTGCAGATTGATCTGACAAGAGAGGAGGGTTTTTATGGTAGAATGCTGGGTTCTGGGTGTGGGGGAGAAAAGAGCCCCTCGAAGAACTACCTGGAACACAAGTGGAGCAAATCAGATTTAACCTGATTTCCAGTAATTGTGAAGGGGTGTTGGGATGCAAGAAAGCCATTTGAGGGAGAAATAAATCTAAGAAAGATTACGAGGAAATTGACAGCTTGTCTGGAGTTGCCAAACAGAAGTAAGTGAGTACTTGTACTTGATGGTGAGGTTTTGAACCAGGGACCTAGGAGAACTGTCAACAGAGAGTGGAAAGACCTACTTAAGAAGAGGGAAGGAAGTTTCAGCTCTGAATTAATTCCCCCTATAAAAGCTGCTGCAATTGTATCCCTTAACCCTGTTGCCTAAATGGAAGGAAAGGTCTACCCTAAACCCCAACTTTTTTCATGTGGTTAGGCTTTTTAAAAAAATGAAATGCAGCAAATGACAATTGTCAAATTATAATGGCATGTCTTTCTTGTTTTAAAATGTCCCCATTGCACAATGATTAGTGATACCTCAGTCACCTAATTCTGCTCTTGTTCCTGCAGCCTGGAGTACTTGGGTACTTTGACTTCAGTGGTTCACCCCAGCCACCTGGTTATTTGACCTTCTTCACATCAGCATTACATTCATTAAAGAAAGGTAAAAACCATTTATAGTAAGACATTAGAACTTTAACAAAAATGTATGTATATTGATAGCTTATTTTGCATGTGTTACCTTTATGATTACTTTCATTTTCTTGATTCCTTTTCTCTGTATTTGTATTAAATAATTGTATTGTTTTATGTTCTGTAGTCTCTTAAATGTTTAGCTTTTTAAAATGTAACTTGATCATACTGTCTGCAATTATAGGTTTTGCACTTTAAATTTTATTATATCATAATTTCTTTTTTGTGTTCATAGTTATAAGTTCTGGTCCAACTTTGTAATGGTTATATTGTCAGTTGATGTACCATAATTAAGGAATACATTTCCTTTAAGAAGTGTTTGCAAGTATAAAAGTCATGTTACATTACACTATAAGCCTACTGCCAGTTTCACAATTCTCAAATGTATTTTTTTCACTTTAGCTAAATCATATATTATATGAGGTCCTACATTTTAAATTAAACATTGTATCATGCCCCTTTTTTCATGTTGTTCCATGTTCTTTCTTTATATCAGTTATAGCACCGTGTCCATTCTCTGTGGAATACATTTTCATCCGCTCTCTCGTCTCCATCTCCTTTGTTAGCACAATGGTCCAAGCCCCTTGCTCTTCCCTGGGCTAGACCAATGGTCACTTAACTAGTATTCATTCTAGTCCCTTTTCCCTCACACTTTGGCCTTTGCATGTATTAAGTCTTTCTGCCTATACTGTGCCCCCTGCCTCCCCGGTCTCTAGGGCTCAACTCCCCATTTGTCAAACCCCTATTCATACCTAAGAATCCCCTCAAATATCATTTCTGCAATCTCTAATCTCAGTTGGGTACCCTGTTGTTTTCTTTCATAGTACTTAACTTGGTTAGTATTTATGTATGTATTTATGAGATGATTTGTTTAATGTCTGTCTTCTTCCCCAGACTGTGAGACTTTGAGGGTAGGACCATGTGTCTTCAGTTTAGCATTCTTTATCCAGTGTCTGGTACATAGCAGGGGCTCAATCACTATTTGCCAAGTGAGTGATCAGATTAACGGCCATACCATCTTTTCCCCAGTAGCTCAACCAAAAATATGTAACTATCCTTCTATTACTGGGTATTAGATTGCTTTATTATTATTTTGGTTATAATAGTATACTATTAATACATCAAACAATTATATGACTGGCTATTTTAATATATACATTATCTTAAAGTTTTATGCATAGAGAATCTACTGTATTCATGTTTTTGATCAGGGGACATTGGGAGAGGAGATCAAGCTGACACATAGTATGTCTTCTGTCCATTTTAAAGACTTTGAGCTACACAGCTTCAGATGATTAAGAAGACTTAGTTTGAGTTTTGAAAACGAAATACTACCAGTTTAAGCTTAAGGAGCAGATTTTCAAAAATCTTCTTCGAAAAGTAAAGCCCTTTGAAGATCTCAACTGAAGATTACATGTGAAAGGGAAACCTAGAGACATTCACTAAAGTGATGGTAGCATTCAAGTTCTTAGTCAAAGGATATTTCAAGATTGTGGAAAGATATTTAGTTACCTAGTTAGTTTATATAATGTGCTATAATGATTCATCTTGTATTACTTTTCATTCAGAGGTTTCCAAAATATTGCTGCTTTTTGCAAAAACCTTTCAGTAGCCTTTCATCCCCATTTTTTTCTTTTCTGTTTTTAAGCAAAGGAAGGCGTTAAATGGGTAAAAACTACTTGAAGGTACAAAATGAAGCTCTTTGGGCAAAATTCACTAATTTTGACAAATGATTACATGAAATTTCTTAGAATAAATCTAGTCTGGCTTAGCTTTATTACATTTCTTTCCTATCTTGTGATTCTAGTTCAGTCTTGTAAAATCCTGTTGCATATGAACTTTGCAAGAAGTGAGATTCATTCTAATTAATCATTTTTCACCTAATTTTTTGTGGATAATCTGCCACTTAGCTTAGTGAACTATTTTTAGAAGAAAAAGACAAATTTAGAATGATTTTCCATAATAGGTGCTATGAAGGACTACCTAAAGTAAATCATGCTTTGGGCATCTAGGCTTTTTCCCCTCTTTTCTTTCTCTTACCCTGAAGTCAAATAGTTTTAACTTATTTATTAATAGCAGATGTTCAATAAGTGAAACATATGCACACTTCTTTTTTAATGGTACAGCTTGAAGTGTAAATTCTGGGTTAGTGTTGTGTTTAGATTGTATACAAAATAAGGCCTGAGGAACATTTGACACACTTAACATTTGGCTATAGAGCTTAACTGAAGAAGTGTTTAGACTGTTGTAGAAAGCAGATGTTCTCATTCAACAAGCCACAAGCATTTACAAAACGCACGTCTTTCCATTGCCTTAGTAATTTTTTAAAAATTATCTTAGAAATAGCCTGTGGCATTTGATCCTTGAGACTGGCTGAGCATTGGTCTACAAATATTTTGAGCATGTACCATATATGAAGCATCATGCCTAGGTGCTGGGGGGATGCTAAGAGAGCGGGTAGCTCATTCCTGCCCTCAAGAATGTTGTAAGATTTGTTTCCATGGGACTTTACCATTGCCATTCCTTTAATACTATTTATCTAATGTTTGATGTTTTTGCACATTATAATAAGGAAATTAGGGAGATTTTTACTTACCACCTCAGCGCTTAATGTTAACTGCTTTCTCTTTTTGTTGTTTTAACTATTTCATCTCAGTTACCCATGTCCTTTACCTGTTGATCTCAGTCTTGGTGTTGATTTGTCAGTTTATGTAGGCCTGCCTGTTAGGTGGTGTGGGCAGTAACCCTTTGTTATATTTCTGTTTATTGTTTTCCTAGCTGGTTTATTATCATTTTTTATATAGCAGTTCTATATTTTTGTGTAATTAAATCTGTGGTTCTTTTTCTTTTTAAAATATGTTTTCTTTATTAATTTGAGAGAGAGAGAGAGAGAGAGAGAGAGAGAGAGAAAGAAACATCAATAGGTTGCCTCCCATATGCACCCTGACTGGGGACTGGGCCCTCAACCTGGGCATGTGCCCTAATCATGAATCCAACCTGTCACCTCTCAGTGCTCAGGATTGAGCCACACCAGCCAAGGCTGTGGTTTCTTTTCTTTTTTTTTTTTTTATAATATATTTTTATTGATTTCAGAGAGGAGGGGAAAGGGGGAAATAGAAACAACAATGATGAGAGAGAATCATTGATTGGCTGCCTCCTGCACTCACCACACTGGGGATCGAGCCTGCAACCAGGCATGTGCCCTAACCGGGAATTGAATCGTGACCTCCTGGTTAATAGGTCCTTGCTCCACTGCGGAGCCACACTGGCCGAATTGTGGATTTTTTTCTTTCTTGATTAAAAAATATTTTTTTTTTGCTGGGTCAGTGTGACTCAGTGGTTGAGCATTGACACATACACCAAGAGGTCACTGGTTGGATTCCTGGTCAGGGCATAAGCCCAGGGTTGCAGGCTCAATCCCCAGCAGGGGGCTTGCAGGAGGAAGCCAATCAATGTTGATGTTTCTCTCTCATTGATGTTTCTCCCTCCCCATCCCCTCCCCCTCCCCCTCCCTGACCCCCCTTCCTTCCCTCCCTCTCCCCCTCCCTCTCCCTTCCCTCCTTCTCCCTCTCCCTGGTTGCTTACTTGATTTTTTTTTCCCATCTTATTTCATTATTTGCTGTAAAAATGTTTTCTGGTAAAATGTTATATTCTTCTGTGGTTAGTGACTTCTTTCAAAAAAGAAAATTTGCAATAAATTGAAGTACTCTTCTTTTCATTCAACCTACAATAGGGGTGCAGTGCTGTTGGGAGTACAGCACTAGCTCGAGAACTGGCAGTGCCTGATCCTTACCCTTTGTCTTTCCTGGACAGAATCTGGAAACTCAAACAAAATATTTGACATTTCTGTGTTTGAGATTGTCTCTCAAATTAGAGAGGGTGGAGAGGGTGGAGTTAAATGCTTGTTTTACGAAGTCACATCTGAGTGAAATACATCGGATTATGAATAAAGTAATAGTCTTAAAATAGCTTAATTAGAAAGCCACCTGGCTGAAAGCACTTTAAGTAAGTATTGTGTCTGTTTTCTTAAAGGCATCTACACCAGGTATTATGTAACTTGACCAACCAGTGGGCACAGGTGTTCCTCCTCCCTTTTCCTGTAGCACTCCATATCTGCTTCTCTGTACTTCATGGCGTCCTCACTATAGAACTGTCTGCATCTCTAGGGTAGGTTGAATGAAAAGAATTTGTTCAGATAATATTTATTGAGTGCCTTGAAGCCAAAGTTTTGCCTTCTTACTCCTACAGCTTGATCAATGTTGTAACTGAGAGGTTGAATGAATGGCTAATAAAGGGCATTTTATCTTGAAATTGCTCAAATGAGAATGATTTTAGTAGTGGTACGTTAAGTCATTTTGGGTCCCCTCGCACCACCACCACTTACCTCATGCCTGGCCTTTCAGGTTCCATAGATCAATATGTAGGAATCATTTACAACAGAACTCTTTGGTGCCCCTGCCTGGTTCATTCTTCTTACTTTTTTCACTGGCTTCTCAGTGTCCCCTGACACTAAAATCCTAATTAATTGAATTGAAATTCACATGATACTTAAGTGTCACCTTGAAAATACACTATAACTGAACTAACAAGCAAAATAGAGACAGACTCAGAGAGCAGGCAGACAGCTTTGTGTGTGGGGGGGTGTTGGGGGGATGAGGATTGAGCAAAAAAGGCAAAAGAGGAAGAACTCATGGACACAGACAATAGTGTGTTTTTGGGGGGAAGGGGAGTGGGTGGAGGTGAAAGAGGAGGGTGTAGGGGGGATAAATGGTGATGGAAAAAAAGAAATACACTAAACTATTAACTAAAGACAACATTTTC
The DNA here is from genome assembly GCF_000147115.1 of Myotis lucifugus. Lineage (NCBI taxonomy): Eukaryota > Metazoa > Chordata > Mammalia > Chiroptera > Vespertilionidae > Myotis > Myotis lucifugus. Next base: position 2,208,660 of record NW_005871224.1, on the reverse strand, counting down.
ACTCCCTTCTAACACCCTTACGAATTTCTAAACTTAGTTGCCAAGGGAACTTTGTGGCATCAGTTTTCTAAGGAACACCCTTTGGGAAATACTGTTGTAATGAATTTTTTAAAGAGGAATTTATTAGGGGGAAAAACTTATAATTCCAGTGTAGGGTCCCTGTGTGCCACCAGGTGGCATCTGATAGTGCTATGCTTTGCTGGTAGAATTGAGTCAGTATATATAAAATCGCCCTCCTCTATATCCTTATTCATAAATAAAGCTTTTTATACAACATCAAGAGGTCTGAAGGGTAGGATTTTCTTACCCTGTAGGTGACATTCTTAAAGGCATTTAAGAAACAAAGAACTGACATCTTAGGCAAGATTGATGCTGAAATTCATGGGCAATTGTTAAACCCAATGCCTGGTCCAAACTCTGAAGAGTTAGTCCCAGGGCCCTGGCAGGTTTGGCTCAGTGAATAGAGCATAGGCCCATGGACTGAAAAGTCATGGGTTCAATTCTGGTTAAGGGCACGTACCTTGGTTACAGGCTCGAACCCTAGTTGGGGTGCATTTGGGAGGTAACCAATCGATGTGTCTCTATAACATCAATGATGTGTCTCTATAACATCAATGTTTCTCTCTGTCTCTCCCCCTGCCTTTCACTCTCTCTGAAAATCAATGGAAAAATATCCTCCGGTGAGGATTAACAACAACAAAAGAGGGACCCAGGAACCCAAGAAAATAAAGCAATTTCAGCATCAATCTTGCCTAAGATGTCAGTTTTCTTGGGCAACAGAATTGAACCCATGACTCTTCAGTCCATGGGCCTATGCTCTATTCACTGAGCCAAACCTGCCAGGGCCCTGGGTCTAACTCTTCAGAGTTTGGACCGGGCATTGGGTTTAACAATTGCCCATGAATGAAGATGGTTCTAGGATCCCTTGGTTTTCTCTGATAATCTCATAGTTGTCACTACACTCACTCATAGAAGGAAATCATTTTCTATCTGTCATGTCCTCTGGGTACTGATTAATGTACATTAGAATAAACATATTATGAATTTCATACTTTTGGTACCCATACTTAAAATTGACTTTTTAATATGTTGCTATTATTTTAGCAAGTTTGTGATCATATATCATAAAAGATGCTTTTATTCCCATTATTACATATCTCGTAAGTCTTGTAAATGCTGCTACATAAGAACTAAGGCCAAAAATGGATCTCCTCACACTTTAAGTTAGACTCAGAAGCATGACTTAATACTTCAACAAACATTTGAGGATCCACTATACTTACAGCTATAAAGATGAATAAAACTTGTTCCCTGACATCGGTAGTGCCACCAGCTAGTGTGGCCAATATGTAGGCTTGCCCATAGTATGAGTGTGGTGACAGGTCTATGACAAGCTTTGTTGGATCGTGGAGGTCAGTTGATTGGATTAGTTCAGGGAAGACTGCTCTGAGGAGTTGGCACTAGGGGTGTGGAGGGTTTCCCAGGAGAATGAGGGGTTAGCCTTCAGGTAAGTGTGTTAACATATTTCGTACCGCTCAGGAGTTTTCTCGTGTTTCGCGAGCCGTCTGTTAAGGACCGCTCACGAGTGTTCTCGTTTTTCTCGCCCATGGAAAAAGGAGCGAATCTAGATACTTATGTAAATTTTGTTTGGTCCCTCTTCATTGAGGAAAATGTTTTACGCAGTACCATACGTTAAAAAAGTACTAGGAACTTTAATTATTTAATTGTTTTTGTAAATAAAAATGTTATAATTATTGAAAAACAACACCTAAAGTGCATTATGATGATTTAAATAATGTGCAGTTTGCCCAAAAACGTGTGGTCCCTGGCGTATGTCTTAGAGATTTCTGTGTGGTACGCAATGTGTTAAGAACTAGAGAGAGAGGAAGATATAAGGGATTGGAGAAAGCAAAAGTTGTGTAGAAAGCTCAGAACCAAATTTAGTGGTCTTTGTACATTTTGATTCCTTGAATCCATGTATCTAAAAAAATCATACCATCTTGTGCAGCCAGTATGGTTGAGTCAAGCACTTTACCTGGATGATTCGGTCTTCACTGCCACTCTTTGCAGTAGGAACTGTTAGCTCAGTGTTATTATCTCAGGTGAGGAAACTGAGGCTCTGAAGAGATTGCTTATTGACTCACGGTGACTGTGGTAGGCAGAATAATAGCTCCTCAAAGATGTCCACATTCTAATCATCAGAACCTGTGAATATGTTATGTTACGTGGCAAGGGGGAATTTGAGGTTGCAAATGGAATTGGGTTGCTAGTCATCTGATCTTGAGAAAGGGAGTTTATCCTGGAGTATCCAATATAATCAGAAGGATGCTTAAAAGTGGAATCAAGAGCTAAAGCATAATGTCCAAGTGGTACACTGAGAAGGACTTGTCTGGCCATTATTGGCTTTGAAGATGGATGGGAGCCACAAACCAAGAAATGCAGGTAAACTCTAGAAGCTGGAAAAGGCAAGGAGATGGAGTCTTCTTAAGGAACTTGCCCAGCTGACACCTTGATTTTATTTCACTGAGGCCCATTTTAGACTTTTGATCTCCAGAACTGTAAGATAAATTTGTGGTGTTCTAAGCTACTAAGTTTGTGGTAATTTTTTATAGCAGAAATAGCAAATTAATATAGTCAGATACCATAGAAGAGGAGCTGAGATGAGCCCAGGACCAAGTTACTCCACTTATTGCTGTACTCCTGGGATGAGGCAGGTGGTACAATATGCTGATTTTTACCTCCTGGCCTTGCCCATGATACTGCTTTAAATATAGTGCCTTTCGCTAATATTTCCTGTCTAATTTTCAAAGCGTAACTGAAGGCCTATAGGATTGATAAATATTGTCTAGCTAGGATGATGTCGGGCACACTGTGGACATGAAATGAAGATTTCCATATCACTGGTCCCCTTCTTGGAACTTCTGCACTGGTTGGCTGTCTCCTACTTAGCACTTAGCATTGTTTTCTTATTTTCCCTTGGATTTCAGTGGTATCTTCCTAACAAGAAGTTCCAATAGGCAGTAACAAATCATTTAATGGCAAGTATCCTGTGTGACCAGGACCCACTCAGTCACCCCTTCTTACTTCAGATCCCATCTGTAAGATAAGGGAGTCTTGCCCTAGTTGCCTCTGAAGGACACTTCAACTTGAAAAATGCATTGGCTCTTGGCTTGTTTTTGTAGGCCTGCAAGCTAAGAATTGTTTTTATATTTGTAAAGGGTTGTTTTGAGGTGAACATGTGACTCCATGCTGGACGATAAAGAACAGCCTAAAAGGGAGTATAGGAGGCATTTCTAAGCAGATATTCGTTTCTTTTATGAAATCATTCCTTCAACAAGGCTGTTAAAGAAAGGAATTTAATTGAAATACATACAAGGGATGTATTCTAACTGATCATTTTAATATTGTGCTTTGGTTAAATGGGACCGGCTGGTGTGAGGGTATTTAGTTTACTTTCATATTAGTATATGTGCCAGTGCATATTTAGCTCTCTAGTCTATGTTCCCCTAAGATAATGTAGTTGGAACTGATTTCTCTTCCCCTCCTCCCTAACTCAAAAGAAATAAAAAAAAAATCACAACTAAGGACTTACATGTTTACTTAGGGGTTAGCAGTATTTTGGCAAGCACCAGAATATGCATATTGTATTTATGGTGCCCAAATGCCAGATTTTTTTTCCAGGTAATTGCTTTGTGCTTTATATTAAGAATTTTGAAAATATACACATCCCAAAGCTGAATTTCTAGGGGGAAATGCAAGTAATCGGCTAGTTCATATATTAAAAACAAACATCTCTAATCTATTACATTTCTTTCAAGGCTTTTTAATTTTGGTAATGTATTTATCATTGGAAATGCGTGAGTCATTATCCACTGAGTGACTGAGTCACTATGTAAGTGCTAAGTAACATTGGAGAAGTTGTTGTTACCTGTTATATAATCCTATCATTTTCTTTTTTCTTCCTTGTCCAAAACCTTGGAAAGAAGAGTGGGAAAGCAGAAGTTAATAAAATGGCAGAGTATAGAGTAAAATGAGGACTCTTTCCAGGATGGAAGGTACCATATTACAGGTTTGCCTTTTGGAATGTCACTATTTCCCAGAGTAAAGAAGTGAGAGAAATTCCCCCAGGAAATATATGACTTCCTAGCCATACTGATTAAAAGCCATGTGATGTAATCCAGTGGTATTTAGCTTTGAAGTATACCATGATTTATTTGTTAGTAGTTATTTTCATGAGGGTTTTTCCTGACCTGATATTCCATTTCATTTCAATGATTGTGGAGAGTCTGGCTCACACAGAAGTCTTCTAGAGAGCAGATGGCCAGTCCTGATGTGAAAATTTCCACATTGTTCACTCAGGCATTCTGTTTATTCTTTCAGTGTCCTTAGGTACCTTACTTTGTGGTACAGCAAGTACTGCTTACTTTAGGCCTCTAAGAGAGAATTTATTTCAGAAGCTGAGCACTTTATACCTAGAGCCACCAGGTCTGGAGGGCCCCCTCCCCCTTTATCTGAAGAGAGAGGGGGTTGGAGGGGTTTTCTCCCTCCAAATTTGAGAAATTTTGTCTTACGTATCCTTCTTAGATAATTGCCCATTATTCAGACTTACTGGCCTACTGGATTCATTATTTCAGCCTAATTTTCTTCCTGAGTTAAATGAATCTTGCTTTTTCATCATTACTACCTTGGCATTGCCCAAATATAGCATGAACCATGTAGATATTTTAAATTTTTTGGTGGCTGAATTAAAATTTAAGGAAAAATAGGTGAAACTAATTTAATAATATAGTTTATTTAACCCAGTGTGTCCCAATTATTATTTCAACATGTATTAATATGAAAACTATTGAGTTACTTTATATTCTTTTTTTTTTAACCAAGTCTTTTATACTTTTACACTTAACAACACATATCAATTCAGATGCTAAATTTTTATCGGAAATACTTGATCTGTATTTAGATTTCATGAAATTTATAGTTGAAAAAGTCATTTGCATACCCAAGTGGTTGTAAACCCAAGTGGTTGTAAACATACATAAAAGTTTCCAATGACTGTGTTGAATATCACTTTAAAATTAAAATAATTAAAATCAGCCCTGGCCAGTGTGTCTCCGTTGGTTGGAGCATCTTTCTGTACACCGAAAGTTTTAGGTTCGATTCCTGGTTAGGGCACATACTTGGGTTGTAGGTTCAGTTCCTGGTCAGGCTTGTACAGGAGGCAACTGGTTGTTGATGTTTCTCTCTCTCCCTCTCTCTCTGCCTTCCTCTCTCAAACTAATAAACATATCCTTGTTGTTAAAAAAAAATAAAATAAAGCTAAAAATTTAGTTTCCAGGTTGCTCATATTTCAGGTGCTCACTAGCCACATTTAGCTAGTGGCTACCAATATAGGATGGTGCAGCTGTGGCACAGGCCTTATTATCCAAGTGTCCAGGGAAAAGCAATTGTTTCATAAGATACCGAGTCTACTGCAGGCATTTTCTTGTGTTGTTAGCATTTCAGAGTGTCTGGTAGTCTTTTACTTGGTGAGTGTGAGTTGTGTAGCTTTGCCTCTGGCAGGACCCTTCATTGTTAATTTTAAAACACAGTTAAAAACATATTGTCTTTCCTAACAGAAGAAACTAATTTTATTCTTCCTGGAATGTTTGAAAATTTTAATATCTTGTCTCACCGAGGTAGTTCTTGCCTCAGAGTGTTTGTGCTTTACCCTAATACTAAACTGAAGTTTTAATATTAAAAAATTGAATTTGAGGCAAGTGGTTTTAAGCAGAATATAGTAGTCTGATGATAATGTATTATATAGAAAGCCAAAAACAAAAACCTTGATGCAAACCAGAGAGATCACAAGTGAGCCAGGTGAATTTGAGTGGAAAACAGATGGAATTTCAACTCAAGGTAAATGGTGACAGAGGAATATGAAAGGCACAAAAAGGTCAGTGGAATCTCTGCCTAGGGGAGTGTGGGAAGAGAGATGGAGCATTCTGTTAGTGGCAGAGAAGAACCCCAACCTCATAAAAGATAGCAAAGGGTAAATCTGCGGAAGCACCAAAGTAGAGATTTAATGGATAAAGCAAAGCCATTTGTTACTCAAAGCACACAATGAATCAGCATGAGTAGTGTTGGTTCTCTTGCCTGTATCCCCACCCGGTATCCCTGGGATGTGATGCAGTAGGCCTACATGGTGGCTAGGTGGGAAGTGGACATGGGCCCAAGGGCTCAACACCTTTCCCAGCAAGCAGCAGGCAAGCCAGTCTTCATGCTGAAGTCACTTTGACCTACTTAGTTGCCTGAATGACCAGCTGCAGATACTGCTCAGAATCTAATAATTTTACCCAGATGTTTTTTTAAGATCCCATTATATTTTGCAGTGGTCTTTCTGACACCTTTCACTGGATGTTTAATAGAGACTTTAAACTGGCCAATTACCTGACTGAGTTTATTGAGATTTTTATTTTATTATTTTTGACTACTTGAATAGAGTTATGCCACTGCTGGACCTTTTTTGTGAAAGGATGGGAGAGCATTTTTCTGAATATATTTTTTAAAAAATTATTTTAATCCCCACCCAACGATATATTTATTGATTTGAGAGAGAGAGAGAGAGAAATGTCAATGTGGAAGAGAAACATTGGTTGCCTCCTGTACGCCCCCTCCTGAGTGGGGATCAAACCCAAACCCTTTTTTGGTGTACCAACTGATGGTCTAACCAACCAAGCCACCCTGCCAGACCTGAATTTATTTTTAATCAACAAATTCAGAGTCCTTAACTGAAATATTGAAGCTTCATTACTTTTCGGACAAAATTATTCAATTTTATAAATAACAAAAGACCCCTATTGTAAAAAGCCATAAGCTCTGCTTAACAGAGTATGTTCTGGCTATGGAGATGAGAAGTGTTATTTTCTTGCATCATACTTACACTATGAACTTCCTCTGTTAATTCAGTTACTCCTTGTACATATGAAATGGCAAATTTAAGCTGCTTTTCCAGCAAGATGTCCCCAATACGCAGAGACTTAAATAGATGTGTGATTTTTATAAATTTCTCAATGTGAAAAAAATAAAGTTTTGAAATTGTAGTATGTTTGGGCATGATAAAATCTGTTTCGTTCTGTGCAGGCAAGCTCTCCATTCTTATTAATTAAATGGATTATTGAATGGCCTCTTTCAACTTTTGGGTTGAGCTGTCACTTCTTATTCTTCTGATCCAATAAATCATGTTGGTGACTTTGGCAGACTAACTATCAAGTGAATTTCCTTACTGGCTGCTTTTTTCCTTCTTTTCTCTTTTTAGCTTTGGCTGTCCACCAAGATTCAATCCCCTCCTGGAGAGTGGTGTCCATTGGTTCTGCCAATTCATGTCCTATCTCAAGTCTTGCTTTTTCTTCTGACAGCTTTGGGATCTGAACTTTTATGACATGCTTTTTAAAATTTTTATTTAAATTTTGAACTAATTTTATACTTGCAGAAAAGTTGCCTAAATAGAGAGTTCCCTAATTCCCTACCTTCACCTAGCCTCCCCCAATGTTAACATGTTATATAACCATTTGTGAAAACCAAGAAATTAACATTGGTACAGTATTATTAACTAAACTGCGGACCTTATTTGAATTTTGCCAGTGTTTTCATTAATGTCTGTTTTCTGTTCCCAAATCCAGTCTGGAATCCCACATCACATTTAATTATTTTTTCTCCCTAGTCTTCTGCACCCTGTGACAATTCCTTTCTTTCCTTATCTTTTATGACCTTGATACTTTTGCAAAATAGTGGTGATTGTTTTATTGTTCAGATTGTTTCAGCTTTGGCCTTTAGGAGCATCTTGGGTTAGTTCCCATGTCCTTTGAATAAGTCCCTATCCTTTCATGTATTTATACCCACGCATATGCATATATCTATAGTTGTGTGTGTTAAGAGCCATAAGTTTATACTGATTTCCTCTGGTTCCATTATGATACCACAGGGTTCATTTTAGGGGTCCCTTCTTAATACTAGTATATAACTTCTTTCTCTCTGCCCTGAGAGTCCTAGCTCTGACGGTCTTTAGTTTTACGGTATCCAGTTAAGATACTGTTTCTGGTTACTCAGTTTTTTATCCCTAAGCCTTCACCCCTTCATTGTAGTTTGGTACATTTGTGATAAAGTTAGGTGTAATTTCTCGTGTTTGTATTCCACATTAGGTTTCCCCACATATGGGTTGGTTTAATGATTTATTTCGTTTTTGAGCACGTGAAGGGTGTGAAACAAAGAGTCTGATATAAAAATGGTCTACTCAGAGGAGGGTCAGGCCACCTCATCCTTGTTCTCCAGTTTCTATTCTTACTTCTTTGCCCCCCATCATATAAGGAACCAATCTCTGTACTTTCTGGTTTATTCTTCCTGTGTTTCTTTGGGTTTGTGCCATTTTAAACTCATCAGGTTTGTATTAAAGATTGTCCAGCATGGCATTAGGGACATAGTCATTTCTACTTCATTCTTGACAGCCACTCCTCTGAAAGAAAAGACATCACTGCTTGTGCGGAAACCTCGTGTGTTTAGTACTGTAATGCTTTATATTTTAGCTACTTAGGTATAATTTGGTAACTTTAAAATGTAACCAATATTGTATTGCTAATAAAGCAGAAAGTGGATAGGAAAAAAATGTATCTTTTCCTACACCATCTTATTCATCATCTAAATATTTAAGTCCATTTCTAATCATACAAGTCTTACATATACTCTTTGGGGAAAGAAAGAAAGCTTCACACATAAGGATAAAGTCCTTTTTGCTCTTCATCTCATATTCTTTGAGATACTTTTATACATTTCTGAACATGTGTGCCAGTAGGAAAAAAATACTGTTTTATAAATGTGAGGGCTTTTTTTGTTTGTTTTGGGTATTTTTTTTTAATATATTTTTTTATTGATTTTTTACAGAGAGGAAGGGAGAGGGATAGAGAGTTAGAAACATCGATGAGAAAGAAACATCGATCAGCTGCCTCCTGCACACCCCCTACTGGGGATGTGCCCGCAACCAAGGTACATGCCCTTGACCAGAATCGAACCTGGGACTCTTCAGTCTACAGGCCGACGCTCTAGCCACTGAGCCAAACTGGTCAGGGCTATTTTTTTTTTTTTAAAGCCTCCCTCAGCTTTTTCACTCACGTATGCCTTTAAACCTATGCATGTTTTATAGGTAGCCCTGCACCATTGCTTTTAACATCTGCAGAGTGTTTCTTGGTGCCTTTCCTCACCTGACTCTTAGTGCACGTATGTGGATACTAAGAAGTGGAATTGCGGGGCTGTAGGCTATGTCCATGTGTCATTGTGATCAGTACAGCGTGTGTCATTGCTTTCCCTCGTGGTTGCCATTTTACCTTTTCTATCAGCATCCTATCAGAGTAATCATTTCTTTATTGATCATCAGTACTTGATATTTCCTATCTCAAGTTCTGGATAATCTGAGGATAAAAGGTGTTATTTTGTTTTAATTTGCTTTCCTTTGAAATAGTGAGATTGAATGTATTTTCATGTAATTATTAGTCTTTAACATTTTCTTTTCTGTGATTTGCTCATTTTTAAAAAAATATATATTTTATTGATTTTTTACAGAGAGGAAGGGAGAGGGATAGAGAGTTAGAAACATCGATGAGAGAGAGAAACATCGATCAGCTGCCTCCTGCATACCCCCCACCAGGGATGTGCCCGCAACCAAGGTACATGCCCTTGACCGGAATCGAACCTGGGACCCTTAAGTCCGCAGGCCGACGCTCTATCCACTGAGCCAAACCGGCCAGGGCTATTTGCTCATTTTTAACTTTTTTTTTTTTACTAATTTGTATGAAATTTTGTATGTGCTAGACTCATTCACTTATTGATCTCTTATAATATGCCCAAACACTGTTGTAGGTTCTGGGGTAACAGTAATAAACCAGGTTTCTAATTTCACAGAACTTAAGTTAGATTTTAAAAAAATCTAAATAAGTTAGTAAAATTATGTAGATGTTAGTAAGTGCTATTAAAAATAGGGTAATGGTAGAGAGAGTGCCTGAGTAAGGAAGGAGCCCATACAGACTTTATCCTCTGATTATTTGCCCGGAGGTGGGATGGTCAGAGAAGGCTTCTCAAAGAAGGTGCAGTCGGAACTGAAACCTAAATGAGAAGAAGGGGCTAGCCATGGAAGTGTCCAGACAGAGAGAGCAGCATATGCCTGGACTCTAAGGTGGGGCTGGTGAGTGAGGGGCAGCATAAAATGAAGTCAGATCAGCACAGATGGACAGAAGCAGTGGAGGTGATTGTCAGAGTGTTACTCAGGAGTAGGCGAGAGGTCTGTGTCAGGAGGAAGTTTCTTAGCTCCTCTTCCGTTCCTGTCAGGCTAGGTGACCAAAAAGGGCTTTGCTCTGGGGAATTTGTGCGTCTAGACTTGATCATTGGGTTTTGTGGTTGTTTTAAGGCATAGGCCTTTTCTTTAATAAAGGAAAATTTTCTGTTTCAGATTACCTAGGAACAGTACGATTTGGGGTTATCACAAATAAACATCTTGCGAAACTGGTATCCTTAGTACACTCTGGAAGTGTGTATTTACATAGACATTTCAACACATCACTTGTAAGTATTTTGAAATCACGTTTCTATTAGTGCAGTGGCTCTTAACCTTATTTAGGTCACAGACTTCTTTGAGAATTGGATAAAATCTGTGGACACTCTCCCTAGGAAAGTGCACATGAATTTATATGCAAATTGAGAGTTCTTACAATCCCACTCTAGGGCCCATGCCCTTGGTTAAGAACCCATGCATTAGAGGGCTCTTGAATTTAAAATCTAGAAATTCTTTGTTTATATTCTTAGGTTTTGGGACAGCCTTGTTAGTTTTCCTTCTTGGATGAAATTACAGAACTATTCTGTTGGGGAATTGTTACTCTGGGCCCATGTTCTCAGAGGTTAAGCTTCCATTGGGTGATGTTCTTTGTTCATTGGTTCCATTTATCGATAAAGAGTAGCAATATGGCATGCTTTTCTCCTTAGCTGATACAATGAATTTTGAAGTTCTTGTCAAGTCACAGTGAGAAGTTGATGACTTCTCACCTCCATTGTTGTCTTTGTTTCCTGATTTCATTTGCTTTTGGTGGACCAACCTCAACTCAGCTGTTTCTGAACTTTTGACCTGTATCCTGCTAGTCCTGTGCTTCTGCTCTATTTATTGTTGCTTCCTTGGTCCCAATATTGAGAGTTTACTTCTCTTAAATATTTTCTGTTTCTAACTTCATTGACAGTATCAGTGACTTAAAGGTCGAGTGAAGACCAGTAGTCTCTCTGTACCCACCTTGGCTCAGCAGACAAATCTTGTGCCTTGTAGGTACAGGTCAGCAGCACTCTCCAGGGGACCCCTCCTTGGTTGCCAGTCACCCCAGCTTCTGCATATTTCTAGTAGACCACATGTTGTGCTTTCCTTCTTGCAATTTATATCCCAAAAAATCAAATGTATTTTCTAAATAGAAATGTTTATTACGATGTTTATGTTATTTTAAACTCTCATCGTCCTACTTTGAGAATCACTGCTGTGATTATCTATCCTCCACACACCCACTCTCCTTGCGCCCGTCTAAGCTTCTTTTAACTCCAACTGCTTTTGCTGTCTATCATTTTTCTTCATCTGTCTTTCATAACATGCTATATAACCAACATATATCATATTTATAATAAAGAGTACTGAGGAAGAAATTAAAATAGATGGAGAAAAGAAAATAGGACTATGAGAATGACACTGAAAAATATATTGGGTTTCCTGCATCCATTCCATAGATTAAAGTTGGTTGGTTGATTTACCAGCAGAATTCCTTTTATCAAATGAAATATTGTCTCGATACTAGTATTTTAAAAAATAAATGCAATGGACATCTTTGTTATGAATCTATTTAAGTCTGTTGTTTTGGGGGTGGCAGGGTATAAAATACCTCATTGTGTGGAACCCTCCAAAGCACTTTTGTGAAAGTTTTGTTTCAGACTTACTGATATATATTATTGGAATTTCAAAAATAATTATATATTGACACACTTGGGTTGTTGTAGGAAAACAAAGCAAAATATCTAAGCATCTCTTTCCTTCATTCTGTACACATAAAGTGTGATTCGTGGCCTTATGCAAGTTCTAGGTCATTTATGGATTCATTCAAATATTTGTTGAATTTCAGCTCTGTGTCAGTGTTCTTCTTAGCCACTTAGCAAAACAGATACAGATTGTGTCCTAATGGAAGGTTCATTCCTGCCCTTATGAGCCAGCCTTTGAGGGGCAAGGTGAAAATTTAAATGAACCATGAGTCCATAATTTTTGTTCCCTTAGATATTCACTGATCCTTTTATAAAATAGCCCAATAACACTAATAGCTCCCCTTTATAAGGTGGTAGAGGTCCCTGTTGCCAGCAGCAGGCAGGGAGAATTATTTATTGATCGATGAATCTGTCTAATGGGAAAAAGATAAATCACACGATATGAAAGTCACCTCTTGCAACTGCTTTTGCTTTTTCCAGCCACTTGTGAGGAAATGCTCTGCCTGGAGAAGTAGAGCCAGGTTTTAACTGCACAGGCAGGGGCAGGTCGTGTGGCAGCTCTAGGCCTCATTTTCCTCACCTGTGAAGTGGTAGGGTTAATTGGGTCTCTTGAGGACAGTGCTGCTGTGCTTTGATCCTGCCTGCTTTTTATCCCGTGTTTGTCCTTCACAGGTCTTTCCCAGGGAGGCCATCAACTACACAGCTGAGAACATCTGCAAGTGGGCCTTAGAAAACCAAGAGACACTCCTTCGATGGCTGCGGCCACATGGTGGAAAGAGTCTCCTGCTGAATAATGAACTGAAGAAAGGACCAGCCCTTTTTTTATTTATTCCTTTTAATCCCTTAGCCGAAAGTCATCCTTTAATAGATGAGGTAAGAGTCCTAATGTTAAAGGTATCTCATAAGGAGTAGGAAAATCTCCATCCCTGGGACTTCTTTCATTGCATGTTCAGAATAATTTCCACGAGTAGCTGAGTGGTTGCCAGGAGTGGCCATTGTGTTCCTACGATTACTCCTTTCTCCTGTAAAGGGGCAGGAGAGCCATGCCTAGGATAGGATCCACCAAAGCCTCTCTGGCCACATTTACTGACAGCTGCTCAGGTCTGGGTGAGTCAGAGGGGACAGGGAAACCAAACCATGCCTCCCCAGAGAAGGACCATAAGTCCCTCTTCCTTTGATGACTAATGTCAGGGAGTGGGATGGACAGCAACACAGGCAGGGTTTAGTATGGCCTAGGACAGTGGTTCTCAACCTTCCTAATGCCGCGACCCTTTAATACAGTTCCTCATGTTGTGGTGACCGTCAATTTCATTGTTACAAATTGAACATAATTAAAGCATAGTGATTAATCACAAAACAATATGTAATTATATATGTGTTTTCCGATGGTCTTAGGCGACCCCTGTGAAAGGGTCGTTCGATCCCCAAAGGGGTCGCGACCCGCAGGTTGAGAACCACTGGCCTAGGAGATGCTATTGTCATGGGGGCCGGCCAGACTGCTGGCCCTCGCCATCTTCAGCTCAAGAGCCAGGAGCAATAGTGCTGACATTGGGATCCCTTATTTTTCTAAACCTTTCTCTTAGGCAGATAGCCAGAGTCTGCCCCTCCCTCCTGCCTTTCTGCTTCATCTGGTGTACTCACTTTGGGTGTGAGTTTATTTCATACATGGATCATTTGGAGCCACTTAGAGAGCAATAACAATCAGCAAAGAGCACCTGGGATTGCTAAATTGGATTTACTGGGGGTTTTATTTTTTTCTTCCCTCAAGGACCCCTTAATTTGGTCAAAACCAATTTCAGACAGCCAGTTTACCACTGGCCAGGTTAACCAGACACTGCCTGTCCCCAGCCTGTCCGTGTGTGCCTAATGGTGTGCCTAGAGGGAATGGGAGGCAGGGTTCTTGTCCAGCCAGACCCTTCACTTTGTTTAAGTTATTATCCCTGCAGGGGGACATTCTGAATGTTCGCTGCTATCCTGGTTTAGAGGAAGAAAGGAGAAATGAAGTAGCTTTGTTTCTGCTTTGATTAAGGAGGATTTGAAATCTTAAGACTTAATTTCTTTAGAAAATCTTCACATTTTACTAGTATGACATGAGACACTCCTCCGAGTTATTAGACCTTTACTGCATCTAATATTAAGAGCTTTAAAACTCGGTAGAAAAGGAGGGGTTTTCAAGCAAGATGTGGGTTTTTACTTTAACTTTTAAACTTTCCTTCTGGAGAATTTTATTTTGTCTAGTTTGGGCATGCCAGGGTCCTGGGTGGGTGGTATTTTGTAGAGCCTACTTCTCTGTTTAGGAGGTTGTGGTTGGATTTAGACACCTGGTGTAAGGACTCTTCCCTTCCAGCGCTTTGTTCCTGGCTGAATGTCTCTCCCCATCTCCGCTGACTCGTTTGTCTACGGCTAGGCCTTCTGTTTATTACACTTTTGCCTATGGCTCCTTTCCGCAGGGTTCATAGTGTCCCTGCAAGGTGAATGGATTGCCTTAACCTGTGTGGTTAAAGTTGCTGAAAACCAAGTGGCATCTTAGCAGTATTGGGAATTACTTAGCAAGTAAAATTTAGGAGGTGTTTACTGAGCACCATGTCAGGGAGCCACAGGGGAGAAAGTTGGAAAAGATACAGGCTTGGTCTCATGGTCTCAGGGGCTTGTCCAATAGGGGAGCAAGAGCCTGCTTATAATTCAAGACAGAGGAAGGTCTGCCCCAGGAATTGAAGGATAGAAGGCTGTGTCCCAGGAAGCTGGGGACTGGGCAAAGGAGAGGTTGGGAGAGGCTGTGGGAGGGGCAAGTATTTGAGACTGACCTTCATTAGTGGCCAGGGTCTTAATGGATTGAGAGAAATTTATGGGAAGGAACAGCTTGAGCAAAGGCACAGAGCTGGGGAAGTTGCAGCAGTTTTAGGTTTTAGAAAACAGTACAAGTTGCCTGGCTTTCATAAATGGCTGATTGGAGAAGACCCCAAAAAAACCTTTGGAAGAGGGCCCTTAGGTGCTTCTTGGAGGACTTTAGCATTCATCATAGCTATCAAAGTCTCACTGACAGTGTAGAAATGTCAGGAGAGCTGTGTGTTACTATTATTAAAGTTTTCCTGGTAGCAGTGTTCCATAAAAGAGAAGAATAGTAAGATCCTGAACTTGGATGCTGGTGGTGGGATGGGAAGGGGGTAATGCCAGGGAAATAGTGACACATTGACCAGAAGTAGGAAGGGTGGGAGGAATGAACACACTTCACAGGGTGAGTTCTAAACTCATTGGCTCCTCAAACACAAAATAGTTTAAGCCTTAATCCTTATTTTTTCATTACCACCTTTAGGCCTAATTTTGGGCAGACAGCTGAGGAAGCTTACATTGTGAGAAGAATAAGGTAATCGTGGGATGAGGGTAGTAGAGTTGGGAGCTTGCCAAGCAAGGAAGTTTGGAGCAGCTGTAGTGGGCAACGTGATGGGGGTCAGTAAGATGGCCATGTGGTGGCCACACTGTGAGGCCCAGTCCAGGACCAGGCAGCTGCTCCCACACACATACCCACTCTCCCCACAGGAGAGCACAGCCTGCACTGCATACAGCATCAGGCCATGACCCCTGGGTCACTAGAGTCTAGAGAGGTCATAAGACATCTCAGTGTGCTTATCAAGAGATGCTTTCCGCAGCCAGCAGAGTCTCTGTGACTTGTTTTCAGCTCTCACAGCCCTGCTTTGAAGCATTCATAGTCTGTGAGTTTGGTGAGCAAAGGTGGTTATGTTGTTCAGATTTACCAATTTCTCTGATTAAAGAAATGGAATGAAGCAGTTACAGTGCAAACAAACTTATTTGCCAAAATTTCCTTATTAGTTCACATGAAATTAAATATGGCATCAAGTGATTTACATATGGGATGTAACTTGAGCTACAGTTTTCAAAACTGCCTGTTATATAAAAGGAATATAGGCCTGGTTGGTGTAGCTCAGTGATCAGAGTGTTGCCCCCCCACACCGAAGGGTCTCGAATTCGATTCCCAGTCAAGGGCATGTACCTGAGTTGCAGGTTTGATCTTTGGCCTGGGTCTGGGCGTAAGTGGAAAGCAACCAATCAACGTCTTTCTCCCTCCCTCCCTCCCTCCCACTGTCTCTAAAAATCAATGGGAAAAATATCCTAGGGTCAAGAATATAAAAAAAAGGAATATAAAAGTAAAAACTGGCTCACTTTACAGGAGAAAAATAAAAATTCCTCATTCTTCAAGAGCATTACTCTATACAGAATAGTTTCTTCAATTAAAAATATCCTTGATATGGCTGCTTTGTGAGAAAAAGAATGAAAGATGAGGGAAAAAAGACTTTTTAAGGAATTTTGCTGTATTTAATATACTCCTACTTGGACCTTTTGTAAAAGACTGCAGTAAATACTTGAGTTGGGGGGGGGGGCATGGGTAGGAGTGGTAATGTACTATTGTGTCTTTGAATATTAAGCAGTACCAAGATGGGGCCAGAGGGCAGCTGTGCTCTTTATGGATTGTAGAGGCCTGACCTTACTAGTATAATATACTGTCAGAGTCTTAATCCAAAAAGGGCTGAGAGGCTTATGTTATGTTATGGGGAAGAAACAAAACACTGGATATCATCTAAAATGACCTTTCTTTTGTGCCCAAGAACTATTTATTCAAACTATTTTTCTGTACAAATGCATATGTCTTGGATTAACTCTCTCTATAAATATGTTATTCAATTTGGAGGTTTTTTGAAATTGGAAAAGCACTCATTAAATGGCCTTCACACACATTTAATGAAAAATAATCCTGAGTGGCTTATTCTTTTAACTGACTGGCAAGATTTGATCCAAGTTAGCATATGATTCTATTTTAGAGAGTAAATACATTTTGGAATATGACTTGCTCGTCTTTCTTTTGAAACTGGGGTGAGTGATGGGTGGTGAAAGTTACTTAGTTTGGAAATGGAAGAGTCTTGGAATGAAATGTAAATCTAAATGGCTAATATCCGAGGGCTGACAGTTAATCTTACTAGGAAATGGGAGCATGTAAGTGCCACTTGTTCAACAGGTATTTATTGAGCATTGTTTTGTGCCTGGCTCTGTACTAGGCTCTGCAGATAGCAGGATAAATCAAGTGTGGTTTGTGCCCATGAGGATTCATAGCTTGGGAAGAGGGGCATCTCAGCAGACACTTATGAGATACTTTGGAAAGGGCTCTGGAACCCTGAAGATGCAGAACCCAACTCTTCTGGGGTGGTGATGGGGATAGCTTTACGGAAGCAGCCACCCTGTCCTGGGTCTTGGGGGATGGCATTGAGGTTTGTCAGATGGAGTAGGTCCCAACCAGGCCTCTAAAGGCATGGCATTGTGAATGGGCCTGGCATGGTCTAAAGAGGGTGGGGTGACACTGGAAAGGCATACGCAGGCCAGATTGTATTAGATTTTTTTGCTACAGGTAATAGGAGCCATTGAATGCCATTTTCCAGAGGAGTCTCATGCTTAAGGCAGTATTTTTAAAAATAAGTGGTGCCCCCCAGCGGCTCAGGTGGCAGCAGGCCTCAGGCGTGCTCCTCTGTCCCTCTAGACAGCGTGAAGTTTGGTGAGGTCACCCTGCAGCCCCCTGAGTTGACCGCCAAACCCAGGAAGAGCATGAGCACGGGCCAGCCTGGCAAGAAATCACTGATGTTATGCTTTTGAGCCCTGGCAGTGTGTCCTGGCCTCCATCCACCTCCATGACCCGGATCATGGTGGAGGAGAGAGAACGGGCTGTGTAGGCCTACAGGGCGATAAAGAAGCTGCAGTGGCAGTAGCAGGGGCCTCAGTCATCCCACCTCCCTCCCAGGAAGAAGACCTGCCTTTGAGAGACTACCTGCACTAGGTGGGGGTGAGGGGCAGGGGGTCCCCAGATCAAAGTCCTTTCCCTGGACGCACCCCCGACACAGCCTGGTGCTCCAGCTCCCGAGTTCGGGAAAGGGCTCCAGTCTTTGCTCTAATTTTTTCCTCCCTAAAGACCACTCTTTCAAGCGAGACCATCCGCCAGGCCCATCCCACCGTACATCATCTGTGCCGAGCCCCTGTAGAAGGGGCCAGAGCCTGGTTGAGTCATAATCAGTCACCCTGGCACTGTTCCCAAGCCTAGCATCGCCCTCAGCTGTTCTGCACACACAGGTCCAGGCTGAGACAACTGCAGACCAACCCCATAATCCCATCCCTAAGTGCCAATTGATTGTAGACACTGTGAACTCAGGTCAACCGAATCCATCACAGGCTCCCGAGATTCACTGAGCAGCACAGCTGGATTTGAGGCAGGTGGTGGCCAGTGCGGGGAGGGGCGGGGACAGGACCCATGAGAGGTGGTCGGCATCTACACTGCCGGCTCCCAGTGCCAGTTAAGTCCCCACAGAGGCAGCTGGAGTCCGTGCAAGCCTTGGTTCTGTGGAGACCAATGACAGCACCACACCAAGGGGTGTGGGCCTCGGGAAGCATTTCTCACTGGGGAGCCGTCCTTGGGGGAGAACCGCCTGGGCAGTTGTCAGTCCTCCAAACAAAACCTGACTTGGGTTCCCAGCTCTCAGATGCAAGGTGCTCTCTCCCTGCCTGTGATACGGAGTCATTTCTGTCAGAGACCACTGTTCCCTCTGGGGGGGTGTGATACTTAGAGACCAACATCTGGGTTCTAGGAATGCTCACTGATGCTGAGATGTCATTGTTTCTAGACCATTTTTGCAGACAGGCCTTAGGAATATACTTTCTAAAATGTATATATATGTAACTAAAGTTCTGAATTTGTATTGATATTTGCTATTAAATTTTAATATTAAAAACAAAATAAGTGGGGCCCTAGCCAGTTTGGCTCAGTGGATAGAGCATCATCTTTCAGACTAAAGGGGCCTAGGTTCGACTCTGGTCAAGGGCACGTACCTCAGTTGCAAGCTTAATCCCCGGCCCTGGTCAGGATGCTTGTGGGAGGCAACTAATCGATGTGTCTCTCTTACATTGATTTTTCTCTCTCTCTGTATCTCCCCCTCCCTTCTACTCTCTCTCAAAATCAATGGAAAAAATCCTTGGGTGTGAGGATTAACAAAACGAAACAAAAAAAGTATTCACAGTGTGGAAGCTCAGTTAAAGTAGGGGCCAAAAAAATGGTGGTCTGTGACAGCTGAGGGCCTGAATTGAGGCAGTGGCCATGGGGATGCAAATGAGGGACCTGCTTTCCCAAGCTGAATTCAGAACTGACTGGATTTGAGGCCTGCAGTGAAACAGAGGAGAAAGTGAGGATTAACTGATTTTTTCAGTTTGATGATGCCCTTTCCCTGAGGAGGGTGGGTACAGGAGGAAAAAGAGATTATGGGGGAAGGCAAGATGGATGGGTATGTTTTGAAAAACGTTGAATTTGCAGCCTGTGAGGCATGAATTTATTTGGAAATATATATGGCGTGAAATGCTTTGATTCAACTCATTAGTTATTTGGGAAGTTTTTTACTATTAGTTTAGACGAAGAAAGACGTATGGAAGAGTTTTCCAGGTGTAAAGGAAATTTACTGGGAATTGAGATTTAAATTCTTTTTCTGGTTTTTCATCAACAACCTGGATGTATATTTTGAGGTGAGCCACTTCACCCCTCCATGCTTTGTTCTTGTCATATGATAGGCCAAAACATCTACCCTAAGACCCCTTTCGTCTCTAAACAGTTGGTTCACTATTTGTTAATAGAATTACATGTTCTGAAAAATAATCCTAGCCTCCTTCTTAATAGATTTCGGTGTGACAGCTTTTGATTTGACACAGTGCTTCCAGCCAGGGTTCCTACTTGTGAATCAGATTAGGATGATTTCTAGGCCTCTGTCATCCCATGCCTCATGCAGCCCACCCTGTGTTGCAGATCACCGAGGTGGCCTTGGAGTACAACAACTGTCACGGGGACCAGGTGGTGGAGCGGCTCCTTCAGCACTTGCGGCGAGTGGATGCCCCGGTGGTCAAGTCTCTGGCATCTGAGCCCCCAATCCAGCTGCTGGACCCGCCGCTGATAACGGCGTCCCCCTGCTGCAACACTGTGGTGCTGCCCCAGTGGCACTCCATCTCCAGGACCCACAATGTCTGTGAACTATGTGTCAACCAGACAGCTGTGGGCATTAGGCTGAGCTCGGTTAGTGTGCCACAGTGCAGCTTTCTCGAGATGGCAGCAGCTCTGGATTCTTTCTACCTCAAGGAGCAGGCCTTTTATCATGTGGTGTCGGACAGCATGGAGTGTAGCAATTTTCTGAGTTCCTACAGCCCTTTCAGCTACTACACTGCATGTTGCAGGACTATGAACAGGGGTGTGGCAGGCTTCATTGATTCTGAACCAGATGTCTTCAAATCCCCAAACATTGCATTTTCTTCCCTCGAGAAAGAATGTGAGGTTGATACCCCAAGCTCCGTTCCTCACATTGAGGAGAACAGGCATGTCTTTCCTGAAGTGGACACGAATAGCACAAACTTCACAGGCCTGAGCTGCAGAACCAATAAGACCCTGAACCTCTACCTGTTGGATTCAAATTTGTTTTGGTTATATGCAGAAAGGCTAGGTGCTCCTAGCACCGCTCAGGTGAAAGAATTTGCTGCAATTGTTGATGTGAAAGAAGAATCTCACTATATCTTGGATCCAAAACAAGCTCTTATGAAGTTCACCCTAGGTACTGTAGGCACTTTACTTCCCCAAGCACAATAAGTTTGCATAACTTGATATAGGTAACTTTTATCTGGGATCTCATTACATTTGGTCATGGGGGTGATGGCAACTCTTTAGCTCATTTGAAATATTTAGGCTACACTGGTCATACTTTATAAGAAGCTAATTTTGTCTATTAAATGGAACAGAAACTTTCTAACTCAAAATTTTTGGTAAGTTTGTCATTTAGCCCTTGGGGGGGTATGAGTCAAACATTCCAGATTGGCAGTACCTGTCACATTTCTAAGATAGGGAGAGCTGCAGTGGTAGAAACCTGGCCACTGTGATGGAGAGCCCTTTTGGTGTGAATGTCCCATGGGGCTGATGAGTGTGAGTCCTAATAACAGCTTCATTCTCAAGGAACTTAAACAGAAAGCAGTGAACAATAGAACCGCCTGTCCTCCCTGTTTGTCTCAAAGATTTAAATGTATAAGTGTCAAGGCCTAATTTCTGCTGCTCTTTTATAAGGGTTGGGAAATGCTGCTATGACCTTGGGTGCCTAGATTGTAATAAACAAGTGTCAGGTTGCAAACCACCTTTTGTGAGGTAAGACCCAGTCATTATAGGAGAGCTTGCCCTTGGGACTGCTAGGGGCTTGACAGCTGCAGTATCTAACCCACACTGCCCTGTTCCCAGGACCATGCTGACATCCTTGATATACACACAAGGAAGTGAGAATTCAAAAGCCATGTTAGTTCAGCCTCATTGGAAACACCAGGGAAAGTCAATGTTTGCCAAATGGAGGGAGGAGGAATTTGGTAGGGAAAGAAGCCTTTTGTTTTCAAGTTTTAGAGAGTATTATAAAAATAAAGTTAGAGCCCTGAGTAACAGTCCTTTCAGCTGTCTTTTTTAGAGTCCAGGTGAAGCTTGTTTCTTCCATTAGACACATTTGAAAAGGCTTATATCAATATGATTTTGTTCTATATCAAATTATATGTTACTAGAGGCCCAGTGCACGACATTTATGCACTGGAGGCGGCAGCGGGTGGGGGGTGTCCCTCAGTCTGGCCTGCATCCTCTCGAAGTCTGGGACCCCTCACTCTTTACCACCCGCCTGCAGTGGAGGCAGGAGTGGCTCCCGTCACTGCTGCTGCACTCACCAGCCTGTGAGTGGCGCTCTGGCTGAGCGGCACTCCCCCTGTGGGAGGGCACTAACCAGCAGGGGGAAGCTCCTGCATTGAGCGTCTGCCCCCTGGTGGTCAGTGCGTGTCATAGCGACCGGTCATTTCACTGTTTGGTCGATTTGCATATAGGATAAACAGAATATATAGGATAAACAGGAAGGCACCTGAGTGTTTAAAGGACCCTGTGACCTGTCACTTTGTGTATTCTTATTAATTTTTCAAATTGCTTCCAATTCATGTTTTTTTAAGTTACATTTTGGTGTACTGAGTTTTCTTAAAATGAAATAAGCCTGTATTTTTTAAAGTAAGTGTTTATTGAATTTTCCTGAATTCTGTTCAGTTATACCAGTGGTTCTCAACCTTCTGGCCCTTTAAATACAGTTCCTCATGTTGTGACCCAACCATAAAATTATTTTCGTTGCTACTTCATAACTGTAATGTTGCTACTGTTATGAATCGTAATGTAAATATCTGATATGCAGGATGGTCTTAGGCGACCCCTATGAAAGGGTCGTTCAACCGCCAAAGGGGTCGCGACCCACAGGTTGAGAACCGCTGAGTTATACCCAAGTACTCAATGAGCTCATAATGTAGTCACTTTGAATTTAAGGGTAATCTGAAAGAAGCCTTCTTAAGATTCCTTTTCATCTTCTGTATCTATTCTGGAACATTGAGCTCAGTTGTTCTTTGCCCTGTAGTTGGTGTCAAAAATAAGGGTCATTGTAAAAAAAATAACCCACATATACTAGGAGTCATGGTCAGTTAGGAGAGTTGACTCTTTAAGTCAGCTGTTTCTGGGGCAATCTCAGAATTTAGGGTTCATACAGAATAGGAAATAATTCTTGGTTTTATGTTTCAAACACATAGCCAAGTAAGTGTTATTCCGCGTTGGTAATGAATTCTCTTTAGCATTCATGTGACATTCTTCACTTCCTCTCCCTTTGCAGAAGATTGCATTGCTCTTTAAGACCTCAAAATGGAGAGAGTTAGATGAAAGAAAAGGAAGTGAAACTCAGATTAGTGCTGTTTTAGATGATACAGTGGCCTTTTCGGGGAGGGTAAAACTGTTGGTTCAAGTTAGGTTTTTGGATTATTTATGTGTGTTTTTTAATGTGCTTTTCTGCTAAGTATATTTGGGTTTATTTTTCTTAACCTTTTAAGAAAGAAACTTGAAGAACTTCAATAAAGGAAACAAAAAACATAGCTCCTTGTCCTCAAATTAATGAGTGTTAAACAACTAATACATTGCAGTAGACTGGTGCAATTATTGCATGTGTAGTTATACTTAAAGGTCTTAGTATTGTAGATTGAAATCTCTTAAAAGATGTGTCATGTTGATGATTTATGCAATTTCAGGTGTCTTGTTAGGAAAAAAACAGGATATTAGAGCATCTAACAATGCATGGTGTTTTGTTATCTAAATTACTGTCTGCTGAGTTAATATCACCAGAATTAAACCTGGTGCCACTCTGGGCAGCTATGTTCAGGGTTTTGCATGTAGCTGAAGTGTTAAAAATGTGAGCCTGTGAAGTCATCCCAATTTTTAAAATGTAGAGTTTAAAGTAGGCCAACTACTCTCCTTGTACTTAGAGAAAAGTTGATCTCATTTTCTCTTTATTTTTAGAGTCTTTTATTCAAAACTTCAGTGTTCTCTACAGTCCCTTGAAAAGACATCTTATTGGAAGTGACTCTGCCCAGTTCCCTTCTCAGCATTTAATCACTGAAGTGACAACTGATACCTTCTGGGAAATAGTCCTTCAAAAGCAGGTACGGGTCTGGTTAGTGTGGCTCAGTGGTTGAGCATCGACCTATGAACCAGGGGGTCACGGTTCGATCCCCAGACAGGGCACATGCCCAGGTTGTGGGCTCGATCCCCAGTGGGGGGCATGCAGGAGGCAGCCTATCAATGATTGTCTCTCATCATTGACGTTTCTATCTATATACTCCCTTCCTCTCTGAAATCAGTAAAAAATGTATTTAAAAAAAAAAAAAGCAGGCATGGAAGCATGAGAGAGGCAGAAATCAAGCCATCTACCTTATTAAAATTATTTCTAGTCCTGGCCGGTTGCTCAATGGTTAGAGCGTCGACCCAAAGGTTCTTGGGATCAATTCCTAGTCAAGGGCATGTACCTTGGTTGCAGGCTCAATCCCCAGCCCCTGTCAGGGTGTGAACAGGAGCCAACCAATCGATGTGTCTCATGTCTCTCTCTCTCTCCTTCCCCCTCTCCCCCTCCCCCCTCCACTGTCTCTAAAAATCAATCTAAAAATATCCTCGCTCCTTGAGTAAGGATTTTTAAAAAAAAAATTATTTCTAAAGCTGGGGTGAGTGGTTGGTTTTGATGTACAGAAGATTAACAGGACAGACGTATGAATTACGTGTGGTTTTCTAATTGCAAAAGTTCTTAAGAAAGCACATAAACAGAAAAATCTGAAGATTAATTTTTTCACTGTAATATATACACAAGCAGCATTTATTGAATGCCTGCAGGGTTCTAAGAATGAGGGCCTGAGGATCCCAGTCAACAGCCATCTCCCCTTTCCCACAGGATGTTTTGCTGCTTTATTATGCACAGTGGTGTGGCTTCTGTCCTTCCCTCAATCATGTCTTCATCCAGCTAGCTCGCCTCCTGCCAACGGACACATTTACTGTGGCAAGGTAAGGGAGCCTGTTCTGCAGCACCTTTGGCTGTGTTCATCTTCCCTCTTCTTTACAGCTTAGCCATATGGTTTGCAAGGGTCTGCCAATTTTTCACTAACTTTGGGAAAGACTTGTTTGAATTTAATTATCAGCTTAAAGTCATGAGCAAAACCTCATTGAAACCAAAGATTTCCAGAAGAATTCTGAGTGTTTTTTCTATGATGTTGAGTGTATTTAGCCCTGATTGAATTCATAAGAGGGTGAGTGCAGTTCTGTGGGAGCAGTGCTGACCTGGTTGTTAGGACAGCCCCCTGGAGAGGCCAGCTTCCTGGAATACCACAGGAAGGGTGCCCTGGAGTTGCATAGCACTAGGGCCTCGGCCCTTTGAAAGGAGGCCAGTCCCTGGTTTGCTGCCAGCCAGCCCTGGGACCTGGAGTAAATCTCTCCACCAGGCCTTGTTTTTCTCCTCATTTGTAAAATTGAAAGGAAAGATTGGTCGATATCCACATGTTCTAGTTTTGTGATTCTGTGGAAACTGTATGTGATCTCCTCAGTAAACAAAAAATTTAAAATTGCGTTTTGTAAAAACAGGGCTCAAATAAAGAGGTTTTGGATAAGGAAAAAAGCAGTTTTGGGAGAAAATTATTTAGATACGTATAAGGTATATCTTCTCTCCCTCTCCTCCAGATAGATTACAATTAAATATAAAATATCAAATCACAGAAAAAAAATAGCAGATAGACTATTGGATTGGCTAGCTCCTTTGAGAAATGAAAACTTTCCAAAGTGAAGCAGTTTAAAAAATAATGAAAGAAAATGAACAAATTCCACTAGAAAAATTGAGCAGTGAAAATAAATAAGGAAAACAGACTAAAAAAAATTTAACAGTTGTATTTTATGTCATATATATTTCACCTATTATATATTCTGTAAGTGATGATGAGAGCCAAATTTGAGGAGTTACACTGCTGAGATATATATATTTATATATATACTAGTAGCCCGGTGCACGAAATTCGTGCACTGGGGTGGGGGTGGGGGGTGGAAAGGGGCGCCTCAGTCTGGCCTTCACCCTCTCCAATCTGATACCCCTCAGGGAATGTCCAACTACCTGTTTGTGCCCACACTTTTAACAGATAACAGCCCCATTGTTGTTTCTTATGCTTAAAACCATTGGAATTAGTAGGTATTCAAAGTGTGTATACATTTTGGGGGGACACCCTGTATATCTCTTGTCAGTGGTGAAAGAAACCAACAGCAGATTTGGAACCCCCAGACAGGGAACCTTGCTCATTCCCCACATGTCTCCCCACTTCACTTTCCACCTTCGTGGGCAGCAGGAGAATCAACATTTTCTCTCATTAATTCGGAAAAGCACGTCCTGTCACCCATTGCCCGGCAGGAGTGCGCTAGGCCCCAAGCAAGCAAGGCTCAGTCAGGGCAGCCTTTGCTCATGGGTGCTGGCACCCAAAGTGCACATTCCTCCTCTACAGTCGCCCCGACTATCCCACTGTTTCACTGAGAGGACGGAATTCCTCTCCGCCTCTGGTTTTTTGATCTTGAACGCTGACCGAAGGCACCTCAGAGAGGGCCGCCCGCGCCCACCAGGTGTGTCTGTCTGCACCTGCTCCTGCCTCAGCACCTGCATTAACTCCCCAGAGGTGATCTCGTAGCTGCACTGGCCTCCGTGGGAACAGGGCATCACCATTCCGCCCTCTCACTGTCATCTCACAGGCGCCCACCCTCAGCACCCAGAACACCCAGACACTCTCCAAAGGACATGAGTGCATCAGAGGGGATGTGTGCACATCCTGTGGGGGTGTTAGGCATGCTGGGTTGATGGAAGTGCGGTGGAGCAACTTGTGCACGCCTTGGTTTGCAACTGTTGCAGGCGTGGGAGGGTGACAGTGTGCTGGGGGATGTTCGCAGGCCAGGGGGGTATGTGCACACCGGAGGCCTCTGGCTTTGCAGATCCGCAAACCCCTGTGGTGCGGCCAGGAGGACGTCAGTCTGGCCCGCCACTGTGGCTGTCCCTGCGATCCTGCACCTTCTGGGCCAGGAGGCGGATCTTGCGCAGTCACTCCTGGGCGCTGATGGCTGCCTCCCCGCCGTGAAGGGTCACGGATCCGAGTTCCGGGACCGTGCACAGCCTCAAGTGCTGTCCCCCGCCCGGCAGGGTCACAGATCCGTGTCTTGGTCCCGTGGACAGCCTCAAACACTGACCCCCGCCTGGCAGGGTCACAGAGCTGGGTCCCGGACTGCGGACAGCCTCCCGTGCTGCCCCCCTGCCCACCAGGTCACGGATCCGGGTCCCGGACTGCAGACAGCCTCCCGCGGTGCCCCCCGTCCGGCAGGGTCACAGATCCGTGTCTTGGTCCCGTGGACAGCCTCAAACACTGACCCCCGCCTGGCAGGGTCACGGATCCGGGTCCCGGACTGCAGACAGCCTCCCGTGGTGCCCCCCGCCCGGCAGGGTCACAGATCTGGGTCCAGGACTGCGGACAGCCTCCCGCGGTGCCCCCCGTCCGGCAGGGTCACAGATCTGGTTCCCGGACTGAAGACAGCCTCCTGCGGTGCCCCCCGCCTGGCAGGGTCACAGATCCGGGTCCCGGGACCGTGGACAGCCTCAAGCACTGCCCTCCGCCTGGCAGGGTCATGGATCTGGGTCCTGAGACTGCAGACAGCCTCAAGCACTGTCCCCCGCCCGCAGGGTCACGGATCTGGGTCCCAGGACAGCGGACACCCTTAAGCACTGCCCCTTCCCTGGCAAGGTCCCGGACCTGGGTCCAGGGACAATGGACAGCTTCAAGCACTGCCCCTGCCTTGCAGGTCACAGATCCGGTTCCCGGGACAGCGGACAGCCTCAAGCACCTACCGCCCGCCCAGCAGGGTCACAGATCCGAGTCGTGGACTGCGGGACAGCCTCCCCGCGGTGCCCCCCGTGTGGCAGGGTCACAGATCTGGGTCCTGGGGACCGCGGACAGCCTCAAGCACTGCCGTCCCACCCAGCAGGGTCACAGATCTGAGTCCTGGACTGCGGACAGTCTCCTGCGGTGCCCCCCGTCTGGAAGGGTCACAGATCTGGGTCCTGGGACCGTGGACAGCCTCAAGCACTGCCGCCCCACCCACGAGGACATGGATCCAGGTCCCAGACTGCGGACAGCCTCAAGCACTGCCCCCCGCCCGGCAGGGTCACAGATCCGGGTCCCAGACCGCAGACAGCCTTGCCTGCTGCCGCCTGCCTTCAGTATGCAAATTAGCCGCCATCTTGTTGCTTCAGGGTGGGGGTCCCCACTGGGGTGCCTGGCCAGTCTGGGTGAGGGGCTGAGGGCTGTTTTCAGGCTGGCGGGCGACTGAAGCTCCAAACCTCTCCTTTTTTTTTTCTTTTTTTTTTTTATTCTGGCATTTATTTACCTTCTATGCCTGTCATTGGAGCTGAGAGCCGGCTTTCTCTCTGAGGCTCGGCTGCTGAAAGCAGGTTTCTGGCCTTTGTTTACCTTCTGTATTCGAAACAATGTTGCGGTCTTGCTGGCTGAAGCCTGGCTGACTGAAAGCGGGTTTCTGGGGTTTTGTTTAGCTTCTATATTTGTTACAATGTTTCAAACTGCAAGCTGTTACAATGTTTCAACTAGCAAGGCAGGCGGGGAACCTGGCTTCCTCCGTCACTGGAGCAAGCAAGCCTCCCTGTTCCCTTCAAGCTGCCTGGCTGCCGGCCGCCATCTTGGCTG
This sequence comes from Myotis lucifugus, assembly GCF_000147115.1. NCBI lineage: Eukaryota > Metazoa > Chordata > Mammalia > Chiroptera > Vespertilionidae > Myotis > Myotis lucifugus. The sequence goes on along the minus strand of NW_005871224.1, from coordinate 2,180,475 downwards.
GCAGTTAATTTGCATATCTCCCTGATTAGCCAATGGGAAGGGTAGCGGAGGTACGGCTAATTACCATGTTTCTCTTATTAGATAGGATACACACACACATATATATACACACACACACACACACGCTAGGGGCCCAGTGCACGAAATTCGTGCACGGGGGGGGGGGGAGGGAGGGGAGTCCCTTCAGCCCAATGTGCACCCTCTGTCATGTTCTGGGACCCCGGCCGCTCCGGGCTTAGGCGCGGGCCTACAGGCTCAGGGTGGCCTGACTTTTGAGGATGCCTGTCCCTGGGACACAGGCCTTTTGGTGCTGGCATGCATGCACTCCAGTGGGACGGGAGCTTTCCCCGCCTCGTCAGGCCCTGCCCCCAGCTTCTGCACGCGCCACCCTGACTCTGGCTCCCCAGCACCTGCGCGCGTGCACCAACTAGGCAGAAGCTTCCCCAGCATACTCGTGCGCCGCCCCGCTCCCCGGTTCCCATGCACGCCGCCCTGCCCCCAGCTCCCTGGTGCCAGTGCGTGTGCAAGCGGCCACAGGGCCAGAACTTCCCCCACATCTGCCCTGCCCCGGCTGCCCAGTGCCTGTGTATGCAAATTAACCTGCCATCTTTGTCAAATTAATTTGCATGCTCACTCTGCTTGGCTGGTGAGCATAGTGGAGGGACGGTTAATTTACATGTTTCTCTTTTATTATATAGGATATATATATGTATGCATTATGACTTAATCCCAGAACATTCAGTGAAACAGGCATGAGTATCACTCTCTTTTTACTGAGGAGGAAACTGAGGCACAGAAAGATTAGGTAACTTGCCCAGAGTCACACAACATGTGAGGGACCAGGATTCAGAATCAACTGTTTGTGCTCCAGACCCTGAAAAATTAAAATGGTTTAAGAAACTGCTAAGGGGAAACTGGTTCATACAATGGAGTACAGCCTTAAAATGGAAGGGAATTCTGACACACACTACAACATGAATGAATTTTGAAGACATAATGTTAGGTGAAATAAGACACAAAAGGACAAATACTGTATGGTTCTGGAGGCACCAAGAGTAGTCTGATTCATAAAGACAGAAAGTAGGATGGTGGTTGTCAGGGTTTGCAGGGAGGGTAGAATGGGAAGTTGTTTAATGGGTACAGAGTTTTGTTTTGTAAGATGATGGTTGCACAGCAGTATGGATATACTTAATACCACTGAACTGTAGGTTTAGAAATGGTTAAGATCATAAGTTTTGTGTTACATATATTATTTATCACAATAAAAGACAATGGTGAGGGGGTGTGGAGAAACAGCTAAGAAGGATTCCAGTGTGAAGAAAGGACATGAGCCCTGGCTGGTGTTACATCAGCCCATGCACCAAAGGGTCATGGGTTCAATTCCCAGTCAAGGGCACGTACCTAGGTTGCAGGTTCGATCCCCAGCCCCAGTCAAGGTGCATGCAGGAGGCAACTGAACAATATGTGTGTGTGTTTCTCTCTCTTCCCCTCCCCTCCTCCCTCCCACTCTCTCTAAAAATCAATGGAAAAAATAACCTTGGGTGAGGATTAACAAAAGAAAAGAGAAAAGAAAAGGCATGAACAGGTTTTTCATGTAAGAGGAGAGAGTAAATAAACAAGTGGGGAAATTATAATAAATGTAAATTAAAACAATGTTTCATTTATGCATATTAATTTAACATGTTTTTAAGTGACAGAATCTTGCTTTGATAAAATAAAGTGAAATTAGCATAGTTAGATGTAGCTAACAGAATAAGTAAATTGATGTAACTTTTTGGAAAGCATTTTAGCAACACTGTAAGAAATCAAAAAAATAGTTGCGCATTGTTAACCTAGTTAATTTCACTTTGGGGAATTAAGGAAATAGAACTTCCATAGACGCATGAGCTAGGCATGGTAACATTACTTACTAGTATACAGCAGTAGATTAATGGTTGGGCATTTGACGGAATTCTGACCAACTCATTAGAACAATGCTTTGCATACAATTAATTGAAAAGAATAGAGGATAAAATATATGATTACTGCTCTTAACAATATGTAGGCATCTATACCAAGCCTAAATGAGAGTCCCAGAAAGAAGGTCCTGATTAGTCCGATGGAATTCTGAGTGGATGTTTACAAATAATTTTCTTTTAATTTTACAGTTTGATCTTTCTTTGAAGCCAAAATCAGGAGGAAAAAAGCATTTGATTATAGAATAAAGTATTCTTCACCATTTGTTTAAAAACTGGAACTCAAATGTTTTAGGTAGGCAGGAATGCTGTTTTAATAGTAAAGCTGTTTAAACATTATAATTTGGTTATGTCACTTTTTAAAGTGAATTTTATCCTTTTGGACAAATGGCACTAATCCCATCCCACCAATACTTTTCGAAAATTTCTGTCAAGTTAATGAGTCAAAACATTTCCATCTTTTGTATGCCCTATTTGCAAGAATAGGGTTGAGCGATTGGTTCCCTCTAGAACAGTGGTTCTCAACCTTCCTAATACCACGACCCTTTAATACAGTTCCTCATGTTGTGGTGACCCCCAACCATAAAATTATTTTCGTTGCTACTTCATAACTGTTATTTTGCTACTGTTATGAATCGTAATGTAAATATCTGATATGCTATATGTGTTTTCCGATGGTCGCGACCCACAGGTTGAGAACCGCTGCTCTAGAATGTTCTTTTCATGCTGAGCCCTAGTATGTCCCACTTATAGCTAGCTGTAGGAGGGGCTGCCACCTAGTTCAATAGTAATTACACAGGTAGGTGGGGTAATTTAGCACAGATGTCATTTTCTGTGTTAGAAAATTAATTTTAAATCTGCTAAGAAAATACACCTTTTGGTTCCTCTGTCCAGATTTACAAAATATAAAATATAGCATTTCTTTTCCAATTTCCTTTTTTTTTTTTTTTTTTTTGGTGCCCTCTCTGAGGCTTTTTTCCAGTTTTCTTGCATCTTCAGAGAGACTTGCTGTATTTTGCACAATGATTTCCTTTGTTTTTCCAGAGCTAATTTAGGAATTAAAGTATTTGTCCAGATCTTGTCAGGTAGGTGGGACTACTCCAGGGTTGTCAGTGAGGCATTTTTTGGGAAGTTCATTTTTACTTTCACAACTTTACATTTCCACTCAGTAAGTAAAGTGGGAAGATTCATGTTCTGGAAGTATCAGTGCATCTGGCATGAACTGTGCCAAACTTAAACCTAATGGTGCACTCACTGAGAAGGGGCTGGTCGAAGAAAATGCTCTAGGATCTTCAGTTATTTGACAAGGTTCTTTCATGTCAGAGTTTTTTCCCAGGTCTTTTACTTTTTCTTTTCTTTCCCTTTTCTAGGATTGATGTATCTCAGAATGATCTTCCTTGGGAATTTATGGTTGACCGACTTCCTACTGTCTTATTTTTTCCCTGTAACAGGTAATGCAGAATTTTTTCAATATTTGGGCAGATGGGATTCTTTTGCTGAAAATAAATTGGGTTTAAGATAATGGAAGTGATATGTAAATCATTAGTTATTACTAAATTACTTTGAATAAAATGTATTGTGCAAAAAATGTGCTATTAGGGAAAAAGGTAAAACAGCTTTGGGGTCACATTATGGTGGTGGTGATGGGGCAAAACAACAGGCACCTATTGAGCCTTACAAGGTGTGTTGGGCCTGCCTGTCCTAGATTTCATGCGTATCATTTCTTCTCATTGAGTCCTGGCCATGACTACCTTGTTCCTCCAATGCAAAGAGGAAATAGGGGTCAAGGAGCCTTTTCTCCAAGTGTGCAGACTTCTGTGAACATCTACCCCAGGGCTGTCACCTGGATCTGCTCATATTTGTCTGAGTGCTACTCCAAGTTCAGTGATTACTGCTGCTATTCTGAAAGCCCAGCAAGTAGGGGTGAACATTAGCAAAAGGGATAGGACTTGGCATTTAGCATATGTGGATGTGGATGTTTTGGTAGGAAAGGAAATTAACTCTTGGCCTTTCAAAGCCAATAAACCAGATGTTCTCTCCCTTTTTACAGATTTCCCTTTTGTTATTAAAAGGATGGGTCCTTGAGGACCCAGTCACATGGCTTTACTGGGGAAAAGCATTTGCTGAGTTATTTCAGTGAGGTCCCTAACTCATATATGACATTTACTGTTTTAATTTCCTGCGCTCACTTTTACCATTTATTGTAGCCACTGCCTTGCTTTTTGTGTTTTTCCAGGAGAGTGCTTCCTTCATACATACTGAATCATTTCCTTGTTTTTTCCTCTTTATCTCAAAGAATTTTTTCTGAAATACTTCCTGTGGTAGTAGAGTCTTGTCAAATCACACACTAAAAACAGAGCATGACTCACCCTATTGTACTACTGACGTGTCGTGATGACCCTTTTCTTTCTAAGGAGCTTTAAAGAGCCACACAGTCACAGAATCATGGACAATAACACTAGCAATTCCATCTATGGGTTAGAGGCTGGGCATGAAATTTAATGAAACATAATTTTAGAATTCCAAACACAGTTTACAAAAGTATTAAAGCCATAACATCCAGCTCTGGCCTTTGCATAAAGAAGTTCTCAGCAACTACAATCCATGAATATATAGTAGGAGACAGGGAAAGACACCCAGAGACTTGGTGGCAGAGAGTTGTGTTTTTGGGGTCCTGAGTCTGGCTTGAGTAGCTTTCATTCTAAAGTTGTCTGATGTAGTCAGCGTGGAGGTGAGATTGTTTTCCACGCCCTCGTTGGGGTCACTGCAGCCCCTTAGTATATTCCTTGAATTGAAAAATCAAGAAGGTAAATATTGAACATGAAAAGACTGTCCAGTTCTATTTTAATGGTAAGAGCTTCCTTGATAAACTAAAGCATTACTGCTTTGGAATGGAATTGTACTTATTTCCTCAAAATTAAATTATAATCAGAAGTAAGTGCCTCATTACCTCGTCCAAAGTGAGTGTTCAGTTTACTCAGGAAGTAAATGGGCAAAGGATATGAGCTGCCAGCTCACAAAAGAGGAAATAAAAAAGACTGTTTGATAACATGTAACAAGACCTTTTTCACAGTATACATACTTATGTTGTTTTTAGTGAAAAGAATATAAAATGTGTTTTGATAAAATACAAAGTTGCACTGGTTAAAATGTGTACATAAGGGAAGAAAAGATGTCAAGATGTTGACAATGATTGTTTTGGAGGAGTGAGGGTTACGGGTGATCTGGTGGTGTCTCTTGTGTGCTTTTTGCATCCTTTGCAAATTGTCTACAGTGAGCACATCTTATTTTATAATCATTAAAGGAAAACCATATGAAAGAGCTTGTCCTCTGACACAGTATGCCACCCGGGTCCCTCCTGCTCCTGGCTGGGCCAGCCTTCCTGTTCAAGGGTATCTTAGAACTACCTTCCTTCCACCACTCTGTGTGACATTTCATAATATAGGTCAGTGATGGCAAACCTTTTGAGCTCGGTGTGTCAGCATTTTGAAAAACCCTAACTTAACTCTGGTGCCGTGTCACATATAGAAATTTTTTGATATTTGCAACCATAGTAAAACAAAGACTTATATTTTTGATATTTATTTTATATATTTAAATGCCATTGAACAAAGAAAAATCAACCAAAAAAATGAGTTCGCGTGTCACCTCTGACACGCGTGTCATAGGTTCGCCATCACTGATATAGGTGCTGTGGCCCAGCCCTGGGCTAGAATATCAGAAGTGTGGCAGGGTTCACCCTAATGTATTCCCTGGGGAAGGACCTCACTTCTTCAGAGGAGCAGGCCCACCCTCCCTCAGTGTGATAGCCCCTTCTTTGGAGTAGAGCCTTAGACCCCATTTGTTATTTTTTTATCTGGCCTTTTACGTGCCAGAGGTGCATAATAAACATGCTCCTAGTGAACTTAGAGGAGAGTCAGGTAAATAGTGAGACCTTTACCACCACACTTTCAAAGTGATTATTTTTTTGGAAGCAGTTTGTTGACACTCTGTCCTTGCTATTTATAAAAAGGCTGGAAGCATTTTAGCATACCCATCAGGTAGATTCATGAAGATTCTAAAATGGCATGCTTAGAAATGTCGTTTTCTGTCCTGTAACTGTCTCCAGGTACATAAACTGGTCTCTCAGCAGCTCTTTCCCTGGGGATTAATTCACATTTACTCTCTGCCCAGGTTTGTGCTGCAGATCAGCCTCTGCTTGTTGTTCCTCACCTGCAGAGGCCAGGTGAGAATGGCTGGGAGGCCCCACTTAAAGACAGCTTGCATGTTTAGAAAACTATGCTTTAAGGAGGGCATGGTTATATACTTATCCCCAAAATGTTTGAAATTAATCCATTTACCTGAAAGTTTCCATTAAGATTGTATAAAAATAGGGCATATCTGATTTTAATTTCCCTGTGATTTTTATTTCCTAGGGCAAGTACTTACCCATTAAGAGAACACCTTTTATCTTTTCTTAGGTATTTGGCCACTGGCTCTGTGTTTGGAGAGGGTGTGCAAGTTTTTAATGAATGGTTTCAGGTTTTTCTAAGGAACAATTTTTTGAAGCTGACACTCATTGAGCGTTTGGGTAACTAGTGTAATCCTTACAGCAATCCTGTGAGGGAGATGGTACTCTTGTTAACCTTTTACAGATGAGGCAATGGAGGGACACAGAGAAGCCACTTGTCTGGGAGCTCCTGACAGTGAGCATTAGCCCTGTGAGTTGGCCCCAGACAGGCAGCTTCTGGAGGCCCTGCTCTTAACCTCCATTTCTTTAATACTCAAAGGTGACGATAACCATTGTTTGTCCAGCTCATACATAAAACTAGTGGTTTTGATGTATTGCAGCTAGGTTGTGTATACACAGGGAAATATATCTGTGGTAGAAACTTGCTCATCAGACAATTAAATGACAAGTTCTAAAGAGGAATTTTCTACAGATGGACTTGCAGTTAAGCTTTGGGCAAACCCCCTTCATATGTTGCCCTCCCTCCTTATCCTGTGCTCTCAGGACCAGGCAGCTTCAGTTCCTCTATTTGTCAAGGGTCAGGGCTCCAGTAACATCTTCCCCCATCATGGCTATCAAAATGTCTCCAGATGTTGTCAAATGTCCTTTGAGGGGTACAGTCACCTCCAGTTAAGAACTCCTGCCTTGGATAATATGGAATGAATGCTTGCTGAAGAAACTGAGCTGAGTGTGTCAGGTTTTTCCTATTTTACCAAGCACTGTTGATGGCCACAGGAGTGATGGGGGACAGCTCTGCCCCAGGACATGCCCCTGGGCCTCTCGGAACATACGGAGGCCACTCTGCCCCTCGGTTCCCAGTGCCCTGATCACTGGCTTTAGGCTTAGGTCTGGGAGCTCTTGTCTTTCTTGGAAGGCTGTGAATAGAAACAGATCTTTCTCCTCAGGAATAGACATGTTTGAGATAAGCCACCTTAATTGCAGAATGAGCATGTGGCACATCCTCAGCTTTGTATAAAAGTTTCTGCCCAGCCAAAACCGGTTTTGCTCAGTGGATAGAGCATCGGCCTGCGGACTGAAGGGTCCCAGGTTCGATTCCGGTCGGGGGCATGTGCCTGGGTTGCGGGCACATCCCCAGTAGGAGATGTGCAGGAGGCAGCTGGTCGATGTTTCTCTCTCATCGATGTTTCTAACTCTCTATCTCTCTCCCTTCCTCTCTGTAAAAAATCAATAAAATATATTAAAAAAAAAAAAGTTTCTGCCCAGACAACATTTTCCTTGCTGATTTCAGTTAAGTCCAATTCTTGGAATGTCTTTTGTAGGAAATAAATGGCCTGATCTTCAGTAGCAATCTGGTTTTGGACTAAACATGTTGGTGTGACTCTCATCTTTGACTCTTCCCTTTCCCTTCAGAAAGGACCTAAGTGTGAAATACCCTGAAGATCTTCCCATCACCCTTCCAAACCTGCTGAGGTTCATTTTGCATCACTCAGACCCTGCTTCTGTCCCCCAGAACTTGGCTAACCCTTCTACCAAAGAGTGTCTTCAGAGCGAGGCAGTCTTACAGCAGGGGCACATCTCCCATTTGGAGAGAGAGATCCAGAAGCTGAGGGCTGAAATCAGCACCCTTCAGCGAGCACAAATGCAGGTGGAGGCTCAGCTTTCCAGCGCGCGCAGGGATGAGCACCAGCTGCTGCAGCAACAGCAGACCTTGAAGAAGCAGCACAGCTTGCTCCAGCTGCACAGTGAGCAGCTGCAGGCCCTGTATGAGCAGAAAACCAGGGAGCTGGAGGAGGTGGCCCGAAAGCTCCAGGAGCTGGCTGATGCCTCAGAAAACCTGCTCACAGAGAACACATGGCTCAAGATCCTGGTGGCGACCATGGAGCGGAAACTGGAGAGCAAGGACGGAGCTGAAAATCTCTCTCCCCCGGAGGAGGGGCACACTGACTACCCTGAGCCTTCAGGGTCCCCCCGGTTACCTGGCAGCACCTCTCCGCCTGCCAATATCAGCTCCCCGCTGGCGGCTGAACGGAGCAATGAGAATAGGACAGACTAACTTTTTAAACGACATGAAGAAATCAGAGGTGAAATCTGTACATTGGGAATATATTTATGCAAATTTTATTGAAATTTATTGTAAATAAAGATTTTCTCAGTGGTCTAGAAAATCAATGTGAATGTCATTCAGCTTTTATTGAACAGGGATGGCATCCCTTCCACTTATTGCACAAACTTGGTAACTGAGACAAAAACAGTAGCACAGTCCATTTGAAGATTTGTCTGAAAAATTAGTCCATATTTTAGTGGCTGCGTCAGAGTTCCCTCCCCATTCTCCTGTTGTTGCTTCTGTGATGACATACAGGATGAGATGTTAATTTCTTGACTGACTAGTCAGAAAACTTGAACACAACAGTGGTCAATTCAGAATGAACTTAATGAGAGTCATAACTTACTAAGCCAGTTGAGTGTGTGGCTCTGGTGTCTGTACTAAAAAAAGTAGCTATTGACAAATAAGAACAGTGACAGCTATTGTGTGGTTGTTCACCAGTTCTACAGGCACTTTCACTTTCCTCCCAGAGACCCCCACGAGTGCCCCACCATGCCTGTGACCCTCACCTGGCACTGTCACCATGCTGATGGGATGGGCCTGATTCAAGCTGCAAAGATGTCATCCCTGGCAACCAAGGAGTGGAATAAAGAACTTCCAGACGTGAAACTAAGGAGAAAGCGACATTTCAACATTTCAAAACTCAAACTTCACTGGCACGGTAAAAACCTCAGGGCAAGTCTGACAGTCAAGTGATGGTCATTTTCAGAGCCAGGCTCAGAGACTGAAAATGCAAGTCCCAGGTGCCTCCTGGGTTACTAGGGTGAAAGACAGCCTAGGTGTAAGCTGCTGGCTGCAGAAAGTTAGAGGTAGAAAGCTTGGAGGTTCTGGAATGCGAGGGGAATGGATCAAATGCCCCTGCACCTTCCATTTTTCTTGAGCATCCTTCATTAGAAAGCAAATCTCCCTGATTTCCAAGTCGGCACCTTTGGAACTTGTCTCCACTCCCAGCCCAAAGGGCCTCTGCTGATCTCCAGCATAACTCTCATGCTTGGCCATCCTCAGTTAAGGGCCAGGGACATTTCTTCTTGCCTTTAGCTCAAATTGCGTAACTGCCCTTACCCCTCCCTCTAAGCTATTAATGTTTGGTCCCCAATTTAGGCATATGCTGCTAAAGTAAATGCTCCCTAAGCTCCCTCCTTGGGGTTCTAGAAAGTAGATTAGTTCAACATGCTTTCTAGAGGAGACTTGAATGAAGCCATAAGTAAGCTGCCTTCGGCCTGACCAGGAAGCCAGGGCTCTGATGGTGGTGGGAGCTGACGGGGGAGGCTGAGGGCCTCCTGGGAGCTCCATGCCCATGCTGCTGGCAGGCTACTCAAGTGCTAAAGGCCAGTGCACCAAGGTTAAAACAAGGCTGGCCTCCAGTTTATTACCCAGGTTGCCGATATAAGTCCTAGTTAATCATAACCGTTAATGTGTTTACAGTGGTGGAATTAAAAATCCAAGTGATTTCATACAAGGGACACCTTGGAGATGCAGGCTGTGGAGACACTGGCCCAATCCAAGAGCCACTAACTCATCTTTTTGAAAACTAAGTGCAGAACCTGAAACTCACTCTCCCCTGCCCCCGGTCCCCCCAGGTGCTCACTAAGCACAGGCAGTCGGGGCACATCTGGGGGCTCCTGTGTACATATGCACGTAAGAAATGCCCTTCCACTGCACTTGGTGCTCTCATAGTGGAGTCGGGGGACTCTCCTTCTAGGTCAGGGGTGGGGAACCCTTTTTCTGCCAAGGGCTATTTGGATATTGACATCATCATTCACGGGCCATACACAATTATCAACTTAAAAATTAGCCTGCTACATTTGGTCAAACACTTAATTAACTCACACCCAATGCCTTGGCAGGGCCAAACCAAATGATTTCACGGGCCTTATATGGCCTGTGGGCCGGACGTTCCCCACCCCTGTTCTAGGTGATCTGCTGAGGAAAGTAAAGTCCAGTATCCAGCAGGTGAGTGGTAATTTAAGAAAGGAAACTAGTTTGTGAAAAGGGAAGGAGTGAGGAAACCCCAGTCCCCTCCTCTCCCCTCCAGTGCAGAAAATATTAAATACAACAAATAAAAACCACAATTTTCTTTCTGGGCCAATTGGGTTCCAGATAAAAGCCACTGCCTGCTCGCTAAGCCTGTGCTAAGTAATGCCCGGTGGGGGTGGGGGGTGGGGGTGGGGAGGGGACAGAGTGCTCAGCATGCTCAAGACCAGGGGGGCAAGAAACTGCTCTGCCACTGGGATGCCTGGCAGCCCTCAGGACGTGTGCCTGACTCGTCCTTCACTGGCTCCCAAGCAGCTGCAGTAGCTTCCTTGCAATATCAACAGCAACTGGTATTTAACGACCAAACCTACTTAGAGAAAGACAGTGGTGTGGTTCTCCCATCTATTGCTAACCAAGCAGAAATCACCACAGCACCCCAACCAGTCAGCTCTGAAACTTAAAACACGTCACATCCTCTACGAACACACACATATATTAGAGGCCCCTGCCAAGTGCAGCTTGGGCCTTACATGTCCAAGACACTCCCCCACAGCCTTGACTCAGCTTATTAGTACTGTCAATCCCATGTACACTATGCAGTATTTTTTAAAATCAGCAAAAAAGGTTTAAGCACGTGCTTCTGGGTCCTATTTACAGTTCACAGGTTTGTGAGTTCACGCGTTACAGTAGTAGCGCCATCAAAACAGGCTCAGCTAAACATTCAAGTAACAAAAGCAAGGTCAGGTCTGCCCACTGCCTGCAATGGGCAGCTCCACCAGGAGGCAGAGGGAATGCCCAGGGCCACCAAGTCCTGGCTTAGGACAGCTGGGACCCCAGGAGTCAGTGCATGCGATAATGAAGCCCGGCGAGGCCATGCCAGCGTCAACCCCTCCTCTCAAACGGCAGCACGTCTGTGGTTTTCCCCTCCCACGCCTCTTGGCTGGCTGCAAACAGGCCCAGGAGCCTTCGCATCCCAGCTCAGCCGTGCACTTCTGGGCCATTGGGGGTCAGCTTGGCCTTCCTCTCCACACACGGTCCCTTGGTTGAGTACTGCACCAGCAGGAAGGGCTCCTTGGTGTCTCCATCCCCCACGATGCTTTCCTCGTCCTCTGACTGGCTGATGCGCTGCAGCCGCAGGTAGCACCAGCAGCCCAGGATCAAGGCCCCCAGGGCAGCGATGGCGATGAGGATGACGATGACTGTGACCACACCCGTGGTGGGGCTGTGGTCCATAATAGACATGGTCAGCGCTGGGGGAGGCTTCCTCCGCAGGAAGGTCTTGGAGGTAACCGGCTCAGTGAGGCTGGAACTCAGGCTGTACACGAGAGCCCTGAAAGACAAAGCGACATGAGGCTCCACTGGGGACTCTGCAAGGTACCACCTGGACAGCTCCCGAGCTCATGCTGGCTCTTCCACAGGGTCTATTTTTAATCAGTTCTGAAGCCTCCCATCCTGCCCTCATCCTAGTGAAAACATGCTGGTTGGCTTTTGTTGTTTCTTTGACTGTGGTGTTACCAGCCTTCTCACTCACCCTGGCCCACTTCCATTCACTACCTTTGGAGCTTCTGCTACCAGACAGGCAGCCACCCTGGCCCAGGCACAGAGCATGAGATGTGGGGGAGAAGGGTATCTACAACCTGCAACCCCACAACAGCGTAGGATCAAAAGAGGGTCTGTTTAAGGTGAATGTTCTGGAAGCCCGGCACCACTGGGTGTTCACAGCAATTCAGGGACAAAAGCCAGTGCTTTCGTGATGGCCAAAGATGAGTGATTTGACAGCAGGGAAGTGGCATCAGCCCCTCATGAACAGGTGGTAGCTCAACTAAGTCTTCAGGAAAACCTGTGAGAGGGGGCAGGAGATGACAGCCTTTGCCCATAAGGGAACAGCAGCCGCCTGGGAAGAGCCCTGATCCACCACACCAGCTGAGAGGGAAGCCAGGCAGCAAAGTCCAGGAAGATGGAGGCACTCAAGACAGACGGCCCTGCCCTCCTCAAGCTCAGCTTCTGGTGTAGGAGCCAGACTACAAACAGGTCAATATACCAACCACCTGTCACTACAAATGCAGGAATGCCATGCCAGCACAATAGGGGACCAGGTCCCACGATGCTAGACTCAGTGGGGCAGGACATACTTAGGGAGGCAATGCTGATGCTAAGATGTGCAGGAAAAGCCAGCCGTTGGGAACAGCATCTGCTAAGGCTCTGAAGGCAAGAGAGAGCCTGCAGACAAGTGCAAGGAGCTGAGGGTGCTGGTCGCTGAAGATGGAGCATCAGCTAATTTGGGTTTAGGTGGGAGGGGGTGTACATGTACTGGACCACCATTTCCTGGCCTCCTAACCTCAGACAACTCCACTTCACAGAGGCCCTGTTAATGGGGCTGGTGAGGGGCAAAGGAGAGCGCAGCTGCGGGAAGTACAGAAGACTCACTATAGGTGAGGCCACTAGCAGCCCGTTGAGATTCAAGTGCTGAAGCTAGCAGGCTCCCCTGGGTCCCAAGTCCCTGCACTTTTTTTCTCGCGTCTCATCATAAGCAGAGCAAATAACAGTAACTAACACCCAGGTGGTGTGGTTACGAGGATGTGGAAAAGCACCAAGTTGTCACTCAGTAAGAGTGACTTGTTTGAATTCGGTTTTTTGAGAAGACTGACATCAACGCAGGTAGACAGCATTGGAAGGGGAAGGTTTTCCCTCCCAACAAGATGGAATTTGCCATCCTTGAGCAATAACAGCCTTAATTAGAAATGATTTTTATCCTGAAGGTCAACACTCCGGTGTCTGTTTGGGGACCAGGCCCTGGAAAACTGCAGACCCGAGTTCCACCTGCCACCATGCCCACATTTGCAGAAGGATCCTGGGCAGCTGGGGGCGATATCCCTGGAGTCTGCCTCCTTCTTACCACCTCCAGGGTTAAGCCACTGCCATCACTCTCAATGGGCTCCCAGCTCCCTGGTCTACCACGTGGGCCCACTGCAGCCAGTGCCCTTGTGGCCCAGAGGAAAAGCCCACAAGTCCTTACAGTGACCTACAGAACCTTGCATGATGCATCTGCAAGCCCTGCTGCCCAGGCCAGTCCCTCTGCCCAAACACTCTGCTCCCCTTACCCTTGTTTAAGGGTACTTAATGGGGCAACTGTGTCCCCCAGGGGACATTTGGCGATATCTGGAGACATTTCTGGTTGTCACAACTGGTGTGTGTGTGGGTGCTACTGCTACCGAGTGGGTAGAGAGCAGGGATGCTGCTCAAGACCCCACAGAGCATGGGACAGCTTCCCAACCCCAACAAAGATCAACAGTGTGCAGGTGGAGACACCCTGGCCTAGTTAACTCCAGCTCAGGCAGGGAAGCTCCTGATCCTACAGTCCAGGAGGGTCTCTTGGTTTTGAGTCCTCCCTCCAGGGTACTAGCCTCAGCTTGCAACCCTGCTTTTGTAGCATAACCATCTGATTAGCACCCGCCTACCCATCAGACTGTGTGCTTCATGAGTGGCCCTGCACACCTCTGTATCCCAAGTACAGGTCACCCTGGACTCCCCTGCCACCATCAGGGCTGCTGTATTCTCCCACAACCCTGCTTGCCCTGTCCTCTCAGCCCTCCAGAGGGGACAGGTGACTACCCCCCCACCCCACCCTGACCTCCATTTTCTCTTCCTGCTGGGGAGACCACCTGCCTGCCTTGTCCCTGTCCACCTCCCTCTCCCCACTGGACCTCTCCTGCCCAGTGTTTGCTGGGGTGCCTGCACTCCCACAGCGCTCATGGACAGGAAGTCAGTTATCAATTCAGAAGGGGAAGTTTGTGTGTGTTTGGGGAGTGGGGGTGGTTTGGGAAATCAAACAATGGCAGCAGGACCTGGGGATGGGGGGAACCCGAGGGCCAATCCCACTGAAGCCAGAAGTCCCAAACTAATGAGGAAACCAAGGCAGAGGCAGCCCCCTGGCTCAAAGGGACTTTCTGGAGGTGTGGTAACCTCAGAAGACACTACCAAGTGCCTGCTGCCCCTGACCAGGCCAGGAGTGGGCACAGCCAGGTCTGGGCCCTCACCCCCATGAGCACAGAGCCAGGTGACCAGGCCATAGTCACGCCTGGCCTGTCTCTGGCCCTCCCCTGAGTGTATTTGTTCCTTCATTTACTCAGCAAGTATTTCCTGAGAACTCACCTTTTAAAAAATCTGATCATCCCCTGCTCAGAACCTCCCCATATCAGCAAAGAATCTAAATTCCTTGCCTCCCGAAGCTTCTGCACACTCTCTACCCTCCCACCTCAAGGCCTCTGCATTTTCTGTTCCTTCTGCCTGGAATGTTCTTCCCTGATTGTCCCATGTCTGGCTCCTTCCTGTTTGGGGGGGCTTTCTTAGAAGGTACCTCCTGGGGGATGCCCTCCACCCCACACTTGGCACTACCTTGCACTACTTCATTTTATTTCCCAGCACTCTCTGCTACCTGACATCCTCTTGGGTCAGGGAACACGTTTCCCTAGCTACTGTCTCCTTCCTGTAGTGGACTGAGCCAGAAAGAGGAGGGCACTGACCATCTTGTCCACTGCGGGATCCCTAGCCCCACAACAGATGCTCAATAAATGTCTGCTGAGTGCTCCAAGCCCAGGGATATAGTGATGAGTCACAGGAGACCCTGTTGTCATGGGGATCCCGGTTGGCAGTTACCCATCCCTGAGCCAGCTCCCTCACTCCGAAGCCACTCCCAGGACCCTGGTCATGGGTCCCCCCGTCTGTCTGAACAGACTCAGGAAGCCAGCAGCCTGCAGGGGAGGACAGGCTGCAGCCTGAGTGTGGGGGTGGGAGCAACGTGTGCAGGTGGAGGCCGGGCAGGCCTGAGCCCATGGAAGGGCAGCTGTCATTGCGAGTACTGAGCAGTGGGGAGGGGAGGAGGCCTCCAAGAAGCAGAGCCCAGAGGAGACATGAAGCATGAGGGAGGCTGGCTGGCTTGCTTGAGTTAGACCCCCACCCTACTTGTGTTGTCTCTACTGGGGCTTTCCCTATCCCCCACCTCTGTGCCCCTCTGAGCCAAGGTGTCTTCTGCAAGTTAGCTGTCCCCTCACTCTAATCCAGGAAAGCCCCCAGGTGAGATAGGGAGGGCCATGGCTTGGGCTGAGTAGACACCCAGGATGGCACCTTGGAAACCTGACCCCCTCAGAACAGTCACCAAGCGCTAAAGCCCAGCCTCTCCAATCTGCAAAGGCCACTCCTCTGAGCTCCCCACCCCATGCCCCCTCTGCCCAACAATGGGCTCAAAAGGATAGTCCTCTCCACAGCCAACACCTCTCACTGTCCTGCTGCCCCTAAAAGGCCCACAATTTAGGCCTTCCCATTATTAGGTGGGGTTTCTTTCAGTTATCCCTGATACTTCATGGAACCCCCAAACTGAGCCTTAACCCCACTCCATGGGTCACTGCTCACACTCAAGGCCCAGTGGGGCCACAGCCAGCAAAAAGCAGATTTGAGACCCCTTGTTCACCCACCCCACTTCTTCGTTGACTTGCTATTTTGAGCTGTTTTGACCCAGCCAAGCAAGCTGCTCCTAATAACCTGTTTCTCAGTGTGCAAAATGGGAATGAGGCACTGACCTCACCCATCAAGTTGTGTGGAGGATGAGAAGTGATAAGAAATGTGAAAACGGAAGGGCCACAGAGAGCACAGTGAGCCCTTAGGATCCCTTTTCCCCAAAGACTTGTCTCCCAGGAGGATACAGAGTCTGGCCCAAGCCCAATGCCACAAACAGTCCCTTCCTCAGGGACACTCTGCTGCTGCCTTCTCACTTAACTGAGCATATCACGAGTGTCACCCAGCCCAGCTGGACACTACCTCACCACCCCCGCCTTCTGGGGCTGCCCTGCTTAGAGGGGGCCAACCACCCTAACCCAGGGGCTTCCAGCACTGCCACACCCTTCCCCTAACAAAGCCATCTGCTAGGTATGTCAACAAACCCAGCTCCGCCTCTTCATGGGACTCCAGTTCACAAATCAGAAACATTTCCTGCCTGGTTTCTGATTAGGAACATAGAATAGTAGAGAGGATGAGACACTGCTGGGCATAGTGAGGGTGCAGGTGGAACATCTGCTCTGTGCCAGGCCCCAGCTGTCCTTGGGACCCAAGGACACATCACACAAGGCCCCTGTCCTCTAAATGCCAGGACCAAGAACAGTGGGGATCCTCATGGGAAACTAACAATTACAGGGCTGTGCCCAGCTCTGGCCAGTGTTATCTCATCCTCTAACCCCACCCTCCTGAAGAGGAAACTCGCACCAGAACCCCCTAGGTTCCCCTGAGCAGAAGAGGAAGCTGGCCTGGGGCAGAGCCTGGGGACTGTACCAAGGTCAGACTGGGTCTCCTGCAGACCCAGTCTGATGCTCATGTCCCCACCCTGTGAATCA
>NW_005871224.1:2162166-2163509 GCF_000147115.1 Myotis lucifugus | reverse complement strand
TGTGTCCCGGAATGCCCGACAGGTCTCCTTGTGCGGACAGAGTAGGCGGCCTAAGTGCTCTCCATCAAGGGTGTAGCAGGGTCAGTGTGGGGCAGAGCTGCCCCCTGTGTCAGCAGGCATGTCCTCACCCTCGAGATCAGGCCAAGGAGCCTCTCACAAGGATGCCCCAGGGTCAGCTTAGTTCTATTAAAGGAGGTTGGTACGGAGAGACCCTGACTACAGCTCGGGGATGATTCATTGCACCCGACAGTGAGTGGGTCACAACACAGAATCATTTCCTTTCAGCCTCGACACAGCCCTTCAGTCAGTTGCTACGATGGGCAGTTTTCAGATAAGGGAAAAGGGGCTAAGTGAAATCAATTGCCCAAGGTCACACAGCTCGAATTTTCCTGCACAGGGATACACATCGAGCCAGCCTGAATCCAGAATCCCAGATTTCAACTTTTACTCTAAAGCGATATTCTATTTTATTTTATTATGATACTCTGACCCACACCTCCCCAATCCCGTGCTTGAAGGGCCAGGGGACAGGTAAACCCCAGTCAGCCTCCCTCCCCCCCACCCCCAACCCAGCAGGAGCAGGCTGGGTGACGGGGGCTGAGGCCTCGATGCGGGGTACACAGGGATGACAAGCGCCCCAGCAGCTCCCGCGTGCTAAGCGCGGGCGACGTGCAGGCGCAGTGCCAGGCGCGCTCCAGGCATCCTCTCATTTAACCCTCCCAGCCAAAGCCGTCGTCTCTCCCATTCTAACTGAGGAGCTATGCGAGGCTGGAGGAAGGGGCTTGGCCCAGGAGGCGACAGCTGGAGCGGGTAGGACAACTGGAGAGATAACTCCCTCAGCCACACTGGGGGGGGGGGGGGGGGGCCGCAGGGGGAACTGGGACCACGAGACCCAGTCATGCCCACGTCGCGCAGTCACCACCGACGGAACCCGGCACCAAACACTGGGGACCGTCGTCAGTTTCTCCACCTGCCAAATGGGTGCCAGACCTCGCCAGGACCCCATCCCTGCCACCCGGAACCCTCCTGACCACCCTGGGGGCTGCCAGGATCCGCGCCTCCTCCGTTATTTAAAAAAACCCCGAAGTATCCGGAGAAGCCCGGCGGCCGGCCAGGGCTCTAAACTGCGGGCCGCAGTAGGGGGCATGCGCCGCGTAGGGGGGAACACCCGCTCCCCGCAAAGCGGCCGCCGCCCCCCGCCCCCTCCTTTGTCCCGATCTCGCTGCAGCGCAACGGAAAAAGAACCCCCCCCCCGGGGCCCGGCCCCCCGGAACAGACCCTCCCCCGAAGCCGCGTCCCCGCCCGGGCTGCCCCTCCCCCGCCGCAGGGACACCCCCTCCCTC
>NW_005871224.1:2154490-2162066 GCF_000147115.1 Myotis lucifugus | reverse complement strand
TCCAGGGTCGCCCCTTCCCCTCCTGTAAGTCCCCACACGGCCGATCACCCAGCCCGTTCGGACCCGCTCACCATGGCGCCGCCTGCAGCCTGGCTCGATCGCCCCGCAGCAGCCCTGCGGGTCCGCCTCTGCCCGCTTGCCAGCCCGGTCCGGCCGCTGCGCTCCGTCGGGACGCAGGAGCCCCAGCTCGGCGGCGGGCGGAGCATTTTAGGCACCGCCCTGGATGGGGGCGGGGCCCTCGTGGCTAGGCCAATGGGAGCCCGCGCTGGGACGGCGGGGCGGGGTCACGTGCGCGCGGGGCCGGGTCGGCTAAGGCGGGGCGGGAGCTGCGCGCAGCTGGCAGAAAGGGGGACGGGGAGGGGGATGAGGGGGGGACACTTTTAGCCTCAGCGCGCGAGGATTGGGCGCCCGGGGCTGCGGGTCCCGGGCCAGGAAACCTCCCTCTGACCTTAGAGGCTGCTCGTATTCACCGGGGTTTACGGAGGGGGAAACTGAGGCTGACTGCAGATGAGTGTTGCCCGGAAGCGGGAGCGGCGGGATCCCGGGCCCGGAGCTGGAGAGAAGCAGGATCCCTTAGCTGAAAGTCCTTGCTTGGGGCGGGGAACTGGTTATTCTCTTATTTGTTAGTTCATTTATTTATTTTCATTCATTCAACATTTATGGAACACCAACCCTGTGCCTGGTACACCGGTCGCCTCGGGAACCGCTAACAAGGAGACAAACAAGATCCCGGCCACCCTCACGGAGCTCTCATTCTGCTGAGGGCTGAGGCTGCCAGGAGTTTGCCGCCCCTTGGCTTCGTATAATCATGGTTATTTAACGTAATAACCTTGATTAGGCCCCCACCAAGGGCCACGCCCTGTACTAACCACTCAACACGTTTCTCAAGGTGACTCGGAAAGGAGAACTGTCCCATTTTACAGATGAGGAACCCGAGGTCCGCAGGACACAAGTACCACAGCTCTCTTGTGATGGAGGCAGGATTTGAGGCCAGGCCTGCACCCAAGAAGGGAATCCAGTGAGAGGACACCGGGCCCTGTGGCCAGCTAGAGCCTGCAAGAAGGTGAGGTGGGTCCGTCAAGACCTCTGTGGCCCAAGTCCCCTGGGTCACTGCCTCTGGCTTGGAAGATAGGAAGGGACAGGGGAAGCCTCTCATTCTGAGAGCTGGGGGGCTTGTCAGCTGGAAACATCTCTCCCAGCCTCAAGCAGACCCTCTGGGAGAAGATGGAGGACTCAACTCACAATGCCATGGGGGCCAGGCTCTCCTTACTCCCTCCAGTGCAGCCTGGCTGGTTGGTCTCTTTCCTGCTTCAGATGCACTAAGCTGTTTCCCATCTCGGGGCCTTTGCCCGTGCTGTGTCCTCTAGCTGCAATATTCTTCCACTTCATCTTTCAGATCTCAGCTTAAATGTCCTTCCTCAGGAGGGCCCTCCCTGATCTCCACCTAAGTGATTCCTTTTGTTATTTTGTTATTGTCCGCCTGGTGCATTGTGAGATTGTACATTTTTGAGGGTGTGTGATTAAATTTGGTCCGTCTCTTCCCTAGGAGTAGGGCAGTTTCATTCATTGCCACGTCTGCAGAACAGTACCTGGCACACAGTAGGTGCTGAATATATACACTGACTGGCCAGATTATTATGACCACCTGATGTTTGTAGGCAAATTAGCCGTACACTGCATCATATGGGATATGGAAGCCGAAGGCCTGTTCGAACACCTTTGCTGTCCACAGTTACCGAGATAAAACGTCTCCAATTCGCACAGGAACACAAGGATTGGACAGTCGAGCATTGGAAAAAAGTCATGTGGTCTGATGAATCACATTTCCAGTTGCATCATGCAGATGGCAGAGTGAGAATTTGGTGGAAACAGCATGAATGCATGCACCCCACATGCATGAGTACAACCCTTCAAGCTGGTGGGGGCAGTGTTAGGGTTTGGGGCATGTTTTCCTGGCATGATTTGGGCCCTTTAATTCGTGTGGAACAATGTCTGAATAGCACAACATACCTAAGTATCGTTGCTGATCAAGTTCATCCTATCATGTTGATGGCATATCCCAATGGAGATGGCTTCTTCCAACAAGACAATGCACCATGCCATGGTGCTCGAATTGTGCAGGAGTGGTTTCAAGAACATGAGGGAGACTTTACCTTGCTTAGGTGGCCCCCACAATCACCAGATCTCAATCCAATTGAGCATTTGTGGGACGAAGTTAAAAGAGCCATCAGGCAGCTGGTTCCACAACCATCAAGTCTCACAGAACTGGACAGTGCTATTCATCAGGCATGGTGTCAGATTCCTCGCTTCACCTTTCAACATCTTGTACATCTTGTAGAGTCAATGCCAAGAAGAATCGCTGCAGTGTGGAAGGCAAAAGGTGGCCCAACGAAGTACTGATGGGGTGGTCATAATAATCTGGCCACTCAGTGTATATGTTGAATGAATGAATGAATGAATGAATGATTAGTCTGCAGAGCTCCAGGCCTGGCCCAGCTGCATCCTTGCCAAGAGGCCAGGCCCAGATGGTGAACTGGTGGTTGAGTGGGAATAGGGGACAGAGCCTGAGGGAAGCCCGGCTCCAGGCCAGCTGCCCCAGAGGCCCGAGCCAGGCGTCTCAAACAACCTCAGTCTGTCCAGCACTGCCTTCAAAGGCTTCTGTCACATCTGGGAGCCCAGAACAGAGGGAAACAGGTTCTTCCCGCAGACCCAGTTCCAGTGGCCTCTGTGGTCTCAGCCTGAAGTTGGCAAAGACCTCATAAATGGGGAGGATGTGGGAGGGGCAGGCTCAGAGCCCCAGAGCCAGGGCTGGCAAAGTGATGACAGAGGAGGCAGGGACACGTGGGGAAAAGATTCTGGGAGAAACAAATGGTAAGGTGGAATGCAACATGGCATAGAAGCTGAGAGTCAGACTTCCTGGGTCCAAATCCAGCTTTTCCTTTGGAAAAGCAGTCTAACCTCTCTGTGCCTCAGTTTCCTCATCTGAAAAATAGGGGTGACAGTAAGATTGACTTCACAGAGTGGTTGTGAGCACCTCAAGAGCTTGGTGCAGAGGCAGCGATTCCACCTACCTGGTATTTAATGTTAACAGTAGTAGCAGGGTCTGACAGGTGGGGTGAACTTGGACTTCCCCATTTGGAACTTGGGCAAGTTACTGTACTTCTCTGAGCCTCAGGCTCCTCATCTTCATTTGGGTCTCATGTAAGTCCCTTTGGGGTGCTGAGAGATGGGGGCCTGAGAGTAGCCCACCTGGGCCCAGCCATCATCTTGCCCAAATTGAGTTGCTTCAAGAATAACGATAAATAATAATAATAATAATAATAATAATGGCAGTAAACACTGTTCAAATCACTCCATGTGCATAAACTCATTTTAATCCCCACAGAAATTACCTGGGGGTCTTGTTAAAATGCAGGTTTGCTCAGTGGCTAGAGCGTCAGCCGGTGGGTTTGATTCCTGGTTAAGGGCATGTACCATGGTTGCAGGTTCCCCAGCCTCGGTAGGAGGGCACGTGGGGAGCAATCAATCAATGTGTCTTTCTCAGGTCAATGTTTCTCTGTCTCTCTCTCCCTCCCTCCCTTCCTTCCATCTCTTTCTAGAAATCAATGGAAAAAATATCCTAGGGTGATGATTAAAAAAACAAAACCATGCCGATTCTGGCTCAGTAGGTCTAGGTGT
This sequence comes from Myotis lucifugus, assembly GCF_000147115.1. Classification (NCBI taxonomy): domain Eukaryota; kingdom Metazoa; phylum Chordata; class Mammalia; order Chiroptera; family Vespertilionidae; genus Myotis; species Myotis lucifugus. The sequence continues at coordinate 2,158,388 of NW_005871224.1, read as the reverse complement.
GAGATTCTGCATTTCTTATAAGCTCCCAGGTGGTGCTGATATTTGGGGAACCACACTCTGAGCAGTGAGGGGCTAAAGCCCTTGCTTAAGGCCACGTAGATGATGCGCAGTGAGCCTGGACTCAAGCTCACACGGTAGGCTTCAGAGTCCTGTGCTTAACTGCCACCCTGCTTGCCCCAGCCCCAGCCCCAGCCCCAGCTTTCTCCCCTACAAAGAAGAGACAGGAAGTAGAGCTCCCCTCCCCAAGCTCATTTCCTCTCCTGGGGCCTCTACCTCCATGCTGACATTTGGCCCATAGTACCCCCCTGCCTCCAGTGTCCCAGGGGTCCTCCCTGGCGATTGCAAAGAGGTTCTCAGATGCTCATTAGCCAGGAAGATAACTAAGGGCAAGGGATGAGCTCATCCTGGCTCCCTGGGGATTGCCATGGCTCAGCTGAGTCTGCCTTGTGCCAGTCTGGCCCTGTGCCTGCTTCCCTTTGCTGGAGAGGCTGGGACAAGAGAGGGACTTGCTAGGGAGTAGGGAGGTCTCAGCCAGCCTCATGGGAGACTCCCTCCAGCTGGGCCTTTCTGCCTCGCCACCAGCCACCAGGCTGCACAGGCTTCTGCTTCCAGGGCATCCCCCTAAGGATTCCGGACCTAAAATGAAATGAAAACTGCTTGGCCAGAGGGGAGTTTCCCAAAAGGTGAGAGGTGACCCCCTAGTGAGTTCTGCAGGGTTAGGTCAGGTGGGACAGCTAACAATGAATCAGACAACAATTCTCGTTCAAGGGGAGAAAGCCTCACTTGCTTTAACATCTCTCCACACCGGCTTCCCTCATAACCAGGAGGTTGCAAACCTCAGGCTCAACGTGTGGGCAATCCACATTCTTGAACTAGAGGTTAATAATGTGTCATTTTCTGCGTATTTATGTTTACAGTTACCTTCTATTTTGGGCTCAGGTATTGCTTTTCCATTTGTGATAATGACATACCTATCCCTTTAAAAATCCATCCATTAAGGGGGAAAAGTGAGTTAAAGCAAAGTATTAATGGAAGTAACTAGAGGTGGTACAGGGAGATGAAAGCAGTGGGGACAGTGGCAAATGGATAGCTGAAGTGAGGAACCTGCTCGAGGTGAACCAGAGGGCTGCTCACAGCCTAGGCACCCCACAGACTTCTTACTGCAGGGCCCAGCAGACCACCAGCCCGAGACAGAGACATCCCACAGGCTCTGTGTCTGCCAGAAAAGTCCATGTATGTTTTCCTGGGTTGAGTGGGGCCTAGGTTGACTCTGGTCTTTATTCCTGAGGTCTGTGGTCAGTGTCAGTGTGATGAGGAGCAGACTAAGGGAGCAGGGTTGGCAGGCCCAGCCTGAGATGCTCCCCACCCCCAGCCTGCCCTGCTTTCCATCTGTAGCACCAACACCGCCAAACACACACACACACACACAACATACACACACACAAGCACTGGAGCCTGTTAATCATACATTCATTCAGTTATTCATTCATTCAACCAATCTTTATTGAGCACCTACTATGTGCCAAGCACTGTGTTAGGGGCTGGGGAGACAACCATGAACCAGTTAGGCAAATCGTAGCCCTCATGAAGTTTACATTCTTCTAGGACAGCGGTTCTCAACCTGTGGGTCGTGACCCCTTTGGCGGTCGAACGACCCTTTCACAGGGGTCGCCTAAGACCATCCTGCATATCAGTTATTTACATTACGATTCATAACAGTAGCAACATTACAGTTATGAAGTAGCAACGAAAATAATTTTATGGTTGGGTCACAACATGAGGAACTGTATTTAAAGGGCCAGAAGGTTGAGAACCACTGTTCTAGGAGAAGACAGATGATAAACACAGAAACAAATACAATATATGGCATGTCAAACAATGTATGTGCTAGAGAGTAAAATAAGAGGTGTGAGAGCATGGCGAGGTAGAGGTGGAGGGCCTTTCTGAGAAGGTGTGTCAGGCACTGGGATGGATGCAGCCTTGTCTTGACATCAGAGAAACTCACAGACGTGGAAGCAGGCAGACAATGAGCCAGCACCAGGCAGGGATCTCTCTTATTTTTATTTTTAAGTAATTTTTTAGTGAACTTCGGGTACACAGAATGATGGATAGATTATACTCCAGATCATGGTGTATTCCTCTTTCATCCTTGTATGACCTGCTTTTATTTAAAATTTCATAGTTATTTTATTGTTGTTATTTTTAACCTGGTGATTTTTCATTGTTGTTGTTGTTTTTAATTGATTTAAGGGAGAGTGGAAGGGAGAGGGAGAAAGAGAGAGAAACATTGATTTGAGAGAGAAACATTGATCCCTTGCCTCCCATTCATGCCTCCAATGGTGATCAAACCCGAAACCTGGGTATATGCCCTGACCAGGAATCAAACCTTTTGGTGCACAGGACGATGCTCCAACCAACTGAGGCACACTGGCCAGGACACATAGTTATTTTAATCATGTAATAAACACCAGGTAGCCCATCAATTAAAACAAAAGCTAGGACCCTAACAATGGCCAACATTGAGTCCTGAGATTCCCCCCATTTCATCCCCTGCCTGGGGTCCCTGTCACTTTGAATCCTGTCTTCATCACTCCCTAATTTCCTGGACAGTTTTATTATACCTACATCCTACCTTACTAACTTTATTAAAAGGGTATACATATTAGTTTCATAGGGCTGCTGGGACAGATTACTATAAACTGGATGGTTTAAAACCATTGAAATTTATTCTCTCACTGTTCTGGAGACTAGAAGGCCAAAAGGTGTCAGCAGGACCACACTCCTTCTGAAGGTTCTGGGAAAAGATCTGTTCCCCGCCTCTCCTGATTTCTGCTGGTTGCCAGCAATCCTTGACAATCCTTGTCTTCTACATGCATCACTCCAGTCTCTGTCTCTGTCTTCACATGCATTCTCCTCCGTGTATCATTGCGTCTTTTTTCCTCCCAACATTATTGAAGAATAATTGACACATATAATTGTATATATTTTAAAAATATACAACATGGTGCTTTTATATACATACACATAATTACTCAGATCAAGATAATTGACATATCTGCCACCTCACATAGTTACCTTGTGTGTGTGTGTGTGTGTGTGTGTGTGTGTGTGTGGTGAGAATGCTTACGATCCACTGTCAGCAACTTTCAAGTATACAATAACAAATTATTATTTTATTTATTTATTTATTTATTTTTGACTTTTTTTTTATTGCTTAAAGTATTACAAAGGTTATTACATATGTGTCCTTTTTTTTCCCCCCGCCCTTGACAATCCCCTGGCCTCCCCTACCCCCCAGTGTCTTATGTCCATTGGTTATGCTTATATGCAACAAATTATTAACTATAGTCACCATGCTGTATATTAGATTCTCAGAACTTATTCTTCTTATAGTTGAAAGTTTGTACCCTTTGACCTACATCTCCTCATGTTCCCCTCACCCAGCCCCTCTACTTTATGTTTCTACAAATTCAGTTTTCTTTTCTTTTGTCTTTTCTTTGTTTCTTATTCCACATTTAAGTGATAACCACACAGTATTTGTCTTTCTCTGTCTGGTTCATTTTGCTTAACCTAATGCCCTCCATGTTTATCCATTGTTGTTGTAAGTGGCAGGATTTTCTTTTTTATGGCTGAATAAAAAAATGTGTATGTACAGGGTATCCCCAAAAATGTATAAACACTTAATAGCTGGTAGCTCAATTGATGTTTTTTTTCTTTTCATATTTAACCCATTGGAATTAATAATTATTCAAAGTGTGTATACATTTTTTGGGGACATCCTGAATATACACAATGGAATATTATATGCGTGTGTGTGTGTGTTTGTGTGTGTGTGTGTGTCTTCCATTATATCTATCTATCTATACACACACACACACAATATATATATATATATATA
>NW_005871224.1:2106557-2154390 GCF_000147115.1 Myotis lucifugus | reverse complement strand
TAGGTTGTTTCCATATCTTGGCTATTGTGAATAATGCTTCAATGAATATGAAAGAGTAGATATCTCTTCAAGATACTGATTTAATTTCTTTCACATATATACTCAAGAGTGAGATTGCTGAATCATATGGTAATTCTATTTTTAATTCTTTGAGGAACCTCCATACCATTTTCCATAATGGCTGCACCAATTTACATTCCCACCAACAATACACAAGGGTTCCCTTTTCTTCACAACTTCACCAACATTTGCTATCTTTTGTCTTTTTGATAATAATCATTCTAACAAATGTGAGGTGATATCTCATTGGGGTTTTGATTTGCATTTCCCTGATGATTAGTGATGTTGAGCACCTTTTCATGTACCTATTGGCTATTTGAATGTTTCTTTGGGAAAATATCTATTAAGGTCCTTTGTCCATTTTTTAAAAATATATTTTATTGATTTTTTACAGAGAGGAAGGGAGAGGGATAGAGAGTTAGAAACATTGATGAGAGAGAAACATCGATCAGCTGCCTCCTGCACACTCCCTACTGGGGATGTACCCGCAACCAAGGTACATGCCCTTGACCGGAATCGAACCTGAGACCTTTCAGTCCACAGGCCGACGCTCTATCCACTGAGCCAAACCGGTTAGGGCTTTAAATTAGATTATTTGCTTTTATTGCTATTGAGTTCTAGGAATTCTTTTGGATATTAACCCCTTATCAGATATATGGTTTGCAAATATTTTCTCAAATTCTGTAGGTTGCCTTGTCAGTTTATTAATTGTTTCCTTTGCTGTGCAGAAGCTCTTTAGTTTGATGTAGTCCCACTTATTTAATTTAGCTTTTGTTGCCTGAGCTTTTGGTGTCTTATCCAAGAAATCATTGCCAAGACCAATGTCAAGACTCTTTTTCCATATGTTTTCTTCTAGTAGTTTTATGGTTTCAGGCTTTACATTTAAATCTTTGATCCATTTTGAGTTAATTTTCGTGAGTGATCTAAGACAGGGGTCCAGTTTCATTTTTGTGCACATGGGTATCCAGTTTTCCCAGCACCCTTTATTAAAAAGACTGTTCTTTCTCCATTGTGTGCTCATTGACCATATATGCATGGGATTATGCCTGGGCTTGTTATTCTGTTCCATTAGTCTATGTGTTTTTTTGTTATGTCAGTACCATGCTACTTTGATTAGTACAGCTTTGTAATATAGCTTGAAAACAGGAAGTGTGATGCCTCCAGCTTTGTTCTTCTTTCTCAAGATTGCCTTGGCTATTCGGAGTCTTTTGTGGTTCCATACATATTTTTGGATAGTTTTTTTTTCTATGTCTGTGAAAAATACCATTGGAATTTTGAGAGGAATTTCACTGAATCTATAAATCACTTTGGGTAGTATGGACATTTTCACAATATTAATTCTTCCAATCCAAGAACACGGTATAGCTTTCCATTTTTGTGTATCTTCTTTAATTTCTTTCATCAATGTCTTATAGTGTTCAGTGTCTTTCGCTTCCTTGGTTAAATTTATCCCTAAGTATTTTATTGTTTCTGATGCTATTAAAAATGGGATTGTCTTATTAAATTCTTTTTCAGATAGTTTGTTGTTAGTGTATAGAAACACAAATAACTTTTGTTGATTTTATATCCTGCAACTTTACTGAATTTATTTATTAATTCTATCAGCCTTTGGGTGGAATTGGGTTTTCTGTATATAAGATCGTGTCATTGCAAACAGAGATCATTTTACTTCTCCCTTTCTAATTTGGATGCCTTTTATTTCTTTTTCTTGCCTAATTGCTATGGCTAGAATGTTCTCCTTTTCTTATAAGGATACCAGTCATTGGATTTAGGGCCCACCCTAACCCAGTATGACAGTGGTTCTCAACCTTCCTAATGCTGCGACCCTTTAATACAGTTCCTCATGTTGTGGTGACCCCCAATTTCATTGTTACAAATTGAACATAATTAAAGCATAGTGATTAATCACAAAAACAATATGTAATTATATATGTGTTTTCCGATGGTCTTAGGCGACCCCTGTGAAAGGGTCGTTCGACCCCCAAAGGTGTCGCGACCCACAGGTTGAGAACCGCTGCAATATGACTTCTTCTAAACTTAACTAATCACATCGGCAAACACCCTATTTCCAAATAAGATCACATTTATAGTTCCTGGGGATTAGGACTCCAGCATAGTTCTTTGAGGACACAATCCAATCTGCAACAAAGAGAATCCAGACAACCAAAAATGAGTATACGCTGTATGAATCTTATATTTATTCTGGGACTTCATTTCTTCATGGAATAGTATATAGTTAAGACTGACCCATACTGTGCTTCACTTGTTTTAACTGTTGTGTCATATTCTACCAGGTCATTGCACCACAGTTGTACCATCTGCTCTCATATAGATGGCCTCTGGGTGTGTCCCGGCGTCTGCTAAAATGAACATTCGGGTAAGTGGCTCTTGCTGCATGCGTGCAAGGGTTGCTCTAGAGCAGGGTGGGGAACTCCCAGCCTGCGGGCCATAGAAGGCCCATGAAATCATTTGGCCTGGCCCTGCCAAGGCATTAAGGGTGAGTTTATTAAATGTTTGACCAAATATAGCAGGCTAATTCTTAAGTTGATAATTTTGTATGGCCAGTGAATAATGTTATAAATATCCAAATTTTCCTTGACAGAAAAAGGTTCCCTACCCCTGCTCTAGAGTGTTTACCTAGATGTGGAATCACTGGGACTCAGAATATGTGAATGTTCACCTTTAGGAGATAATAGCAAGCTGCTTTCCAAAGGGGCTGTACTAATTACACTGCCACCAACAACCTGTAAGATCCATGCCCTCTCCTTTATTTGGTATAATTAAATTTTAAAATGTTTGCCAGTTGAATGTAAAATTATTATTGGTAGAGATCTTAATCTGCACTTACTTGATCATAATGATGCTGAACAACTTTCTCAACCCTAATGTCTAAATTGTATTCACCTATATTTTCTGAAGCTTTGCTTTTGACATTTAAGTTCATAATCTGCCATCTTTCCCAACATTAAGGTCTAAAAGATATTTACCTATACTTTCCACTAAAGATTTTAAAGTGTTGTTTTTTTATTTGTTTGTTTGGGCATGTAAGTTCTTAATCTGGAGTTGATATTTGTGTAATGAGTGATTGGTTGTATAATCTTAGGAGTTTTTATAGGGGACAAATATATTTTGAGGATGGTGGGACAGGATAATTGACTAGAACTCTTAGTGTACTGGAAGTTGCTCATTGGATTTGAGTTTAAATCCTCAATGGACTGTCTAAGATCTTAACTTTATCTCTGAGAGCCTCAGTTTTCTCATCTGTAAAATGGGAATTATACTAGATACTGCCTTGGGTTGCCATGAGGATTACATGAAATAAGTTATGCAGAATGCTTCCCGCATCGCCAGATCCACAGCATAAGAACACTAACTAGCATTTACACTTACTATGTGCCAGGTGATGTGCTAAGCACTTTACATATGTTATTAACTCAACCCCTGACAACAGTGTGAAGTAGATGGAATTTTCTACACTTTACAGATGCATCTCATATAGGATGAATAGGTCCCTCACCCATCACCACCACACATCAAAACCATTTCCCTCCCCTTCCTCCGTCTTCCAGAATCCAGTCCCCTGGGCTGGGGGGAGAAATGGCTGCTTCTCCAGGAGGAAGGGTTTGGAAATTGAAAAGGGGGGAGTGGTAGGCAGTGGGGTTGACCCCCAATTCCCTCGTGGGCCCTGCCTTTGACTCTGAGGCTGGAGCGAGGCTGGGAAGGAAAGGAGGATGTTGGTCTGGTGGGGAAGTCCATCCATCCTCCCCCTCCACAGGTAGTTGGCCAGGCACTGTGGAGATGAATCACTGGCCACAATAGTTCCTTCCCCTACCCCCCCTGGTGTCATCCATTATTCACAGCTGCCATCCTGGGCCTGAGGTTGCTTTGTGGTCAGGCAGGCATTATTCCCTAGGCCCAGCTCTCAGGGGCTTTTATCCACAGCTGAGCCTGAACACAAGCAACCCTCTTCTCTAGATCTGAGGGCTGTGGCTTCCCACTGGAGGGCGACTCGGACAAAGGGCTTTGAGCTGCATTGGAGCCCAGCTCTGCCACTTCCCAGTTACCTTCTCTGAGCCTCAATGTCCTTATCTATAAAATGGGAATAACTGGCCTTGCCTTGCTAAAAGATTTAGAAATAACCCACATAAGAGACATGAGTAGCCCAAGTGGCCTTGATCATGGAGTCGCTGTTGTTACATTTGCTCTTTCAATGATTGTCTCCCAAGGCCCTGCTGGGAATATGGAGATTGTGTGACCCCTCAGCGCGTTTGTAGCCCCCTGGGAGAGACAGACCCCCTGCAAAAATGGCTTTTAATAAGACAATATATCCCCCCATAAAAGCGGGTTAAAGGTGATTATTCGTGGAACAACTTTTTATTGAACACCTACTATGTGCCCAGCCACCTGCAGTGGTGATCAGGTCAGTCTGGCATCCATAACACCTACAGTCTCAGGTCCCCGGGAAAAACAGAGACCTCCCAGGATCAGGCTGGTGCACGGGTGGTGGGCAGAGGACTCCCCAGGTCTGCCCATGGCTGGGGTGGAGGCTCATGCACCCCCATGCCAGAAACTGAACAAAGCTCCTATCTCTTTTTTGCCTGTTAGAAGGCCCTGACGAAGGGCAGGGGTAAGAGTGGAGCCCCTGGAATCACAGACCCGAGTTTGAATTATGGCCTGTATTCGTTTCTGTTGCTGCATAACAAATTACCCCAACACTTAGCAGACACTGATTTTTCTTATAGATTCTGTTGGTCAGCAATTCAGAAGCAGCTCAGCTGGGTGGTTCTGGTTCAGGGTCTGTCGTGCAATTGCATTCAAGATGCCAGCCAGAGCTGCAGTCACATGAAGGCTTGGCAGGCTGGAGGGTCTACGCCCACGAGGCTCACTCACATGGCTATAGGCAGGAGGCCTCAGTTCTTCACTACGAGGGCCTCTCCAACAAGTGGCACAGCACAGTAGTTGGCTTCCCCTTGCCTGAGCGGGTCTACATAGAGAGCAAGAAGAATGCCTTTCATGACCTAGTCACAGAAGTCATCATCTGTCACTGTACCATATTCTGTTCATTAGAAGTGGGTCACTAAGTCTAGTCCACATTCAAGGTGAGACTCCACTTTTTAAAAAATATGTGTTTATTGACTTCAGAGAGAGGAGAGGGGAGAAAGAGAGAGATAGAAACCATCAATGAAGAGAGAGAATCATTGATCAGCTGCCTCCTGCACACTCCCGACTGGGGATTGAGCCCACAACCCGGGCATGTTCCCTGACCGAAATTGAACTGTAACCTTCTGGTTCATGGGTCGACAAGGTGCCTTGTTGGAGAGACCTGCATGGCAAGGAACCAAATGCTGCCAACATCTACTGAGTGAGCTTGGAAGCAGATCCTTTCCCCATTACCCTGCAGGCAAGACCACCGCCCCGCCAGCACCTAGATTGCAGCTGGTGTGGGACCCTGAGCTGGAGGAAGTCAGCCCAGATTCCTGCCTCACAGAAACTGAGATAACAAGTATTTGTTGTTTTAAGTCACTAAGTTTGGTGGTAATTCATTATGCAGCAAATAGATAACTAATAGGATGGATATTGGCAGAAGGGGAAGAGACAGGCTAGGGGGATAGAGGGACCTACTAGGTGGGAGTAATCTAGAGTCTACATTAAAAGATATTTAAGACCTGACTGGTATGGCTGAGATTGAGTGTCAAACCAGGAAGCTGTTGGTTCAGTTCCCGGTCAGGGCACATGCCTGAGTTGTGGCCTAGGTCCTTAGTGTGGGGCATGCAGGAGGCAGCCCTGATCAACGATGTTCCTCTCTCATCGATGTTTCTATCTCTCTATCCCTCTTCCTTCCCGTCTCTCTAAAAAAAAAAATCAATAAAGACATATTTTTTTAAAAAGACATTTAAAGAACATATAACCCGATTTTAATGTGAGACCTTGTTTGGATCCTGAATTGAAAATGTTAACTCTTTGTTTGTTTTTAAAGTTGACCTTTGGGAAATGTAAACCCCAAGGGGACCCTGCTATTATTCACTTTTATTTGGGGTGCTAATGGTATTGTGGCTATGTTTTAATAAAGAGGCTTTATCTTTTAGAGAAACATATTGAACTACTTACAGCCACAGTGATATGCTGTTGGGGATTTGCTTTAAAATCAGCAGGGCGGGGAGGGTTACGTGCGGAACAGAGTGATTGGCCGTGAGCTGATGGTTGTTGAGGGGAGGGGCTGTGTGCCTGAAGGCTCCCTTTACTATTCTCTCTGCTTTTGTATATGTTTGAAAATTTCCAGAGTAGGAAGTTAAAAACAAATGGAGTGAGCCCAGTGTGCTATTTTACAGATGGACAAAGCAAACCCAGCAGCAGGCAGGAGGGCTAGAGGGAGCAGGGGCCTTAGCTCATTGACAGTGAAGTCCCTGAGCAGCCCTGTTTTGTTCATCCTGGGAAAGGGGCTTGTGCGGGGACCTTGGGGGGACTGCTTCCCTGACTGAGCCTGGGGTGTGAAGAGGAATCCCTCCTGTCATCTGAGAGTCACAGCTTTTGGGCTGTTCCTTGCTGACACAGTCATCCGTCTGAGGGCACCTGGTGGCCCACTGTTATGTCCATACATGTAAGAAGCATCTCTTAGTATATGATGCAACTGTTATCTTGTCTTAATATATCGCCATCACAATGGGGTGTGTTTATTATACTCCATTGTAGACCTCTTATTTTTAAAGGAGATACTCATTCCTGGCAAATCAAAGGGAATACAGCGAAAAGCCAGTCTCCCTCCCTCCTTTTCTCCAGTCACTTCTCAAGGACAGCTATTTAATTTATTTATTCAACATATATTTGTTGAGCACCTACTATGCACCAGGCACCATGCTAGGCTATGATGTCCAATAGAAATATGACACAAGCCAGGAGCCGTATCTAAAAAGTAAAAAGAAACAAAAAATAAATTTTAATAATATATTTCTTTAACCCAGCTTATCCAAATCCAGCATATGGAACCAATATAAAAATTATTAATGAGATACTAATGATTTTTTATAGTGTACTAGTTTGCTAGGATGGCCACAACAAAATACCACAGACTGGGCTTAAACAACAGATGCTAATTTTCTCACAGTTCTGGAGGCCATAGTCCAAGATCAAGGTGGGCAGTGCTGATTTCTCCTGAGGCCTCTCTCCTTGGCTTACAGATGGCTACCTTCTTGCTCTGTCCTCACATGGTCTTATCTCTGTGTGTATGTCCTGGTTCCTCTCCCTGTGTCCTAATCTTTTCTTATCAGGACACTGGTCAGGTTGGATTAGGGCCCACACAAATGGCCTGATTTTACCTTATTCACCTCTGTAAAGGCCCTGTCTCCAAATACAGTCCTATTCTGAGGAACTAGGGGTTAGGGCTTCAACACATGAATTTTGAGAGGAACACAATTCAGTCTATAGCACACATCAAGTCTTCAAAACCCGAAGTGTGTTTGACTCCCACACCACATCTCAGTTCCAGCCAGCCCCATTTCAAGGGCTCAGTCACCACTCATGGTTGGTGGTTACAGTGTAGGATAACGCTCTACTGGTGTGGGAATCACAGTGGCAAACACAGCAGACAAACATCTCTGCCCTTATGGGACTTCCATTCTATTGGAGGAGATGGACAATAAATAAAGATGTGAAATGAATAATATGCCATATACATTCTAGGGAGTAAAACAAAGGAGAGGGAAGCATAAGGGGGTAGGGTCCAGGGGTACTTTAAAAATATATATTTTTTATTGCTTTCAGAGAGGAAGGGAGAGGGAGAGAGAGATAGAAACATCAGTGATGAGAGGGAATCATTGATTTGCTGCCTCCTGCATGCCCCACACTGGGGATCCAGTCAGCAACCCGAGCATGTGGCCTTGATTGGAATTGAACCCAGGAACCTTCAGTGCGCAGGCTGACACTCCATTTCCTGAGCCAAACCAACTAGGGCAAGGGATATTCTTGTCTCTTCTATGTCCTTCCAGAGATATTCTGTACAAACACAGGACGTGGATGGATGGATGGATGGATGGATGGACAGGTAGATGGATGGAGAGATATATAAATATATCCCTTTTTTTCAGCCTTTTTAAGAGATATGATTGGTATGTAACTATATTAATTTCAGGTGTACAACATAATGATTTGATATTTGTATATATTGTGAAATGATCACCACAATAAGTCTAGTTAACATCTATCACCCTACATAGTCACAAAAATTTTTTTTCTTGTGATGAGAACTTTTAGGATCTTCACTCTTAGCAACTTTCAAATCTACAGCACAGTATTATTCACTATAGTCATCATGCAATACACTACATCCCCATGACTTTATTTTATAACTGGAAGTTAGCACCTTTTGATCACCTTCACCCATTTCATCCACCACCTACCCTCCCCTCTGGCAACCACCAATCTGTACTCAGTATCTACTAGTATAAGCTCAGGGGTTGTTTTTTTGTTTTGTTTTGTTTTTTGTTTTTAAGATTCCACATATAAGTGAGATTACATGGTATTTGTCTTTTTCCATCTGGTTTATCTCACTTAACATAATGCCCTCCATGTTTAGCCATTTTGTTGCAAATGGCAAGATTTCCTTCTTTCTATGGCTGAATAATAATCTATTGTGTATGTGTACATATACACATTATATGTATATATATACACATATACACCCTCCACACACATACACATATATACCATATTTTCTCAATCCATTCATCCATCAATGGGCACTTAAGTTGCTTCCATGTCTTGTCTATCTATATATATAAAAGCCTAAGCGACTGTTCAACCATTCCACCGGTAGCTATGATGCTCACTGACCACCAGGGGGAAGACGCTCAGTGCATGGAAACATGGAACAGACCCATCAATCTCAGAGGGAAGGGGAGTGGGGGAGGGCGGGAAGAGATTAACCAAAGGTCTTATATGTATACTAGAGGCCTGCGGGGATTGGGCCGAAACTGGCAGTCCGACATCCCCTGAGGGGTCCCAGATTGCGAGAGGGTGCAGGCCAGGCTGCTGGACCCCACTGGTGCATGAATCCTAGTTGTAAATAATGCTGCAATGAACATGGGGGGCGGGGATGCTACAGATATCATTTCAAGTTAGTGTTTTCATTTCCTTTGGATAAATACCCAGAAGTGGAATTGTTGGATCATATGGTAATTCCATTTTTAATTTCTTAAGGAACTTCCATACTTTTTTCCATAATAGCTGCATCACTTTACATTCTCACCAACATTGCACAAGGATTCCAATTTCTCCACATCTTCACCAACATTTATTTCTTGTCTCTTTTATAATAGCCATTATACAGGTGTGAGGTGATATCTCATTGTGTGTTTTTTATAATTTAAAAAAAATTATCTTTATTGTTGAAAGTATTAAGATGCCCCCCCACCCCCGCAATAACCCCCTCCACTCTGCTCCCCAGGCCTTCACTGCACTATTGTTAGTGTCCATGGGTTATGTATATATACCAGTACATATAAGTTCTTTTGTTAATCTCTTCCTGCCCCACCCCTTACCTCTGAAATACATCAGTCTGTTGCATGCTTCAATGTCTCTGGTTTTATTTTGTTCATCAGTTTCATTGTGGTTTTGATTTGCATTTCTCTGATGATTAGTGATGTTGAACATCTTTTCATGTATCTATTGGCCAGTGTCTATTCAGATCCTCTGCCTATTTTAAAATCAGATTGTTTGTTTTTGCTGTTGAGTGTGTGAGTGCTATATCCCCATTTTAAAATGCATAGGTGGTACTATTCCACACGTGCAATGGCTGTTCTTTGCTTTCCTCACTTGAAAATATATCTTGAGCCCAGTGTTTGAGCATCAACCTATGAACCAGGATGGATCAAGATGGAACCCATCTGCTAGCAGGTTCACATGTGAGGAGAGAGGTGGGTAGAGGGCACATCTGGCACCTCAGCCCACCCCCAGCTCCAGGGCTCTCTGTGCCCTGATCAGCTGCTCCCTCCTTTCCTGGGGACCCTGAGCCAGTGAGCTCTGCCAGGGCACGCATGGGGCCTCTGTAGAAGCTGGGGCTCCCGGTGGTGTGCCCGCCCTGTTGAGAACTCCCATGAGTCTGGAATGGGCTGATGGAGGTGGGCATAGTCCCTGCCTCTGAGGCTGTGGTGAGACAGAGTCGTTTGTATGTGCAGAGCGCTCAACGGGGCCCGGAAGCACCTTATGTGGTAGCTGATGCTGGTGAGATAGTCCTGAACCCTGGCGGGCCCTGCAACTCCGGGAGGGGCCTTTGCCCCACCTGGAACGGGTTCTACAGGAAATGAGACAGGGAACATTGTTCTGGGCTCTGAGCCATACAAGCTGTGGGTTCAGGCCTGGCTTTGCCCCATCACAGCTCTTAGACTCCACTTCTCTGAGCCTCTGTTTCTCCGTCTGTGGCATGGGCTTGGTACATGGGCAGCCAGGGCACTTGTTAAGAACTCTGGCTGAGAGGGGTGTGCAAGGAAATGAGACGTGTTTCTTAGCAGAGCCGGTGCCTCCCAGGGCTCCCTGATTCCCGATGCACCGATGCACGGACGGACGGAAAACCACCCACACTGCCCTGGCGCCGGCCAGGCCCTGTCCCTGCTGCTCTGGCCTGAGGGGAGGGGTTGGAGCTGGTGAGCTGTCTCCTGCAGGCCCTGACCTGTCCTGGCTGAGGCTGGAGGGGAGTGAGAGGCTGGGGCAGGAAGGCAGCTCAGGTCCTGAGTTCCTGCTCAGACTCATGGGCCTCAGCCTTTCCATCTGTCATATCCCCCGCTCACTTCCTCCCTCCCTCCCTCCATTGCATCCACGCTCAGCCACAGCACTTCCCTGGTACCTCGTGTCTTCTCCCACCTCCAGGCCTTGGCACAGGCTGTTCCCATGGCCTGGGGTTCCCTTCCCCCCTTTGAACACTTCTACCCACTGTTTAAGACTCGGCCCCAGGATGCCTTCCCTGAAGTCCTGCTCTGTGGCCCAGCCCAGCCCAGGTCTCACTGTAGCTTCTGGGGTCCCCAACAAGCTGAAACCCCTGAGGGCCTGGATCTGATCTGTGCCAACTTTGTAGCCAGCGACAGTGGATTCTCAGTAGTAAATGCTTATTGAGAGCAAAGGCATGAATGTAGGAAGGAAGTCACACGCCTCCCCCTGCCCCCAAACTTTGATGTACCAGCTGCTATGCTAGCTGAGGCCCGGAAGAGCGGGTTCCTGCCTCCGGGGCATTTGAAGTCCAAGGGTAGGCAGATGTGAGACAAGTAATTATATAACTACCTCATATGGTCCCTGAAGGCAAACATGGCTCCATGGGAGTGTGTAGCAGAGGGGATGTGTCCTGACCAAGGGTCTGAGGAGGTTTACTGGAAGAAGCGATGTTTCAGAAAGAACAACTGGGCAGAGAGAGGCAGAAAGATCTTTCCAGGCAGAGGAAAGATCCAGGAGTTAAAGGACACAGGGGTCAGGGAACACAGAGCAGAGCCACAGAGGTTAGGGTGGGAGGGTGGCTGAGCTTTATCCTCAGAGCAATTCGAGGACATCGAAGGGTTTTGGCATCCTCGGAAGATGGCTGTGTCTGCCTGTGGAGAACAATTCAGAGGGGCTGGACGAGCAGGAGGAGGCTCCTGCAGCTTCTGAGTGACTTAGACTGAGAGGCACCGTGTCCGGCGGAGTCGGTGGACTTTTAGCAAAGAGCCCGTGACAGGCCCAGCCATGGACTGGGTCTGCAGATAGAGGAAAGGAAGGACCCAGGTGTCCGACCTGAGCTGGTCCGGGCCAGCAGGGAGCAGCTTGCTCTCAGGAACAAGGCCCAAGAAGCCGCCAGGTCCCTGGCCACCCACCAGCCACCAACCAGTGCAGAGCCAGAGCCATGGGCCTGGGGCACGAAGGGTGCTGATCCTGTCCCCACAGAAAACTCAGGAGCCAGACCTTCTCCCTCTGGACACAGACATCTTGAGACCCGCCCCCCTGGAGCTGCTGGGTGACCACCTCTGGGAGCTCCCTGCCTTCTGGGCTAAGTGCCCAGGGCCCTCCCCAGACTTCCTTGGGGACCCAGGGCACCCTGAGGCTCCTCCCAGGAAGCCCCTGCCCACCTGGTTCAGCCACTCAGGATGTGCATGGCGGTTCTGGGGGTGGACTGTGAACAAGACCCCTGCCCTCATGGGGCTGACGTTCTAGAGGGGGAGACGAGAACACAAAAGTAGTTAATAACAGCTTGTGCAATAGAATTTCAGAGAGGGACAAACGCTCTCACAAGTGATGTGAAGGAGACTAAGAGGGAGGGGGGGCTGGGCTGCATCTAGAGGGGTTCAGGGTGGGCCCCTCTGAGGATGCAAAGAAGCCAGTCTTGGAAAGAACATGGCAGGGGGGAACAGCTCCAGGGCAAAGGCAGGGGCCTGGGAGGGGAGGAAGTGGTGGGAAAGGGGCAGAGAAGGGGTAGACCAGGCCTGGGGGAGGGGGCTGAGCATGATACCGTGGAGACATGGCAGGTTTCAGACAGGGAGTGATGGGTTCCATTCCCTCACCCTCGGAATCTCCCTTCTCCTCCAGCCTAGAAACCCCGTCACGGTAGTTCCCTTTCCAGCGTCTGTCTCCCTCCCCCGTGACAGGTACTCGCTGGGCTGGACTTTCCCCAGGATCTATAGCCAGAGAGGGAACTAGCCTTTCCCCCCCTCACCCCCCCCCCTCCCCACTGTAAAAACACTGGGCGTGGGCCTCTGCTGTGGGCCAGCCCCCAGGACCCCAGGACCCCAGGACCCCAGGACCCTCATGCAGACCCTTCAGGTCGCACAGGCTCCAGTTTACAGAGCAGGAGACCAGGCACAGGGTGACTCACTCAAGGCCGTGGGGCTCTCAAAGCAGGGACCCAGCTCAGCCTCATCCCAAAGTTATCTTTCGCCCCTTTTCTTCCTGCCTCTCTTCACTTCCCTCATTTTGGTGAATGTCACCGCCAGCTCCCTGGCTGCTGAGCTGCACACCCTAGAGCCATTCTCCATCTTTCCTTCAGGGGCCGGTCATTAAATGCCCCTGGGTGGGCCCTCTAGCAACTTTGACACCCTCCACATCAGTAGAGGTGATCGCTCCCTCCCTCTTGAGAAAAAGGAGGAAATTAAGTTGTGTCAGGTTTTTATGGATCTAGAGAAGCGGTACTGAGGTCTGTGGGCACCTTTCTGTGTACTTCACGCGATCGCAGGAAATGCATTGCGTCTGGAAGCTGGGCCAGCCGGCAAGAACACCCCAGCACCTGCCATTGGCCCCACCGGAGAGAAGCCCCAGGGAGGTGGTGGCCCCCACAGCCCACCCCTCTGTCCTAAGGGAAGTCAGAGGGCTCCCAGTCACTACCCCACCTTTCTCGAAGCGGTGCCCTGTTTTGGGGTAATGTTCTAAAACGGATTGGGGTGATGGTGCATAACTCACTCCATGGAGACAATAAAAACCACAGAACTGTACACTTTAAATAGGTGGATTCTGTGTAATGTGTGTGAATTATATCTCAATAAATCTTTTTTTTTTTTTTAAACCTCAGCCCGGCCAGCATGGCTCAGTGGTTGAGCATTGACCTATGACCCAGGAGATCACAGTTCGATTCCTGGCCAGGCAGGGCACATGCCTGGGTTCTGGACTCAATCCCCAGTAGGAGGCATGCGGGAGGCAGCTGATCAATGATTCTCATCATTGATGTTTCTATCTCTCCCTCTCCCTTCCTCTCTGAAATAAATAAAGATATTTAAAACAAACAAACAAACAAACAAAAAACCCTCAGGTATTCTGTGGGTGGGGATCCAGATCTGCTTAGACAAGTGAAAAATTAAAATTAAAAAAAAATCATGAGAAGACTCAAATATTGCCTCATAGCAATAATCAGAACTAACTTTCCTTAGTGCCGGTGATATGCTGGACCATGTTCTAAGTGTTCACACCTGTGACTCTCACAGCAGCCCTATCAGGCGGACATTATTATCCCCCATTTGGCAGATGGGAAAACTGAGGCACACAGCAGGAATGTGACTCACCAAGGTCACAAGCACAAAAAGTGTCCGAGGCAGGGTTTGAACCATGCAGCCTCGCTCCAAAGCCCTCACTTCCTCACTCCAATATACTCAAAAATAAAGAGGATGACTGTATTATAAACAAGTGTCAGTACCGCTCAGTGGACCAACAGCAGGTCCCCTCCTGTTCTTTTTTAAAATATATTTTTATTGATTTCAGAGAGGAAGGGAGAGGGAGATAGAAACATCAATGATGAGAAAGAATCTTTGATTGGCTGCTTCCTGCACGCCCCCTACTGGGGATCGAGCCCGAAACCCGGGCATGTGCCCTTGATCAGAAACGAACCCGGGCCCCTTCAGTCCTCAGGCCAAGGCTCTATCCACTGAGCCGAACCGACTAGGGCTCCCCTCATGTTCTTATCAGCACCAGTAAACTGCAGGCTGGCCCAGTTTCTAGACAAACTGCTTTTACTGCAATCATGTGAAGCATGTATTTTGAGAAAGGTGCAACTTCCTCTAGATAAGCTTGTCTCTGCTCTCCCCTCCCCTGCCCCCTGCTGGATTATTCTATTGCAAATCATATATTTCATATTACTTCATAAATTCTTCAGAATGTATCTCTACGTGATAAGAACTCCTTTAAATCACTACATGTTTATTTAGTTACCATTTTCAAACCTAGAAGAAATCCATGATTCTATAATAGCCCCTAAAATCCCATTTCCCCCGTTGTTTCCTAGATATGTTTTTATGGGTAGTGGTTTAAATCAAGCAACAGAGTTCATACATTGGATTTGGCTGGTTTATCTCTTAAATTCCTTTTAAGCTATAATGATTCTCTTTTTAAAAATATATTTTTTAAATTGATTTAAAAGAGAGAGGAAGAAGGGAGGGAGAGAGAGAATATGTGAGAGAAACATTGATTGGCTGCCTCCTGCACACCCCCTCCTGGGGATCGAGCTCACAACCCAGGCATGTGCCCTGACCCGGAATCGAGTCCACGACCTTTTGGTGTATGGGATGATGCTCAACCAGCTGAGCCATACCAGCCAGGGCAAAAATTCTCTTTTTAAAATTTCCTTGTTTTTTAGTCATTGCAGAAAGTGCGATATCCTTGCTTGTAATTGATTTCTTGCCTCTAAGTGGCCTCCAGCAGGAAGTGGAGTGGAAGGGTGTGGGGTGCAGGGGCTTGGCCCAGCCTTCAGGCCTGTGGAGAGCCTGGTATTTCCACCATACTGGTTATCTGAAAAGAAATACAATGAGGCCTAAGAAGGCACATTGATGTTGGCAGCAGCTACTAGTAAATATGTTCATTTGTCCATTTTGTCACAGTGTGTTATTCCCACATTCAAAGCATATGAGGAATCTGCCCGCTTCTCTTTGGCAGAAAGCAGATTGAGGGAGCGAGGAAGGGAGCAGGGAGACTGATGGCAGCTCCCACAGTCCAGGCGAGAGGGGACGGGGGCCTGGCCCAGGGTGATGGCTTTGATGAAGAGGGAACAGGTTCCAGGATATTCTGGAGGTAGAATGGGTCAGACACATTGGCTGTATGGACACGGAGGGCAGGAGATGTCCAGGGTGCTTGGACAGCAGGGTCCTTTCTCACTGGGAAAACAGCCTTCCTGCCTCTAGTTCATATTTGCAGACCCCAGCTCCCAGCTGCTGCTGGGGAGATGACACACACAAAATGAGGGTGACTCAGTCTTTGGCATGGGCCACCAGCACCCCATGACCAGGCTTCCCAGGAGGATGAGCCAACAAAAGGAAAGTGTGGGGGTAGGACAAGGGCACAGATGCCAGAATCAGCTGCTTTGCAGTGGCATAAGCTCAGGCAACTCAATACCTCTCAGCCTGTTTTTCCATCTGGGCAGTGGGAAGGCCCATTCCCACCTGGTTGGGCATTGTGAGGAGTTAAATGCTGATTCCTGCTCTTCTGTGATGGTCTTGAGGAAGAGAGCATAGGTGGCCTCAAGTGGACCAGGAGGATGTGAGGAGTGGCTAGTAGGGAGGCTGGGCGTGATGGGGGCTTGCTCAGTAGCTGACCAAGATATGGGGACAAACATATCTCAAGTGGTCCTTGATCCCCTCTGGGGTCAGCCTCTGAGCGCCCCAGTTATAGGCACAACTGAACGAAAAGATGGAAGAAGTGATTGGGGGTGCTGTCCATGGTTCTAAACATGCCCAGGCTGCCCTCGGCAGAGCCTCAGGGTGACTTCCTTCCTTCCTTCCTTCCTTCCTCCCTCCCTCCCTCCCTCCCTCCCTCCCTCCCTCCCTTCCTTCCTTCCTTCCTTCCTTCCTTCCTTTTTTAAAATATATTTTTATTGATTTCAGAGAGGAAGGGAGAGGGAGGGAGAAAGAGATAAAAACATCAATGATGAGAGAGAATCATTGATTGGCTGCCTCCTGCACGCCCCCCACTGGGGATCAAGCCCGCAACCCGGGCATGTGCCCTGACCGGGACTCGAACCATGACCTCCTGGTTCATAGGTCGATGCTCACAGAACCACATGGGCTGGGCTGCCTTCTCTTTCAACAGAGCAATATTAGAATGGTGGTGGAAATGACAGTATTGAGGATGCAGAATGGATGAGGCTGGAGGGCCATAAGTCCCTGGGCAAATGTTACCACAGAGAGCGAAGATGTGTCGGTCACTTGTTTATCTAGCCATTTGTTCTACATCTCTCAGCATGGGTTACAAAGACAGCTCTGAGGAAAGGACTCTCTGCCACTTGACTAGAGTGGGGCGCGCGGAAGAGAAAAGGATACCAGAGCCCACGTATGAGCACTTTCCTACACATTACCCGCATCTAACCTCTATCACAATTCTATGAGAAAGGCATTAATGCTGTATGCGTTACATGCAGTGTTAGAATTTAGGCTAATGGCCACATTTGGGGAAGAAGAAGGGAGCAGTGACTAGGGTGAGCGGTATAAGTTTTCTGGGATGCCGATAATGCTTCAATTCTTGCCCTGGGTAGCTCACCAGTGTGGTTTTTTTTAAAAAAAGATTTGTAACTGATTTTGAGAGAGAGAGAGGAAGGTAGAGGGAGAGAAAGAGAAACATTTATGTGAGAGCAAAACACCCATTGGCTGCCTCCTGTACACCCCCGAGCAGGGATCTAGCCCACAACCCCGGCATGTGTCCTGACCAGGAATCGAACCGGCAGCCTTTCCGTGCGTGGGACAGTGCCCAACCAACTGAGGCTCACTGGCCAGGGCAGGAGTGTACTTAAGATGTGTACCTTTTTTATTTTATGTAAGGGCTTTACACCTTAACCAAAAATACAAAAAATATGTTATATGCATTTTACAAATGACAGCGCATTGGGCTAAGTTTTGAGGGGTTCGGTGGCACACTTAGGTTCCATTAGTAGGTGGTAGAGCAGAGTTCGTAACCCAGGAGAGCCCAAGTCTAGAAACCCAGCTCTGGTGGCTTCCAACCAAATTGCCCTTCCCAGAATGACCTGCAGGGGGAGACAAAGAGCAGGGGAGGCACCACGGAGGCCAGAGGAGGATGCTACTGTCACTGACCCTGGCTGCAGGTGCGGGGAAGCTGGGTGAATGGTGCCCAGGAGTGAGTCAGGACTGGGCAGCCTCCAGGCAGCCTCCAGGGAGTCAGCTCTTTTTTAAAAAAGATTTTTAACTTGATTGTTAGAGAGAGGAAGGAAGAGAAAGAGAGAGCAACATCTATGTGAGAGCGAAACATCTATCGGCTAGGCCTCCTGCACATCCCCTACTGGGGATCAAACTGCAACCTGGGCACATGCTCTGATGAACTGGCAACCTTTCGGTGCACGGGATGATGCCCAGCCAACTGAGCCACACTGGCCAGGGCAGGGAGTCAGCTCTTAACCCCGAGGCCCAGAGAGCAGAAAGGGCTCCCCCAAGGGGGTGAATCAGCATCTTAGGTCCCCTAATCCTGTGTTCCTGCCCAGGAACCTGAGCTGCATCTCCCAGGTATGAGGACACTACAGAGACCTTAGAGGTCAAGAGTGGGGTCCAGGACCCCCAGTTTCACCAATGCCCAGCCCAGCCCAGCCCAGCTGGGAGGCAGGGGACTGATGGAGATTACCCTCAGGGCTGTGGTCCAGGAATAAGTCCAGACACCCGAATGCAGTGTCTAGGCTTCTCCCTGTGGGTAGGTGCCCAGCATGCCCTGTGTAAAGGGTGGTGAGGGAGGGCCAAAGCCAGGTGGCACCCGTTAGGCCAGAGCACCATGTAGCCCATCTCCTGACCTTTTTAATTGTCTAACTGGAGATTTCCGGAGCAACAGTGGGAGCCCTCTGAAGTTCCACCCTGTGGGATTTCTCCCTGAGGGTTGGTGGTGCACCCTGCATAGAGGTGGAGGATCTAGGCTGGTATAATTTCCCAGCTTCCTGGTCAGCAGTTATCTTTAGCAAGCACAGCTCAGTGGGTGTGTGGGGAGGTAGGTGGGAAGCCGGTGGATTCAAACCCTACAGCAGCCACTCACACAGTGTGATCTGGAGCTCATCACTCTGCCTCTCTGAGCCTCAGAAATTGGCCTCCCGGGTGAAATGAAAATGCGCCCCACACAGAGGGGGCTCTCACTCCTCTAGCAGACCCCATTCCGTCATCTGGAGTCTGCAGTGATGACAGCCAGAATTTAGGGCTTTGCTGATAGTACATTTTCAATTGGGGGAGGGGTAAATCTCCTAGGCAGAAGAATTCCAAATAATTCACCTTGATGAGCCAGGTGTTCAAGGTCAACACCAACAGCGATAGGGCATCTTGAGAGCACATACCCTTGCTGTGATTGTGATGAAAATGGCCTTTCGCCTCTGTGGTCTTTCTCCTAAAACACCCCACCCCACTCTAATCATCAGAAAGACATCAGACAAATCCCACTTGAGGGACATTCTACAAAATATATGACGAATACTTCTTAAAACAGTCAAGGTCATCAAAGACAAGGAATTCTGAGAAACTGTCACAGTTCGGAGGAGCCTGAGGACACGTGAAACTAAATGTAACGTGGTCTTGCTGCGCCTTGCGCGTGGCCACTTTCTACAATTACTCTGGAGTTTACTGGTGTGGGAACCACCACTGTACCCAGATGTTGGGTACTGTACCCAGATGGAGCGCTGGCAGCCGAATCGTGCGCTGCAGGCAGAGTGGTGCACATGCTTATGAAATTGTTTATTCAGTTTCATACTTGAGTTTCAGAAAAAAGAAGTCCTCAAACTCGCATTCACTCCCAAAGCATGAGACAGAGATCTGTGTCTCAAGTCTGAGTAGCTACAGAACGGCAAGGAATGTGGTCATAAGATAAGTGATACTGGGCTCATCACATTTTCTGGACCAGTCTTCACAGAGCTTGAAAAACTCAACCTAGAGACGTCTCCCAAGCCTTTCTACTTAAGAAATGAGTTTTACGTCTCGCTGGAAAGGCTCCTTGCTCATCCCAAGGTGAGCCGCTGATGTGAGCACGCAGACATGATGAAAGGCTTGTTGCTGACACAGGAAGAGTGAAGTGAGCAGGGAGGGCTCTGCCCTGAGGCTGGCCTGCACGAGGGAGCCAGTGAGCCGGCTGTCCTGAAACTCAGGGTCTTAGCAAGAGGTGGGCTCACTTATAAACTTTTTGTGTAGTCACAATTCAAGTAACGTTTAAAAATATATCTTTATTGATTCCAGAGAGGAAGGGCGAGGGAGAGAGAGAGGAACATCAATGATGAGAGAGAATCATTGATTGGTTGCCTCCTGCATACCTCCTACTGGGGATCGAGCCTGCAACCTGGGCATGTGCCCTGACCCAGATTCAAACTGTGACCTCCTGATTCAATGCTCAACCACTGAGCCACGTCGGCCGGGCAATAATTCAAGTAACTTTTAATTTTAAAATTACTTGACTTGTTCTTTTTCTTTCTTTTTTTTTTAAGTTGGCTTATTTTGTTTGGGGGTGTGTAGAGAGTTCCTGATACGCTTGTTTATTTTGTTGGAGTCATATGTTGACATTAAACATTTTTAAAGGAATAAATAAATAATAAATGTAATGTCTCCTGGCTGGGATCCTGGAACATAAAATGGACATTAGGAAAAAACTAAGGAAATGGGAACAAAGCACAGACTTTAGTTAGTAATAATATATTGATGTTGGTTCACTAACTGTGACACATGCATGAATCATATAAGATGCTAATAATAGGTGATATAGTATATGGAAGTCTGCACTACTTTCACAATGTTCCCCTAAATCTAAAACTATTCTAAAATTTAAAGTTTATTAAAACATTTTGAGGGTGGACATAAGATAGCTAACATTTTATTTAAACTAATGAAGACATTAAAAACCTCACCAAGTCACCTTCCCTCTCCTCCTCCCTCCCTCCCTCTCTATCTATCTATCTATCTATCTATCTATCTATCTATCTAAAAGTCTAAGTGACCGACCGTCCATCCATCTGACTCTCTGACCGACTGACTGGCAGGTACATATGATGCGCACTGGTGATTTAAAAATAAATGTTGACTCGCACATGTGTGATACATGTTAATATAATATAGTACTATATTATCTATAATATATAAAAGCTTAAGCGACCAAACGACCAAATGACCAGTCAACCGATCACTATGATGCCCACTGACCACCAGAGGGCAGACGCTCAATGCAGGAGCTGCCCCCTGGTGGTCAGTATGCTCTCACAGCAGGAGCGCCACTCAGCTGACCAGTAGGTTCCAGACGCAGGGCTCATGGCTGGTGAGCGCTGCTGCGGCGGTGTGAGGCTCTCCCAATTGGGACTGCCTGGGTGCGAGTCCGTGGCAGGTGCAGTGGGGCCAGGATGAGTGGGAGTGGCAGGCAGGAGCGGCAGGCGGTGTTGGACTGCCAGTTTTGGCCCAATCACCTCAGGCCACACTGAGGGACCCCGCCAGTGCATCGGGCCTCTAGTATATATTATTTTGACATATTTTTTTGTAGTAACATAATCAACGTATGAATCTTTCTTCTAATTAATTTCCTTTCAATGTGCATGAATCTGTGCACCAGGCCACTAGTTGTTTGATAAAAGGAAGGATGTTCGGAACAGCAGGAAGGCCTCCATCTCAGAATGGAGTAAGTCTAGGTCAGTGGTCAGAAACTGCGGCTCTCGAGCCACATGCGGCTCTTTGGCCCCTTGAGTATGGCTCTTCCTAAGCCTTAGGAGTACCCTAATTAAGTTAATAACAATGTACCTACCTATATAGTTTAAGTTTAAAAAATTTGGCTCTCAAAAGAAATTTTCAATCGTTGTACTGTTGATATTTGGCTCTGTTGACTAATGAGTTTGCCGACCACTGGTCTAGGTCAACGAAGAATTCAGACTCTCAATTTTTCTCATCTTGACAAGGACCCATGAGAAGTTTAGGGCTGTCTTTAGCCCTGGAGACTGTGGGCAGAGTGAGAAATGGTTAAAGATCATGACCAAGAGCATAGAACACTCGACAAAAGCTGGAGGGTAATCGTGCAGTGAAAGGTGCTGGGGAGCAGTGGTGGGTGGCAGGGGTGGCAGGTGACGAGGCTTCAGGGCCAATAGGATGACCAAACATCCTGGTTTGCCTGGAACAAAGGACTTTCTGGGCACTGGACCTTCCGTTTGCAAACTCAGACAGACCGGGCAAGCTGGGTTGTTCATCCTAACCAAGCAGGTGGGCCTGTCTGAAGGGGACGCACCCGCCCGCAGGAGCTGTCACCAACCTCCTGGAAAGGGAAAGGCAGGCCCTGTGGGGCCAGATCTCGTGTTTTCAATATTTTTTCATGAGAAGCTAGAAATCGATTTGCTGTGTTTGTTTGTTTATTTTTAAACACAACTCCCAAGTTTCAAATGTGGGCAGCTAATACAAACAACTGTGAAATGCTTTTCAGTCCAAACCACACACAGTGTGTCCTTGTGGCCCTCAGGCTGCCAGTTTGAGATCTCTGGGGTAGCTCTGACTTGGGTCCTCGAGCTGGTCCCTTAGCTCCTGTGAGCCTGTTCCCCTGACTGTGAATAGACTAAAAGCCATTGGATTGTGCACTGTAAGTGGGTGAATTATATGGTATGTGAATTATATTTCAATAAAGTTGTTAAAAGAAGAGCAAATAAGCAACAAGCACAGCTAGTTCTCCTTCCAGCTCTGCCCCAGCTCCCTGTGCAGCCGTACACAGGGTGCTCCCCCTCTCTGGGCCTCAGTCTCCCACTTGGAGAACACAGGTGTTGAATCAGGTACATTCTGGCTCCAACAGCTTATGATTTTATTGTGACAGATGGTCACGTACCCACCAGGGCCACCTGCCCACCGAGACCCGGGATAATATGGGCCAAAGGTGGCCCATCAACCAGAGCCTGTAATTCCGCCCACAGCTGACAGGCCGCAGGAACTGGCAGGAGCCAAGCAGACTCCAGCGTAAACACACAGATGTTTGCAGTTGACAGTAGACGTGTCAGCCGACATAAGGAAAGAATTTGCCAGCATTTGTTGTCTGTTGACCAAAACTTCCTCAGTGAGGTTCATCTTCAGCTCACAGAGGAGGTCGCCTGGGCTCTGGTGTCCACTTACCTGCTGTTGTGGCCAGGGCAAGCCCCTTGACATTTCTGAGCTTCATATTCAGCTTGCTTGTGAGGAAGGCAATGACAGCGGTGGCAGGGATTCGAGCTGGCTCTGATTCCTTCACCTCGTTAGGCCTTCATTTCCTCATCTGTAATTCGACAGGATTTATCCAGATCAGTGGTTCTCAACAGATTTTACCCCCCAGATGGCATTTTTGATGGTCACGACTCAGGAGAGGGGGGAGTGCTACTGACATCTAGTGGTAGAGACCAGAGGTGCTACCAAGTGTCCTATGGTGCACAGGACAGCCCCCAGAGCAAGGAATTATCCAACCCCAAATGTCAGCATGGCTGCGGTAGAGAAATCCTGGACTAAGATAACCTCTAGATTGCCCTCAAGATCTTTGAACTTGATCTGCCTTTCCTTGTGCTGGGAAAGGCAGTCTGGAGCGTGCAGTTTTTCCACCCCCTTTGGCTGCAGAAGAATACGCCTTGGGGCTGGAACACTTCCCTCCCAGGAGATAAAGAGCCTGCTCAGTCTCTGCTGGCTTATCGCCTTGTGTGGGTATATCTTCCCCTGTTTCAGACTTAATGTGTGCTCCTTTGTTCTGCTTAAGTATGTGATTCATATGGCACCTGGCCAACCCCGCCCATATATCTGTCCCCCATGGGGAGGGGACGAGGTCCTTTCTGTGACACAGGGGTGTTTGTGCATGCAGGCCAATGGCCCTGGCTGGCTGCCGGGAGGGAGCCTCAGGCCATGGGGGACGGATGCCCACTGCTGACTGATGCCCACTTGTCCTGTCTCTTCTCGATGTGACTGGAGCCTTGGTCCACTCAGCGCCTGACCAAGTTGTATTTTTCCAGGTGACTGAGACCAAGAAGCAGTGGGCACAGTGTTCAGACTTCTACTCTGGTGATAGGCAGGCTTGAATAGTGCACCGTCATGGTTTTCTCAGCCCCCTGAGGCAACTTCCACAAAGCTGTTATTTGGATGACTCTTCAATTCCCCAAAGTGCACAGCCCTGCAGAAGCTCTGTATGGCCTTTCCTCCCCTGCAGAATGGGGGTAATGCGTGCCTCCCAGCACGGCTCTGCTGACCGTGGAGGCTGGAGTAATAATAGTAATCAACAATAAGTAACACTCGGTATAACTTACCATGGGCCAGGCATTGTGCTAAGTGTTTTGTACATATGAACTCATCTAGTCTTTACAAGCACAGCTGAGGCAGGTTTGATTATTTCTCCTACTTTTAGATGAAAAAACTGAGAGGCTAAGTTAGTTGTATAGATCATATATTTTCAGCTCACAGTAATTTTTTCCATGTAGCAGTCCCCTCCCTTGGGCACTAATCCTTGCTACTCTACTCCTTTGGGATATAGTGATTGGTCCAGTAATGCACACATGTGACCCAAGATGGGCCAATTAGAAGCCTTCCCTGGGGTTTTTGCTACTTGGAGTTGGCACAGGAGTGGGAAGATGTGAGCCCGGGTGGGGCTGCCAGTGGTACAAGATGGCTTGCCTGTGTGGAGCCAATATACAGAGAGAAACACGTGAGAAGTGAGAGAATTCTGGTGGCTTCGATGACTGATTCTGGACCCCACCATCGATCTCCAAAACATGAGCCGGCATTCCCTTTATGCCTGCATTGGTTCGAGTTGCATTTTTGTTTCTTGCAGCTCAGAGTCCTGACCGATCCTTTTCCTACCCCTGCATGACCCTGTTCACGTGTAAACGTGTTCCCCTGTGCACACATGTATATGAGCTCAGCTTGTACAGTGTGTGCACACATGTGTGTCTACATGAGTTTGTGCGAACAGGCCAATGACCCAGGTGGTCCGTTCCTGGTCCATATTCTGCCCTGGCCTTGAAATTGACCTTCCCCACCTGGACTGATGATCTCAGAGGATTAGAACCTGAAATTCTGGGCTGACAGCCCTCTAGGCTAGGGAAAACCTCTTCCCTGGAGACCTGGGCAGCATCTTGGAAGGATGATGGGGACAATCCTAGAGCCCCAGGACATCTGAGCTGACAGGCAGGGCCCTACAGTGGGTGTCACATTGCTTTACCTGCCCAGGGTCATTCCCCAACCCTGTCTGGGACCAGCACCCAAATTGCATGATTCCATTTAAATGAAATTTCCAGAATAGGTGAATGCATAGAGACAGAAAATCAGACTAATGGCTGCTTAAGGCTTAGGGGAGTGGGGATGAAGGCTAGGGACACGATAGCTAAAGGGTTTCTTTTTGAGATGATGAAAATATTCTAAAATGGACGGGTGAGGGTTACACCTATCTGTGACTTTACTTAAAACCATTGAAATGTACACTCGAAATGGGTGAATTCTGTGGCATTGACTTACATCTTGATAAAGCTGTTTTTTAAGAAAAGATTCCAAGGCTCCCGGCTGAGCCAGGCCCTTTTCAGGGTATTTCTTTAAAAGTCACACACTTGGCCTCTAGGGGGCATGTTTGGCTGATGAGAAATCAGGTCATTTTTATTTCTGCTCTGTGCTCTGCAGCTACACAGATCCCTGTATCTGCCTTGCTTACACCGGAGCGAACATTTTGCATGCGCACTGCCTGCTTTCTTTTGCTCGGCATAGTTGTCTGTGTCCCCATCTGCCTCCAGGCTGTCCGTTCATCTGTCCATCCCTCAGCCGTGGCCCCTCGTTCCAGCTCCGTTCACACTCTAACAGGGGCTCCTGTGGCTGGGTGGGTAGCATGGCCAAGGCAGGAGATGTACCTGTGAATAGAGGGGCTTCGACCTGGGGACCAGTTACACCAGTGCTGGGAGAGCCCGAGGCCTGGGCTGGAACCCAGAGGGGATGCAGAGAGAGCGGGGCAGGTGGGAGACACACCCAGCTTCTCCCTTCCTCCAAGGGGCCTGAGAAAAGAGGTGGGCTCAGTGGATGGAGAGCAGGGTCCAGAAGACAGGAATAGCCAGAGGGCCCAGGTGGTCGGATGGCCTCTCAGGGGCAGTGAGAGGTGCGCTTCACGGGAAGCAGTCCCACCCACCAGCATGTGACAAGGCGAGCCACCAACTTTTCTGTCCCAGCTTCTAAATGGGAGGGCAGCCAACCCTACCCCTCCCCAGCCACAACTTCCCAGGGGTGTCACTCACAAATGTCCTTTGTGTCCCATTCCTGCTCTAGTGCATGCAGACAGGGGTCACTTTTGTTGGGGTTTGTCTAATAGAGGGCCCCAGGAGTAGGAGGGAGGTGGAGACGCCCTGTGGCCGGGGCAGGGGTGGCTGCAGCCCGGTGTTCCTGGCCTGGAGGTCACTTCACCTGCTCTCTGCCCAACTGTACAGAAGCCAAGAATCTGGCCGCCGATCTGACATGACAAAGGAGGCACTGGGTGCGGAGGGAAGCGCATGGGCACTGGAGATGCACTGGGTTCTAATCCTGCCTCTCCCAGCCCCTGACTACAGATTCTGGGCAAATTTTCTTATTCAAGCCTCGATTTTCTCATCTGTAAAATGGGGCTCATCGCAGCATGTAGCTCCTAAATTTGTGATAAAAAAAATTGTTCTAAGCGCTTGACATTGTGGCCAAAGGTACTTTACAACCAGCTGTGGGGGAGGCTCTGGAGTGCTAGCCCTGAGGTAGCTGTGACCAGCTGTGTGACCCGGGCAAAACCCTCAACCTCTCTGAGCCCTGTTTCCTCATCTGTGAAATGGAGATAACAGCTCTGACCGTTTCGCAGGGGTGGGGGCAAGGATTAACTAAGCACCTTGTGGGCCTGGTTATTCTTGGAATCGTGACACAGTTCTCTCCCCGACACACGGGACATGGGTCCAGGCCGCCCACCACAAACCAGCGCCCACTCTCTGGGCTTGCTCGCTTCCTTCCTCCTCGGCAGTGTCTTGCCAGGAAGCAGACTTGAATACAGCTGAGCTGTGGGGAGGGGAAAGCCGGGCTGGGACTGAGTTTGGAATGAGCAGTGTTTGTCATGACCCAGCCTACCTCTTGGCTGTGTGTGACTCAGCAATTAGGATGAGATTTCCCATCCAACGGAGCAGAGCTCCCTTGTGACCTGCCAGAGGGGTCCTCATGACCCCATCCCAGCTGGTGTGGGTAGCTGTGGCTGTGACGAAGGGCTGTGACTGGGGGAGCCTTCTGCTGCCTGCGCCACCAGGGCTGGTGGCAAATCAAAGAGGGAGCCTTCTAGAGCTCTGTCTGCATTGCATGTGTCCCTCTGTACTTAAAAAATATTTCATAATAATAACCTCAGATGTGTAGGTGGCTCCACCCACTTGATGTATGTGACCTGGGAAGTCACCCCATCTCGGCTTCGGTTTCCCAGGCACAAAATGAACGTCGTGATGAGACCCCCATTTGCTCATTTGTTCACTCACTGATTCATGCCTTTGGTCATCCCACAAACATTTGTGGAGCACCTTCCAGGCGCCGAGTGCTGTGTTAAGTCCTGGGGATCCAGCCAGGAGCACCCCGGCCCTCAGAGAGCAGACACTCTACTGAGGGGACAGTCAAAAGAAGCAAATATAAATGGACAGAATGTGGTCTGTGCCAGGAAGGAGAGGAGCCCATGCTGGCCCTTGGGCGGGGGAGGCAGGGACCCCGGGTGAGGAATTACATGTGGTACATGTGGGCTGAGACTGAAGCATGGGAGGAGCAGCTGTGCTGGGTGTTGGAGGAAGAACATCCTGAGCAGGGAAGCAGCAGTGCAAAGGGCCTGAGGCAGGACAGGGTTATGGCTTCGGCAGAGTTCACTGGAGGATGAGGGAGCACAGTGGGCAGCAGGAGGGGGTGGGGGACATTAGCACCAGCTCCTAAGATAGCCTGAGGCATTTATGCCTCATTCTTGGCTATTCTGGAAGCCATCACAGGACCTTTGGCTGGGAGGGACAGGACTGGACCCGCCTGTGAAACCATCTGAGGCCCGCTAGACATTTGCTGTGGGGCTTCTGGTGTCCCATCCACCCTGCTGGCTCTGGAAGCAGATGATAATTATGGTAGTGAAATGACATTGAACACGGACTCTGTGCCAGGCCCACGGTAAGCCCTGATATATTCATATGGGTGTGTATTTTAATTAAAGAACTCGCTTTGATCTTATGATGACTCTAGGAAATAGGCCTATCATTACCCCCATTTTACAGATGGGAAAACTGAGGCACGGGGAAGTGACTTGCCCCAGGTCACTCAGTTGGTAAAGAGGGGAGGAGTTAAAGGGAAAGGGATTGAGGCTGGAGACACTTACGCCTGTGGAGGAAGCATTGTCAGGCTTAGGGGTGGCTGAGGGAGACTCCTAGGTGTCTGGTCGGGTGACTTGTGGGTGGGAATGGCCTCAGGCTATGGAGTACATGGTGGAGGAGCAGCTCTTCCTGGCAAAGGATCTGGCTAGCGGCATAGTGTCTCTCAGGCAGGCGTGGGTAATTGGGATTCATCAGGGTCCATTTGGGTTCTGGCCCATCCTCAAGGAGGCGGGATGGGGTGGTTGTCAAGAATATGGCCCTGTGCTGTGTGGCTTTGGGCCAGTCACTCGCCTGTCTGCTTTTGCTTCCTTGCTGGCGGAGTAGGGAAAGTAACGATCGCTCTTCTTTCAGGGTGTGTAGATACGAAATGAGATAATGTTTGTGTGGTGCCAGCACTGGAACAAGCTCGAAATGTGTTAGTAAGGCTCAGGGCTGGGGAGGTGGGCAGCAAAAAGGCCCTCATCTAGGACATGCCTCCCAATAAGTTGCTGACAACAGCCTGGCCCCACCTCCCAGAGCTCAGGTATCCCCACTGCCCTTGGGGGGCTCAGGGCTCTGACTTAGCTCCATGCCAGGCTCTGGCAGGACGGGGGAGGATGTCACTTGGCCGGATTCCTCCCAAGGTCTCCTTGCTCTGAAGCAAGGGCCAGAGGGACAAAGCGCGTGCCTGCCCAGTCAGGGCCAGGGCCACTGCCCACAGAGGGTCAGGCGACTGTCACATGGTGCCTCCTGTTTTCATGACCACTATCTTTTCATGGCAGTCATCTAAAAACAGGGAAGGAAGCCCCAACCAGAATCCACGTGGTTCTCAAAGGGCAGGGGGACCGGGGACCAGCTGGGACACCTTGATTCCTGGGGACCCCTCTGGCAAAGCCCATGGACTCCTTCCAAAATAATGTTTTGTTTGATTCTTGAAGATGAACTGGGGTTTTATTTTTGTTGATTTAGCACTGGATATTTTTTAAAAAATATATTTACCATAAAAGTTTTATTTTCTTTCTAAATATCTTTTTTGAAAATGTATTTTTTATTGATTTTAGGGAGAGGGAGAGACATCAATGAGGTGGCTGCCTCCTGCGCACCCCCTAATGGGGATCAAAGAATCAAACTGGTGATCTCTTGGTGCGTGGGACGATGCTCAGCCGCCTGAGCCACACAGGCCAGGGCTCTTTCTGAATATCTTGAGCACGAGTTTGGCAGTGTACCTCCCAGATTCCTGATCACAGGAAGAAGGAATAAAGTCTGTACCCCCAAAGATAACCGGAGGACAGCAATTCTGCCTTTTCCGGCACAGCCACAGCTGGCCTGCCACTCAAAGGACAAGAATAATTCCAAAAGCATGCATTTTGGTAAACTTCTCAGAATTTTCACATGTCATGAATCTTCTCTCTTTGCCTATACTTTGAATGTCGCCTTACTTCTCAGTTTTATCCTCTTCTCTCTTTTAGAAATCATTTCCCCCAACATTTTATTGTGAAGATGTTCAAACATACAGAAAAGTTGAAAGAATTGTACAGTGAACAACCGTGTTCCCAGCACCCAGGTAACGTTTCATTTTGCTTTGTCTCTTTTTTACCCCTTTGTCATCCATCCATCCATCCATCCATCTCTCCTTCCATCCATCCATAACTCTATCTAGCATTTTACTTTTTTAAATATACTTCAAAGTAAATTGCTAACAGCAGTACCAATCCTTTTAAACACTTTGGCATGCATTGTAATAACCAGAATTGAATATTTAGAATAATATTTTTCAATTCAGAAAATTATACACAGGTTACAAAGAAAACTAGCTATATATATCTGCAATAATCAAAGAATATAAAAATACCTGTGTTCCTGCCTGACTGGTGTGGCTCAGTTGGTTGGAGCATTATCCCATGCACTGAAGGGTTGTGGGTTTGATTCCCGGTCAGGGCACATACCCAGGTTACAGGTTCAATCCCCAGTCAGGGAGTGTATAGGAGGCAACCGATCGATATTTCTCTCTCACATCAATACTTCTCTCTCCCTCTTACTTTCTCTTTCTCTCTCTAAAAATCAGTAAAAACATATCCTCAGGTGAGGATTAAAAAAATACCTGTGATTCATGAGGGTGACAAAGTCACAAGTCCTGCCAGTACTACTGTGGGTGTGTTGCTACATTAGGAATTGAAGTTCTATGCTAAATTTTAGTTGCAGACTAGTGAAAACAAAGATGTATTTTTTCCCTATCTAAATCCACCATCCTTTGTATTTGAGGACCCCTACTCAGTTCTTATTTGATAAAATCCAAATAAATTATGCTGTTACCAAGTTAAGGCAAATGTTACCACTGGGAAATACTTCCTGGCCATTTGTTATGTGTGTTACCTCATTGGATCCTCACAACCACCCTCTGGGGATAAAAGACAACTGTTTCTCCACTCACAACACTTCTGACCCCAAATGTGTGCATCCCCCCTTCCCTCAGACCAACCAATTCTGTAACTCTCTGGACACCAACGGGTGTCCTATAAATTAATTCAATTCTGACCTAACTCCCTGGAGTTAGGGTCAGACCCCACAGGTCAAGGGCTCAGACCTACAAGACCAAGCTCACTTTAGACACCCATAAGGACGGGGTCCCATGGTACCCCCAATTCCGTCTGACTTGCCTACACTGTCAGAAGTTCTCACAACCCCCACCGCACATTCAACGATGTGCTAGAGCAGCTCACAAAACTCAGAAACACTTCCTTATGTTTGCCAGTTTATTGTAAAGGATGTGATAAAGGATCAGATGTGCAGACAAATGAAGAGATACACAGAGTGGGAGGTCTGGAAGGGTCCTGGGCTCCGGAGCTTTCTTCCCGTGGAGTCGGGGTACACCACCCACCTGGCATGTGGGTGTGTTGGACCCCAGAGCTCTCTGAACCCCATAGTTTAGGGATTTTTATGGAGGCATCCTCATGTAGGCACTATTGATTACTAACTCAGATTCCAGCCCCTCTCCCTCCCTGAGGATGGGGTGGGGGTCGGGGGGGTGGAACTGAAAGTTTCAAGCTTCTGATCACAACTTGGTCTTTCTGGTGACCAGCCCCCACCCAGGAGCCCACCCAGAGTCACCTCATTAGAACAAAAGACACTCCTGTCCTCCAGGAAATCCCAAGGGACTTAGGAGCTCTGTGTCAGGAACTGGGGGCAGAGACCAAATATCTATTTCCTATTATGTCACAGGGGGATGAACTAGTATAAGCCCATCTTACAGCTGAGAAGACTGAGGCCCAGAGGGGTGGCGTGATATGCCCAGTTCCTGGGCTAATAACATGTTAGTAGCAGGCTTGCCACAGGATTTGAGTCCTCCAGTGGATGACTGCACTCACTCCTCACAGCTGATGTACAGGGGGTGGATGAGCCCTGGTCCCAGCTGCCAGCAGCAGAAACAGACCCGGCTGGTGTCAGCAGAAAAGAAATCTGTTGACTACGGTCTGCAAAGTGGGCAGCAAATTCATGCCTGGAGCCTTCAGGTGGGTGTCCCGGCCGCCTGCGCGGGAGCCCCCCATTCCTACTTCTTTGTGGCACCAGTGCCCACTCTGTCTGGGGCCCGTGAATGTGATTCCTCAGCCGGGGACACATGCCCGCATCCTAGCTGCCAGGGGCTGGCGAAAGGCAAGGCTGCCATCTTCAGTTTTCCCTGTGAGGAGCAGGGCTTTCTCCCACTGAGACTCCAAGCGTGGGAAGGGGCAGCCTTGGGCAGCCCCAAACAGTGCCCATCGCCCACACAGGTGCTGGTCCTCTCACCCTCTTCACAGGTGAGCAGACGGAGGAACGTCCCCCAGCAGCCTTGTTCCTCCCCATCCTCCTGCCTCTCCATAAAGGCCCCGGGTCTCTGTACGCCCAGCACTGCTCTTACCCCCGCGTGGTGCTGGCGGGGAGGCCCACATGCAGGCCCTGGAGGAGCTAAAATGCTAGAGTCCTGGGTCAGAAATGCCCTTTGTTGTCCGACAGACAAGAAGTTTCAACCCACAGGGTGGGGTGGGGCACAGGACAAAAGGGGTCCTTGTGGGAGTCCTGGTCCTTCCGGAGGCGGGAGGACCTGTTGCAGTTGGGTTTTTGTTCATTTCCGCCTTGGAGACCCAGCATGGGAGAGAGGCCCCACGCAATGCCCGCTGAGGTTCCCACTCCTGGTGCCAGACCCCAGGCAGAGCAGGAGCAGTGGTGCCTTGGGGTGCCTGTGGTCAGACAGACAGAAACCAGCCTATGTGTGACGGTGTGTTGTAACTTGCGAGATGTCACAGGTGCTTCTTGGAGGACAGGGAAGGCTCTGGTCCCCATGGCCACTCCCAGATGTGTCCTGTCCACAGCTGGGCAGTGGGGGAGGAGAGGGAGAGGAAGCACTGAAAAGAGTGAGCCAGCCGCAAGGGCTGCTGGAGGGTTCCCTGTGCTGGCTGGTGTCTGCATGCAGGCATGTGGGTATATGTGAACATCACTGTGCATACATGCTGCGTGTGGCATATGTGCATCATGTAAATATTCTGAATGTGTATCTGTGTGGACCCATGTGTACGCGTGCCTCTGTGTGCGCAAACATGTATCTGTATTTGCATGTGAGCTTTCATTAGGGCTTACTTATGTCTTTCTACACATTTCTGTGTATAGGTAGGTGGCCTCATACATACCTGTGTGTTTATGCTAACAATTGTAGCAAACACTTACTGCACTTGCTGTGTACCAGGCTGCCGAGTGCTTGCGTGCATTAGCTCAGTTGACCCTCTCAACAACCTTTTGAAATGGGTACTAACATATCTTGATTTTCACGTGAGGAAGCTGAGGCACAGAGCGGTTGAGTGCCTGGGCCGAGGGTGCAGAGGTGGAACTGAACCCATTGCTCTCCTCAGCCCTCAGGCTATACCAGCTCCCCCTCATACGGTCCTGGGTTGCCCGTGTCCACCTATGTTCCTCCCTAGCGTGATGTACAAGTTGGAAAAAGGCGCTGCACACCTGCGTGTATGGTCAGGCCTTATGTGGGTGTGTGTGTGGCCCCTGTGTGCATGGGTGTGTTGGGGAATACACATATGTGTATGCAGGTGTGATGGGGTCCAAGAGGCCTCCCTCACCAGGCCCTGCACTGGAAGCTCCAGACCTGGGCTATCTTTTCTCTCTCAGGCAATGGAAGCGCTAGCTGCGCTCCCTACCCCCCTCCCAGTCCCAGAGCCAGCCTTTGTTTCCTTTACTGGGGGCCAAAGGTTGGGGGTGGGAGCGGGGAGGGGGAGGCACTGTGGGAATTCACATGGAATTCTAGGCACTCGGCCTTTCAAGGGTCTGGGAGGCGCCTAAAAAACTCCACCCAGTGGGGGGCTGAGGGCACAGCGGGGTTGTGTGCAAATGGGGGCTGGACTCTCAGTCCTTGGAGGGAGCAGGGCAGGTGGCATTTGCAGAACGGAAAATAGAGCCTGGGGGGCATCTCCCTTGGGCCTGGAGTCTGGCCAGGAGCCTGGTCTGGCTCTGCGGGGCCTCCCCCAGGATGGGCCTGGCCAAGGGACCCCAGGCACCGGGACACCGGCCAGAGGGCCCGAGGTGCGGGCGGGGCATCGAGGGGCCCTGGGGAGTCAGACACAGCTGTGAGTCCTGAGCTGGGACCGGCGGGAGCCTTGGAGCCTTCCTGAACTGCTTCCTCTGTACACGGTTTGGAGCAGGGAACGAAGCCTGGTGGCTCCCTGTCCCCGCTCAGCCCCTGTGGAGCTTAACCCTGCTCTCTCACCGCCCCTGCAGTGGCTGGAGTAGTAGCCCCTGAACAGTGATGTCCGCGTCCTGACCCCCAGTCCTCATGAATGTGATCTTACTTGGAAATCGGGTCTCTGTAGAGGTCCTCGGTTAAGGATCGAGAGATGAGATACTCCTGGATTTAGGGAGGGCCCTAAGCTCAACGACTGGTGTCCTTATAAGAGAAAGGAGGGGAGAGCTGGGACGGGAGATGCAGAGGAAAAAGCTGGAGGCAGAGATTGGGGTCATGAAGCCACCAGACAGGGAATGCTTGGAGCCACTGGAGGCTGGAAGAGGCAAGAAGAATTCACCCCTAAGGCCTCCAGAGGGAGCCTGGCCCTGCTGATGCATTGATTTCAAACTTCTAGCCTCCGGAACTGTGAGAGAATGCGTTTCTGGGTTTTGTTGTTGTTGTTGACAGTGTTACAGATATCACCCATTTTCTCCCCTCTGCCCCTCTCTACCCAGCCTCCATCCCACCCCAGGCCTTCACCACGCCACCAGTTTTGGTAATTCAGCCGCCCCGAGAAACGGACACAGCACCTACAGCCCCTCCCCTGCAGTGCCTGCTGGAGTCTGGTTATTTATTTCCTGCAGGCTGGGCTCAAGTCGCCACTCCAGGTGGCTGGTGACTTTAACCCGGTTAAGCCTCAGTTTCTATAAATGTGAAACAGACAATTCTTCCTTTCTTTCTTCCTTCCTTCCTTCCTTCCTTTCTTTCTTTCTTTCTTTCTTTCTTTCTTTCTTTCTTTCTTTCTTTCTTTCTTTCTTTCTTTCTTTCATTGTTGTCAGTATTACAGATGTCCCCCATGGTCTCCCTTTTTGCCCCCCTCCACCTAACCCCCACCCCACCCCAATATGTTCTTTGGTTAATTTCTTCCTGCCCCCCCACCTCCTCTGACATCTATCAGTCTGTTCCATGCATCCATGTCTCTAGACCTATTTTGTTCATCAATTTATTTTGTTCATTAGATTCCACATGTAAGTGAGATCATGTGATATTTGTCTTTCTCTAACTGGCTTATTTTGCTTAGCATAATAGTCTCCAGGTCCACCCATGCCAGAGACAGTAATTTAAAAAACACTTGGACAGGCTTAGCTGAGCCAGGCAACATCGACAGCAGCAGTGGTCGCTATTGTCATGGCTATTGAAGGCAAACGGAGAATTTTAATTTGATGGGGAAGGTGTACATTATAAATAAATATATCTTGCAATCTTTGGCCATCTAAAACCATGGTCAAAATTAGCTGGCAGTACTGGCTTAGCTTGTTGTTTGGTGCAATGTAAGTGGATATAATTAGTGGTGGCATCTGATTGGCCACTGGCAGAAGGGGCCGTCCACCCCACTCACCAGCTTCCATTCATTCATGCCACACCATTGCCTGAGCATCTACACGGTAGATATCAAATCAGTCAAACCCAGATGCACTCAGTCTTGTTTCGGAGGCAAGTGAGGAAGGAGAGTGACGGCACGGGGAGGAGGTGGGCAAGGAATGGGAGGAGGACCCCATCCAGAGGGGCCTGGGGCAGGGAAGGCTTCCTGGAATCAGGGAAGGCTCGAGGTCAGAGCAGAAGGACAAGTAGGCCCCAACAAGGTAGGGGAAGGCCTTCTGGAAAGAGAGAACAGCATATGCAAAGGCCCGGGGGCAGGAGCACATGGGACTCGCCCATAGTTTGAGCAGCCAGGACACAGGAAGTGGCTTACGGTGAACAATGAGTCCTAAGAGGTCTCCCCCAGCGTAGTTTGTGGGGCTGGCACTTGTCCTCAAGGTCTTCGTGGTCATTGAAGCATTTGAGCAATTCCAGTTCAAGGCCAAGCTTCCTGCATTTCTTACCGAGTCACTCTCCGTTTGGACTTGCGCTTTGTGCCCCAGACCTGATTCTCATGCCAGTTGAGGTACTTTTCCACCAGATGGACTGAGAATGGGAAGGAAAGTGGGGAGCTAGGACTTCCAACACAGAGAGGTTTGGAAGCCCCAAGGACCAGGGGTCTGGTGACACCTGGCACACAGTGTCTGTGGGTGCTGGGAAGGGTCCAAGAAGACCCCCACTCAGACCCCCATGGCCCCCAGGCCTAAGACACTGGAGATATGTTCAAAACTGAGACTTTGGGGGGAACCCCCCCTCCACACACACACATTGGGCTCTGGGTGAAGGAGCATCTAACACACGATCATCTTTCATCGGCACCATGTCTTGCGAGCTGTGTACCACTGCAGCTCCAGGCGGGAGCCTGAGCATCCCAGAGGCAGGATTCGAGCCCAGCTCTGTCTGCCCCCAAAGCCCTGGGCGCTCAACCACTGAGCTACACCCTCCCATGGATCCCTCCCATCCCACCTGCAACCAGTCGAGAAGTCTCTTCCCGGAAAGCAGGTATGTGGTCCCAAGGAAGGAGGACAGGCTGCCCAGACCCTCTTTACCAGGCTGCTGTGTGCCAGCTGCTGTGAGTGTTGGCCAGCAGCTCACAGCTATCTCCCCCACCGCCTTAGCCACGCCTCCTCCAGGGAGCATTCTCCTCAACAAGCCACATGCACCCAGAGCCCCATCTCAGGCTCTGCTTCTAGGGAGCTAAGCTAAGATGAGGTCACGTCTGATTTCCCCAGCAGAGACTCTTCCCCCTATATCCCTAGTCCTTCCAGAAAGTCTCACTTCCTTGGCTCAGCCTTTGAAGCCTTTCCTCATCTGGCCCCCGCAGACCCCTCCCCCTCGCTCCTGAGGACCCTTGCTAGCCCACCAGTCAGCAAGAAGGGGCAAGGCCAGCTGCTTTGATCACATCCTGTAGAGGCGGGATTTCCGGAGGCCTCCTTGTGCACTGCAAGCATTTGTTGGGTGTTGATTTGGCTGGACATTCTATACGGTGTTTTATTGGAGCTGGAGAAAACCCAACTACCAGGACTTGGAGCTGAAGGAGAAAAGAGTAATGACACAGACATTCTTCTCACATGACCATGGAAAATCTGGGGAGGCTCTGAGTGTAGCAGGCTCTCGGGACTGGTTGGAGCTGGGATGAGTAATAGTTGTAAGGCAGAATGACCTGCTTGAGAAACAAACTAGGTCTTATTTTGGCTATTGATTCATTGCAAAAGAATGAGGAGTATTTTCTCCTCCCTCCATGTCCTTCAAAGAGCAACTGTATCTTTATGTTCTGAGGGGCTGTGTTTGGCCTGGGCCAATTAAAGCCTAGTTAGTATGTTAGGACGCATCCAGCTACAAATAAACAGGATGCCACTGACATTAGCGATGCCAAAGCAGAATATATTGTTTCATGTCGCCAGACAGTCAGGAGTGTGACAGCTTCAGGAACAGCTGGATCCAGGGCTGAGGCAGTGCTGTGGGGCATCTGTCTCCATCTCTTGCCTTTGCTTTCCTATGTTGGCTTCGTTCTCAGGTGGGCGCTCTCCACCTTGCAGCCCCAGGGTTTCATCTCACCAGCCTAGTGGAGAGTTCCTCTTACTCAATAACTCCAGCAAGAGTCTTGGGGTTGAGTCTCAGGGGCTCAGCCTGGGTCACATGACCATGACTGAAGCAATGGCTATGATCAGCCTGGTCATGTGCATGACTCAGTACCAAGAGCCTGGGGTGGGGCTAGGAAGAAGGAACGCTTTGGCTGCAAAGGTGAGAGATGCTGTCTACATGAGAGGTACTTGGGGAATGGAACCTGGCTGCCTCGGAGAGGCTTGGTGAGGGTCTCTGGGGAGGCTTCTGAGTTGCCAAGGCTTGCCCCCCTGGCAAGGGGCATCAGATCCCAATTTCATCAGACTTAGAAAAGGAAAGTAACAAGATTTTTCTCACAAGTATTTATGGAGCTAATCATACCATTTATGGGAGCAAGTTCTACATTCTGGGACTTCCCTCACGTAGCCCAGAACTCCTGCAGAAGTGGCTAAGAATGTGGGATCTGGGGTCGACTCCTGGGTTCGACTCCAGGCTCTGGCATGCCACTGCCTAGTTATGTGACCTTGGGGAAGTCACTCAACCTCTCTGTGCCTCTTTTCCATCATCTGATAAATGGGAACCATGACATTCCTGCCTCAGAAGACCACTGTGAGGACTAAATGCAGCTCGGAGGTTGGGGGACTGGCCCCTGTCTCGGGCTGGGGTTAGCTCCAGCGTGGCTGACTCTGAGTTCTGGGCTCTTTTTATCCCCAGAGCTGGCACATAGCAGGAGCTCGTTGACTGTTGAATGAATGAATGAAAGATTAGAAGGAAAGGTTTATCTCTTTCTGCTTGGAGCTGTCACTGGGCTCCTTCAGCACACAACACAGGGGCACTTGGGGGCCCCTGAGAAGCCTGTCTTAGATTCAGTTCCCCCAGAAGCAGTGGCTGAGATAGGATTGGGGTACGAGTGGTTTGTTCAGGAGGTCATCCCAGGAGACAGTCACTGCATTGACCATGTTGACCTTTATGTAGTTTCATCCACTGTTCTGCTCTCACCCTCAAATGTTGCTCATGTTCCTCTTTTGGCTAACTCTAACCTGGAACCACGTGGGGAAGCCGTTCTGGGAAACCGGCTTCCCAGTTTACGTGAGTTAAATCCACCCTAAATGGTTCACCCCAGAAGTTTGTGCCAGCTCCTGGGGTCCTTCAGTCCAGAGTGAGGCAGCTGGGCACCTTGGCTCTCCCTCAGGTGACTCTCCTCCCCCATAGGCTATTCCCTTCCTGGCATGTCGGTCTCAGGCAGCATTTCAAGAGGGCGAGAGTGGAAGCCTGGCCTCCTAAGGCCCAGCCTTCTAATTTACAGCGTCACTTTCACTGCATTCTGTTGGTCAGAGCAAGTCACAAGGCCAGCCCAGATTTACAGGGTGAGGACATAGATCCTTGATGGTAAGAGTTACAAAATACTGTGGCCATGTTTTTCAATAATTTTTTTTCAGTCATAAGACACTTACCAGTACAATGACAGTGCATGTAAATGGAGTTCCTTCAGAACGTGCAATGCACAACCTGTGCAATGGTCACAGCAACCCTGCAGGTGCCATGGGACTCATCCATTCTGTTCATATGCCTCCCTGTGGTAGGCACCTGTTATTTTTGAATGCCCAGTGTCCAGCCCAAATTCTGGTACTGTCACTCCCCATCCCCACCTGTATTTCAGTAAGGTTGACCCTCTCAAACTCCAGGGGTGAAGATGTGGTCAGGAACCTATCACCCTAACCACAGTCATTGGTCAAAGGATGGGCACATGACCCAAGCTGCACCAATGAGATTCAGTCATGGGACTTTGGCCAAAACTTTCAGGAAGGAGGTGTTCTTTTTCCACTGGGGTTGCTAGGCTGGTTGGAAGCCTGGACCTGCTGGGGGCCATCTTCACAAGCATAAGAAAAGGGCCTGCCTGAGGAAGCGGAGAGCAGAGTCAAGAGATGAAGAGGGAGATTCCTCACGACATCATTCAAGCTCTTGGATTCATCCTGCCTGAAGCCCTTACTATGGACTTTCCAGTGATGCAAGCCAATCAGTTCCCTTTGCTCTAGGTTTCTGTCCCTTACAACCAAAAGATACCTTAAGAATACAGTCCTGTGCAGCTATTTGAGTCACGAGGAGAATTAAATGCGCTAACAACATATGAACGATGTGGCCCATCGGTGGCCCATTAAAGGCCAACTCTCAGGAATTCCTTTTCTCCCTCCCCTCCCCCAGGGAATACAGTTCCAACTTAAAATCTACTAAATCCATGAAACCATTTGGAACAGTCATGGATGGGTTGGGCTGGTGCAGGACAACAAACAGAACCAACATTTTGCATCGCCCGCTTGTGCGCTTGACACCTGTATTCTTAATTTAAACTCTGAAGAGGCAGCTGAAAAGGCAGGCTTTAAATAACCATGTGAAATGGTGCAAAAAGAATCTCAGGAGACACCCTTTTGTTTTCTCTGCAAGAGGAGAGAAGGGGCAGCGCAGGGAGATGGAAATCTGTAAAGACAGCCTCCTCCATCTGCACAGAATTAAAAAGAAGTTCAGCAGTGTGGGGTCTGGAAGTGGCTCTCATGGCTGCCTCCTCCGCGGCGCTCTGGCCCCCTCGCGTTTGTTTTTCCTGGGCCTGAGTTTGGATGTCAGGCGGTGGAAGGGTCCTGGGATTTCTCCCCACCCTGGGAGCCGGGGGAGGCAGCCGGCGGCTCAGGGTCTGCGTGTTTGAAAAGCACGAAGGCTGATTGTTTACTCTGGGACTGTTGCTGGCTCAGGGGGACCACGCCAGGCCCTCCAGATGCTTCCAGCTGGGATCCCACAAACACTCCATGCAGCCCGGCCTACCACGGGCCTCCTCGGCCTGTCCCCACTCAGGCCACTAGGGTGAGTTGAAAGCACCCCTCTGACCACTTCCCGCTGCCTGCAGCTTTCTGTGCCCCCCCCCCCCCACCCCACCACCAATAGCTCGGAACTGGCAGGTCTGTGAAGGACCAGCGTGGGCCCATAGACACGTTTTGTTTTGTTTTGTTTCTGTATTATTTTGTTCCGGATTGTTTAATTTGAGCTGGCCATGGAAACTCAGACGGTTTCATAGGGAACTCTGGATTCTGGTTTCTTTGTAAAAGTTGGCAGACCTTGCAATACTGGACCTGCCTTTCCACCCGGCAAAAATTGGCTGCAGCTAAGGAGCAGTTCGTTGGTCCCTTATCTTAGTTTTGGTCGCCTCAGAAGCAGATTCTGAGACCAGAATGCAAGCAGTTTATTAGGGAGGGGCTTCCAGGAAGCACAGCTGGGAGATGGGGGAGAGGGGCCAGGAAGGGAAGGGGCCCACACACTACTGCGCGTCAGTGAGCAGTTACTGCTGTGGGCAGCTGGCGCTCAGTCCCCCTGGGGACATGGGAGACTGCATTGAACGTGCCTCAGAGTCCGCTGCCTGAGGGGCGAGGGAACTGGGTATTTCCCGCCAACTCCTGCCTGTCATGGGTGGCGGGCTATTTCTGGGGTTTGAATTCCCTGGCACTGCCAGTTTGTCCAAGAGAAACACCTCAGGTAGAAAGTCACAGATGGGGAGTGACCACTCACACTGTTGACACGTACTCGAATGGCAGCTGCCAAAGCATATGGGCAGGACCATGGCAGTGCCTGTGGGGCCTTGCTCTCCAGTTTGCCACAGTCCCTACCACTCCCTATTGTATGCCTCCCTGACGAAGGCTGAGGATTAGATC
This sequence comes from Myotis lucifugus, assembly GCF_000147115.1. Taxonomy (NCBI): domain Eukaryota; kingdom Metazoa; phylum Chordata; class Mammalia; order Chiroptera; family Vespertilionidae; genus Myotis; species Myotis lucifugus. The sequence continues at coordinate 2,113,754 of NW_005871224.1, read as the reverse complement.
TTCCCATCACCATTCTTGTACTGATGATTTCCTTACAGAATAGAAACATCCTTTGCCCACATCATCTTCAAAAATAGGAAAGTGAAATATTAGCCAAGAATGTCCTGTGGTTATAATCCCACTCTGCTCCCTTCTCCTATTGCTGTTGCTGGCCTGGCCCCTGAAGGGGACTGAGTTGGCAGCCCCTCACCCACAGAGTGAAGTGCCCCATTGTTCACGTGACATTTAGGGCCCTCGGGACGCCAGCTTTCAGCGATCATACCACAGGGAGTGTCTTCCTTTGAGCCCACGGTGGAGTGTCTTCCTCTCAGCCCACATCTTCCCATCCATCCTCAAGACGGGCCTGTGCACCCCCTGAAATACTCCACCCACCAGGCAGCAAGGGCATTACCCAGGTTCATTACCAGAAAGAAAACCGTCTCGCTGTTAGCCCATCCCACACAACAGGAGCCCACAGGAGCCCGTCAGACACACTCTCTGATTCTCTGACACCACCGGGGTGTCCTACTATCCAATGCTGACACCAACCAGAGTTAGTGCAGGCCCACTTCGGACGCCAGCCATGAAAGGTGTCCCCAGGCTACCTGCTCTTCTGCCCGGCCAAGTACAGGTTCAAAGATGTGCTAGAACTGGAGGAAGTGCCATCCTCACTATGACAGCTTATTATGAAAGATACAGGTGAAGGGCGGCACAGGGCAAGGGCTGGAAGGGCCCCGAGCACAGGGTCTGCCCGTGCAGTTGGAGTGGGCCACCCTCTGGCACGTGGGTGTATTCGCCAACCTGGATGTCCCCCGAACTCCGTCATTTAGGGGTTTTTATTGAAGTTTCATTGCACAGGCACAATTGATTAAATCATCGGCCCTTAGTGCTTGAGCTCTGGCCCCTCTCCCTTCCCTGGAGGTCAGGGGACGGGGCTGAAAGTTCCTACCCTAATCACTTGGTTAGGTTTTCTGGTGACCAGCCCCCTCGAGTCATCTCACCATACAAAAGACACTCCTGCCCGGCTGGGTGTGGCTCAGTAGTTGAGCCTTGTCCCATGCACCAAGCGGTCACTGGTTCGATTCCCCATCAGGGCACATGCCTGGGTTTCAGGCTCCATCCCCAGTAGGGGGTGTGCAGGAGGCAGCTGATCGATGTTTCTCTCTCATTGATATTTCTCTCTCTCCCTCTCCCCTTCACTCTCTCTAAAATCAATAAAAACATTTTTAAAAAAACCACTCAGATAAAAAAGCTGTGGTACATTTATACCATGGAATACTATGCAGCAGTAAATAGGGAGAATCTCTTACCCTTTGAGACAGCATGGAGGGACCTGGAGATCATGCTAAATGAAATAAGTCAGTGAGAGAAAGACAAGTATCACATGATCGCACTCATATGTGGAATCTAAGTCACAAAATAAATTGATGAACAGAGTGGATCCAGAGACATGGAACAGAGTGCGGTTCTCAGAGGGAAGGCAGGGGAGGGTAGGTGGGTGGGAGGTAACCAACCAAAGACCTTGTATGCATATATGCACGGCCCATGGATGCAGACAGTGGGGTGGTGAGGGCCTGGGGCTGGAGGGGGATGATGGGGGAACAAGGGGACACATATATGTAATATTTTCAACAATAAAAATTAAAAAATAAAACACACTCACCAGGAAATTCCAAAGGTTTTAGGGCTCTGTGCTAGGAAAACCCGGGACAAAGACCAGATACATATTTTTATTCACCCGCATCTTTACTTTTCCACTGAGTTGCCACCTAGGCCATTCGGACCAAAGGGCAGATGGGCTCCAGGAACCGCTTCTTTTTCTAGAATCCCCCTTCTCTCCTTCCCCAGCATCCCCGTCCCCCTGGACTTTCCTGCCCTGATTTCCCTCAGAGTCACAGTGTAAGCCTTCCTCCTTTCTTCCCTCCCTCCCTCCCTCCCTCCCTCCCTCCCTCCCTCCCTCCTTTGAGTCCTTCCTTCTCCCACTGCACATGTTTCGGGAGCATCCACTCTGTGCTGGGGGCTGTGCTGGGGGCTGGAGGAACACAGACCTGGCTCAGGTGGGTTTGCGGCTGGCCTATCTAGCAGCACTCCACGCGGTCCTGGGAGCCAGGTTTTCCCTGGCATCAAGGGGCCGCTGAACTCCTGGCAGTCTTGTCTAGGATAGAGCTGATCCAACTGAAATATAACGCGTGCCGCACAGGCAACCTAAACTTCTCTAATAGGCACATTTTAAAAAGTAAGAAAAATACAATAACCAAATGTCCATCAATGTATCTGAATGGATAAACAAAAGGTGGTCTATTCATACAGTGGAATATTACTAAGCCTTAACAAGGAATGCATTTCTAGTACATGCTACAATGTGAATGAGCCTCTGCTGAGTAAAACAAGCCAGACACAAAGGGACAAATATTGTGTGATTCTACTTATGTGAAACATCCAGAGCAAATAAATCCTAGAGACTGAAGGCAGCCAGTGGTGGCCGGGGCTGTGGAGAGAGGGGAGTGACTGCTCTGGGCGGGCTTCCACCTGGGGCGATGGGAATGTCTGGGAGCTCGATCAGGGTGAGGGCGGCACAACCTTGTGAATGTACTAAATGCCACCACACTGTTCACTTTAAAGCAGTTCATTTTATGTGAATTTTACTACAATTGAAAACATAAAAGGAAATGGGTGAACTCCATTGGAACAACCTCTTTTAACCCGACCGATCCAAAATGTCGTTGTTTCGGCATGTAATTGATACGAGAAGTTAGGAATGAGGATTTTACATTCTTTTTTCCTGGGCTACGTCTTTGAAATCCGTGTGTGTTGGATACGGGCACCGCGGTCCCGCTCTGACCAGCCACATTTCGGGTTCTCAGCAGCCTGTGCGGTTGGCAACTCACCGGACCGGACAGCTGGGCACTAGGAGGAGGCGAGGGCTTCCGGTTTCTTCAGAGGAGCCACCGGGAAGTAAACCTTTTCCTGGGAAGCCCCTCCCTTATCGAACTCCCTGGCGATGATTTGTTCAGAGCCTGTCTGGGGTCTTGTCCCCTCTGACGAGCCCTCTCTCCCAGAGATGAGTGCAGTGGGTTGAATGGAGCCCCCCCCCCGCCCCCCCCTGCCCCCGCCCCGCTGCCAAAGATGTGTCTACCCAGAACCTGTGCACGTGACCCTCTTGGGAAAAAGGGTCATTGCAGATGTGGATTAAGTTAAGAATCTCCGCGTGAGATCGTCTTGGATGATGTAGGTGAGCCCTGAATCCAGCAAGTGTCCTTATAAGGAGAGGAGAGGGCACAGACAGAGAAGGCCGCGTGGTGATGGAGGCAGAGACTGGGATTAGACATGAGCCAGGGAACTCCCGGGATTGCCCTGTGGGAGGAGAAAAGTTTTCCTTGACCTTCCCAAGCCAGGTCAACTGGAGAGAAGGACACACACTTGATGGAATTTTACATGCTCATGGGAGCCGTCACAGGAGAATGAGGGCCCCAAGAGTGACCAGAGCAGGGAGCTTTTGTACCTTTGGGACAAAGAAGCAACACATTTGTGAAGAATGACAAGACAAGGGGACTTGGGGAGTACGTGGTGAAGAAATAACTAGGAAGGTAAGGCTTGCTGTTCAGGGTTCTCAGCCCCAATTCCCCATCCTGGTGATGGGAAGGTCTCGTTTCCTCCCGGTGCAGGGAAGGGACCTGTCACATGGAGGTTTTATTCACCTGTTTGAGGGAAGATGGGCAAGCGGCCAAGGTCAGAGTGACCTTTCTGCTTCTGCCATTTTCTCAAACTCCTTCAGCTGGAGGTATTCTCTAATAGGCACATTTTAAAAAGTAAGAAAAATACAATAACCAAATGTCCACCAATGTATCTGAATGGATAAACAAAAGGTTGTCTATTCATACAGTGAAATAAAGCACCCCCAGGTGCTTTATTTGGGGGTGCCATGTCCTGAACCCCAGAAGCTGGAAGAAGCTGGGAGAAAGGCATGGGCCAGCTTCTTCCTCAGAACCTCTGGAAGGTACCTTGATTTCGAACTTCCGGTCTCCAGAATTGAGAGAAAATACATTTCTGTTGTTTCAAGCCATTCGAGCCACCTGACGTGTGGTCATTTGATATGGCCACCCCAGGAAGGAAAAAGGAGAGTGAAAGACAACTGCGCCCACATCCCAAAGGGGTACCACCCCCACACCCATCTGTGGAGCAGTTAGAACCTAGGCCTTGCATTGCTGGACCTGGGTTCAAAGCTTGCTCACCTTGACACCTGGGCTGTCTTTCTGAACCTGCATGGGCCTCTACTGCCCCATCTGTACCATGGGACAACAGTGCCACCTGCTTACTAGTGGTGCTGTGGGAATGCATGAGATGTGCAGGTGATGGGTAAATGTGCAAATCCAGGGCCTGGCAAGGACCCCACAGAGCGGCGATGTTCATCTCTATCATTGCTCCCATCTTAGGGACGGGGAAACAGGTTCAGGGAGTAAAGTGGCTCTGCCCGGAGTTATCCGTCATCGTGCAGCGTGTGGCAGGGTGAGGCCTGCTGTCTGAGTTCAGAGCTTGGTTTCCAGGATGCCCATTCTGTTCAGCCTTTTCTCTGCCCACCACCCTCCGCCCCCGGCCGTGTTCTCAAGTCCACCAGCCTGAACTGCCTAGGGGTTACCTGCGTGCTGAGTCTGCGCCCCACCTTCGACCTTACTGTCCCCCTGTGACAATGCCCTTTCCACTCCTCCCACAGCAAATGCTGGCTTCCACCAGAGCTGCTTCTTCCTAGAAGCCTTCCCTGGCTGTCCTCTCTCTGAGGCCTTCCCAGAAGCCTCGCCTGAATCAGCAGGGTCGCTGCCTTCCCGGAGTTGGCAGTCAGAGGGGAGGATGTGAATCACTTCTGCTCAGAGCGGGCAGGTCTGTCTGAAGAGGCAGAACAGCAGGGTCTGATACCTGAAACCCTGTTGTTACCGAATTACCCCGATAATGAGGAGAAAGCAGACCAGGGACCTGACGTCTGGCTATGTTGCATGTTCCCCCAAGTGGTGCAGGAGTTCTGGTCTCTGTCCGTGTGGGTGTCCTTCCCTCTCCCCATAACACAGGGATGAGAAGTAGATCATTCACTCAGTTGGCTGGCCCTCTGGCGAGAAGAGGGCACCTCCGGCCTCCAGTTACGTCCCACATGGGGCAGCTTTTGCAGTGACCAAGTGCCCCTGTGCCTCTCCAGGGAACAGGAATCTGTTCCCGTGATGGGGAGGGACCCACAGTGCTCAGGAGCCCAATCGCCACTGGTCTAGCAGAGTGGAATTGTGCCTAAAGGGGTGGTTCATCCCTTAAGCATGTCATTTTAGTCCCTCCTCGCCTGGCCACCTGCCTTGCCAGGGGCACAGAAGAACAGGGACGTGGGGAGCAGGAGTGGGGGAGTCGGTGGCCAGTTCTGAGCTGAGGTGGGGGAGTGGGGAGCAGGGCTCTTCCAGGGGCTCAGGATCCAGTGGGCCCTGGGTGACTTTCTGTCCAGGTTCCCTGTGCATGTGGGTGTCCCGCCAGCTGGGCTGGCTACAGGCCCACTGGCCACCTGCAGTTTGCTGTGGCTGCAGGTGGCCCCACAAAAAGTCAGCCAGCTGTTCTCATGGAAACCACCTGGGAGTTGCCTCGGGTACTTCCTCATTCTCTATCTGCCTCTCAGAAAGCCCAGGACAGCCTGGGAGGGGTCATAGCACCACCTTTCCGGACTACCCCTCCCAACCCCCCCTCCTATCTCAGATGAATGAGAGGACTCTGGAGCCCAAGGCCACCGAGGCTCCCAGGGGTCACCATGTCACTGTCTCGGGAAACCACCTGCTCTCACTTACTGGAGAGGCCTGATCTCACATGGGCCAGCTGATCGTAAATCGGGGCCAAGCGAACGAGCGAGCAGGCCTTGCACAAGAATCTCCAGTTTCGGGGGCGTGGGCAGTGCCCTGCGATCCTGAGGCTCAATGACTGTGCTTCCACCCTCCCCCAGGGCCACGTGGCCCTGCTGGGCTCCCACACTCAGATGGACAGCCTCTCAGCCAGGCCAGGTGGCGGTTTCAGAGCCCCCAGGGGAGGAAGGCCTCTGTGATGACGTATGTGTGCGGGGTGGGGAGTGCTCTCATGCCTCCTATCCTGCCTACTGCGCTGCAGCCAGAAGACCTGGGGGGACACGCTCCCAATTTGCTGCTGGTTTAATAGCTATTTCCAGGCAATGGTGGGCGGGAAAGAGTTTTCATAGGCATGTGCTCTGGGGGCAGGGTTGCTAGATTTCGCAAATAAAAACAGAGAAAGCCTAGTTAAATTTGAACGCCAGAGAACCAAGAGATAATTTCTAGGGTAAGCATATCCCATGCAGCATTTGGGACATGCTTATGCTAAATATTATTCGTTGTTTATCTGACATTCAAATTTAATGGGGCGTTCTCTCTTTTTTCTGGCAACCAAACCGGTGTGGTAGGACAGCCCACAGATTTTGAGGCCCTTACGCCCTTGACTTTTCCTTCTTTCCCCTCCCTCTTAGACGTAGTTATTTGTGGAGTCGGGTGTCTAAATATTTCAATCAGGATTGACATTTGTGATGAGGTCTTGCTGTCCCCCACATACAAACCGGCTACTCGTCCACATCCCCCCAGCTCCCACCACAAGTGAGGCCCTGGCCACCTGGCCAGCTGGCCCTCCTGGTACATGACAGGCCACCTGGAACGGTGGTCAGGCTGCCAGCGCAACTCCGTGATCGAGAAGAGCGCCCTCTGCTGTTGTGCAGCGCGCCTGCACATCTGGATTTTGACTACCAGGACTTTTCTTTCTCTCATTTACTCCTCAGACTGGGCTGCCCACGGACACCCAACTCCCATTCCCCCAACCCCCTAGATTCAAGGAAAATTCGAGCCATTCGGAAGGCACCGCCGCCCTGTTGAAAACAGTTGAGTGCCCAGGCTGTGCACAAAAGGGCTTTTGATTCCTGGGAGCGGACCTGACATCTGCTGGAGGGGCACTCCCTTCCCACTGCCCAGCGTGCAGGCTGGGGCACAGGGAGCAGGATTAAAGGTTTCCTGCCCGGCCGGCCGCTACATCCTCTCCTGCTCCTCGCCCTGGCCAAACCGCCCGCCACCCCCCGACTAGGCATAATTTTAGAAACGTAATAGTGGCTGCCCTGCACATTCTTGGCCTGGAGCCTGCGGGGGCAGGCCCTCACAGCATACAGGCGTTCTTTCTTAGGCCATGTCAATAGAGAGCCTCTGTTTT